>NW_027531904.1:981982-1122611 GCF_008692635.1 Crocuta crocuta
TTCCAGGCCCTGAGCTGTCAGCACAGAGCCCGACACGGGGCTCAAACCCTCGAACTGTGAGATCAGACCTGAGCTGAAGTTGGCTGCCTAACCAACTAAGCCACCCAGGCGCCCCTATATATATATTTTTTAAGGTTTGAAATGTTAGATTTCTTCCCTTCCTTCCTTCTTTCCTTCCTTTATTCTCAAGTTACTTAACACACAGTGTAGTCTTGGCTTCAGGAGTAGAACCCAGTGATTCATCACTTATATACAACACCCAGTGCTCATCCCAACAAGTGCCCTCCTCCTTGCCCATCACCCATTTTCCCCTCTCCTGTGACCCCCTCCCCGTCAACCCTCAGTTTGTTCTCTGTATTTAAGAATATCTTGTGGTTTGCCTCCCTCTCTGTTTTTATCTTATTTTTCCTTCCCTTCCCCTATGATCACTTTTTAAGTTTCTCAGATTCCACATATGAATGAAATCATGTTTTTCTTTGACTGACTTATTTTGCTTAGCATAATATACTCCAGTTCCACCCACATTGCTGCAGATGGCAAGATTTCATTCTTTTTCATCACCGAGTAGTATTCCATTGTATATCTATCTATCTATCTATCTATCTATCTATCTATCTATCATCTATCTATCTATCTAATCTTCTTTATCCATCTTCTTTATCCATTCATCAGTTGATGGACATTTCAATAGTTCCATAATTTGGCTACTGTTGATAGTGCTACTCTAAACACTGGGGCGCATGTGTTTCTTCGAATCAGCATTTTTGTATCCTTTGGATAAATTCCTAGTAGTGCAATTGCTGGGTCATAGGGTAGTTCTTTTTTTAATTTTTTGAAGACCCTCCATACTGTTTTCCAGAGTGGCTGCACCAGTTTGCATTCCCACCAATAGTACAAAAGCGTTCTAGGAAGGGGACCCTTTTAAGCCATTCTGCAGCCTGCCTCCTGCCACTCCAGAAGCTGTAGAGACCAATCAAGCCACCAATCCCCAGTTCCCTTCATGGAGGACTAACAACCAACATGTGTTAAGCAACAGGACTGTGCCTTACACCGCGGACCTTCACGATGTATGATTTTATGGAAATACATAAAATAACTGTTAGCAGGTACAGATGCAGAAATGAGGCTCAGAGACAGAAGAGGGTTGCTTGAGGTCACCTACGTCGAAAGGACAGGACCTTGACCCAAGCTCAGGCCTGTTGAAATCTAGAGCAGGGGTGGGTGAACTCTTCCTGTAAAGAACCAGTTGGTAGATATTTTTAGCTTTGCAGCCATGTTCTTGGCCTCTGCTGTTGTGGCACCAGAGGGAGAGCCACCGATGACACATGCAGGTGTGGCAGCTAGCTGCTCAGGCAGCAGCACACAGACCTCTGATAAATGGGCGGTCTTGCACGGTGCCCACCGCCTTTCCTTTGTGGTGAAGCCCCAAGGTGCTTCCCTTTGCACCTCGCCATTGCTGACTCCAGCAGGGACTGAGCTCCCTTGTCTCTTGAGCACCATCAGATCTCCTTCCCGTTCTTGCCTGCAGGACCCCCAGCTGAAACGTGGAAGGCATGCAGCTGGCTCAGGGCGGGTGCTTGGTGTGGAGGTGGAGGCTCACTAGAGAAAGGGTCCTTCCTTGTATGTGCAACGAGGCTGAGCTGAGCTTGGATGGGACCGGGGGGAGGGGGGCAAAAGCAGGGAGAGTATAAGGAAGAGAAGAATCCCAGAAGACTAGCAGCTGATGTTTGGATCGCCCCACATATCCTTGCAAAGCGCTCATCCACCTTGGCTTAACCACCTCCGATAACAGGGAGCTCACGCACTCCTGAGCTAGTCCATTGCCATTTCGGTTCTAACTCAGTGGTTCTTGACCTCGGCTGTCCACTGAATGGCCTGGAGCTTTAAGAGGACTGAAACTGAATGCAACCTCCAGGTGCACTGTGGTTTGAAAACCTCCTCCAGTAGTTCAAATGTGCAGCCAAGGCTATGAAGCCCTGCTCTCACAGGTGGGTGGTTCTGCTAAGAGGAAGGTATATTTAGAGAGAAGATGGGCAACGAGGGAGTCTAAAAGAAATAGTTGTAGAGTTTTAAAGATGGTTGAGCCCAGAGAACTCATGTAGCCCGGCAGCCTGGCAGGGGATGTGACGGTGTGAGCTGGGATGTGTGTGAAGCAAACCAGTGTCCAGCCTCAGGCTTGCCAATGATGCGGACGGTGGCATCTAAAAGGGCACCCAGGTTTACCATTGTCCAGTACGGTGGTACCAAATTTTTGGACTGTTTTTCAAGAGTATCAGAGATCTGGATTTTTATGCAATTTCTCAAAGTTTTTAAATATTGTAATTAAAAAAGATAACGACAGCGGTGGTTCATTCAACTTCGGCTCAGGTCATGATCTCACAGTCCGTGGGTTCGAGCCCCGTGTCAGGCTCTGTGCTGACAGCTCAGAGCCTGGAGCCTGCTTCGGATTCCGGGTCTCCCTCTCTGCCTCTGCCCTGCTCAGGTGCATGTGCTCTCCCTCTCTCAAAATAAATAAATAAATAAATAAATAAACATTAAAAAATTAAAAACATCATGTGAGGTCCTATTAGGTGAGTCAACAGACTGTATCTATGGGTAATTCATGGGTCTCTTAGATTGAACTTGACCTCTCCTTTTAGGTTCCAGGGGAAATGTAGGAGTCCTAGAAGATGTGCCTGAGAAAAGATTAGATAGAGCTTAGATAGAATGTAGCCTCCCCACTTCTGGTTTTTGGGCCTTTTCTGCCCCATGGTGATTCTGAGAGGGTCGAGGCCGGGCATGAGCTGGCCACAGCGGCTGTTGACACTACCCAAGTGGGTGCGAGCCACCGCAGTGTCCCTGCGCGAGAGCACAGCGCCATTTGCTCCCTGAGCAAATTCAAGCCCTAACACCGGCCACATGCTAGATTAAGGGATTTGTGGTTTGTTTATTTTCTGATTGTAAGGCCTTTAGCCTGAGAAGGCTTTTGGATATGAATTTCCTTTCAGGACACCAGTGTTGTGCTCAGAGACGGGGAGGGAAGAGTTTGATCGGGAGGAGGTCTGAGGTTACACAGACACGTGCTGAGCTCTCTCTTGCAGATGTGACTTTCCTCCCCATGTCTCCTTGGTGAACACGGTCTTTCCTTCCCCTCCCCTCAAAAAACACTAAGGACATGAATCATGTCTTCCTGGAAATGTTCCTTTTGTTTTACTCCTTCCCAGGTCCTGCTGAGGTAATCGCTTCCACCTATTAGGAACATTGCTTCTGCTCTCCTGTGGTGCTTATCAATCCGGCCTGATAATTCACTAGAGTGTGGGGTTGGTCTCCCCCAAAACAGTGCTGGCATTTCCCTGAACGCAGGGGCCATGCCTTCCACTCCTGGTAGGGGCTTCAGAGGCACCTGGCTAAGTGCATGGGACAGCCAGGGCACTGTGACGAGGACAGAAGTGCTTAACAAACTCTCTATGTGCCCTCCTACATCTCCCAGCATCCCTTGCAATTGGACAGGAGTCATGTGACCAGTTCTGGCCAACAGGCTGTGACAAGCAATGTGTCCCTCGGGGACCAATTTTTTTTTTCAATTAAAAAAAATATTTATTTACTTTTGAGAGAGAGAAACAGAATCCGAAGCAGGCTCCAGGCTCTGAGCTGTCAGCACAGAGCCCAACACGGGGGCTTGAACTCACAAACCGCGAGATCATGACCTGAGCTGAAATCAGACACTCAACCGACTGAGCCACCCAGGTGCCCCAGCCCCAGGGCCAATGTTTCTTTCTTTTTTTAATATTTTTATTTATTTCTAGGAGAAAGAGAGAGAGAGAGAGAGACAGCATAAGCAGGGGAGGGTCAGAGAGAGAGGGAGACACAGACTCTGAAATAGGCTCCAGGCTCCGAGCTGGCAGTCAGCACAGAGCCCGACGCGGGGCTCGAACCCACGAACCGCGAGATCATGACCTAAGCGAAAGTCGGACGCTTAACCGACTAAGCCACCCAGGCGCCCCCCAGGGCCAATGTTTCTTAAGAGTTGGCCCTCCCTCTTTCTCTTCTGCCTTGGAGAACCTCAAAGCCTCCCATAAAGATGGTGTCAGCCTAAGAAGGAAGACTCCTAGATCCCTGAATCACTGGCAGGAAGACACTGGGAGTCGACCTGCATCACGCTTTGTATGAGTGAGCAATGGGCTTCTGCTGGGCTAAACCACGAGGGGCTTGGGGGCTTGTCACCGTAGCACAGCGTAGAACCACTATTATCCTGGTTTCCATTGTGCTCAGCAAATGTTTGACTCAAATGGAATTGGAAAATAGGAAGAAGTCAAAAAGCGGGATGGGGTTAAACCAGCGGTGCACACAGCCTTGTACCTGTGGCTGGTGGGGATGGGGCCAGAGATGCCCATTCTCTCAGACCTGCTACCAGCCTTTCCACGAAGAGTCAATCACTGGGGAAGGTGTTAACAGCAAAGGAGGCTCCAGAATGAATCAAGAGCTCAGTGGCATGGAGGGACCCACTTAATTCCCATTCTGCAGCCACGGGTAAACAAGAACACTCCTGAGCGACGTCTGACAGGGACACAGGGGTGCCGTTTAATGAGCAGCTTGTAATAGAAGCTGACTGAGTCATGCAGGAACAAATCACCCTTGATTTCCTTTCTCTCTCCTCAGTCGCTCTGGCCAATTTAGAGACTGTGTGTGTGGCCGACGTGTACAACACTATTTCCTTCCTTAGGATAACAGCTGGGTGTTAAAACACAAACTAATTAATTTTGCCTTCCCAAATGAGGTTAGCTGGGTGCATCCGGTATGTTGTATTGACAATGCACCTTTAATATCCCAGTCTTGAGATTTTAATTAGAAGGCAAAGTAATCTCCAAGAAGGCAGTAATTATTTTTCAAATTGGTTACCCCAATTGCCAAGACGATTAAGCGCCGTATTTTATGTGCATGGACAGCAATAGGTGAGGATTGCCAAAATCATCTCCAAAGCACATTTGGCCTTCTTTCTGGCTCCCTGGGCTCAGGATGCGGCAAGCGCGATGGTGGGGAAAAGATGCCGAAAGGGCTTTCGTTAAGACGCTAAAAGTGCTTTTAGCTCAGGTTGTCCTTAAGGAGCAGGGATGTCTTACAGGTGGTTGCCATGGGACACCTCGTCTCACTCTGCGCAAGATCAGCAGCAAAATGGGAGCAAATGGGAGACCCTCAGACTCCTGGTCTCCCGTCATCCACATCAACAACCTGGTTCCTGATCTGGGGGCCCACAGCCCATTGCTGTCTCTTCTGACCAGTGCCCTCTGCCTAGGTATCCCCGGGGAACATCTCAGGATGAGGCTGCCCAGCTTTGTGATGATGGAGAGCTGGGGTTTTGTCTCAAAACCTGGGGCGGGAGTGCAGAGCTAAGTCCTGTGGATGGTTGAGGCCCATTCCTGGTCCCCAGGCCTCCGTGCTTACCCAAGCCAATGCTCTTCACTCAAGTAAGCAAGGTCAACCTCAAGTACGACTATGTCACCAAAAACTCCCCAGTGACTCTCGGAGTCCCCAGGAGTACGTCCAGTGGCCTTAGCCGGGCTTGTGAAGCCCTCGTGGCCTGGGTCTGAAATCCCTCCAAACACCTGGCGTGCACAGCCACACGGCCACAAGGTACTTCTTGGTTTCTAGTGGGACATCATCACCTCCCAGTTCTCCTGGCTGGCAACTCCTTTGTACAGTCTCAGCTTCGATGTCACTTCCTGGACCTCCTCAGTGCCCTGTATGCTGTTCTTTCCTTGCATAGCACTTATCACCCTATGCTATAATTATTCATTTACTTGTCTTTCTTCTCCCCTACAATTTAAAATTCTGTGAGCAAGCGGACCGATTCCTGCTTCTTTATAACCCCAGATCCTAGCATAGCTCATGCACAAAGTGGGTGCATCACAAATCTTTATTTAATGAAGCAATGAGTGAAAACGAGCAAGTGGAAGCTAGTGATTCCCTGTGGGGGCAGGGGCCAGAGAAGCGAAGGAGGCTGGCTTTACTGCAGACCCTTCTAGATGGCCACCAGGTCTGCACACGAGAGAGGCAGGCTAACAGTGGCTGAGACAGTATGTTGCCAAAAGAAAGGAGGAAAAATCACGATGCTGATCACTTCAGGGCTTCCTCTTGCTACAGGGCAGGCCCCTCGGGGAGTCAAGAGACTGTCGCTCATGCACAGGGATCACCCTTTGACTCAGTAGGGACAGAAAGACCACCTCTTGGGGGCTGAAAACTTATGGCTGAATCCTGGAGGCTAAACTGATGCCACTCCAAACGGAAAAAAATTATAATTAACCTCATTCATAACTAAAAGAATCCAATTTCACACAACAATCAGATGCCATTTTCCGCTAAACTGGTAAAGATAACAGACGTTGATAATATACCACGTTGGCGAGGTTATGGAAAAACAGGCATTTTCAATAATCGTAGGTGGGAGTGTAAATTGGTGCCTACCTCTAGTGAGGGCAGTTTGGTAACCTCTATACAAACTAACAATGTTTACATGTGTCTCTTTTTAGCGATCACAGGTCTAACGAGCAAGCCTATACATGTACGTACGAGTGCAGGTGTCGGTATAAGATGATCACTGCAGCAGTGATTATACTAGGACAAGATTGGAAAAACCCACGATGACCACCAGTGGCTTCTGCTCACAGAAATTATGGCCCAGACACTAAAGGAGAGCAAGGTGGTACGTACTGATGTGGAATAATTTCCAGAATTTAATAAGGTGCGGTGCTTAAAACATGCTCCCTTACGTATAAAAGTGGCTATTTCCAGAGGAATCCACACAGAAAACCAGTTTAGCAGGCTGCCTCTGTGGAGGAGGGCTTGCTTGCTTTTCACTTTAAATCCTTTTAGACTGTTTGGATTTTTCTTTTTACTATGTGCATTTGCTATTTAAAAAAATAGAGAGACAATCTATGAAAAATGACTTAATACTGCAGACCTCCTTTCTTTTCTCCACGTAACACCATCATGGAATATGTACTCCGTGTCCCTGGAGGAGACTGGAACCCGGCTCCTGGACTGGCCCTAGGGACATGCTCTTCGGATGAAGACGGGCATACATGGGAAGGGGCACCTCCCAACTGCTCTGGTCTTGCCTCTTATTCTCTACACCAGGCTTACTTTCTCACCCATCCAACCTCAAATTTCTGCACCCCGCTGCCAGGCAGCAGTGCCTACTATGCAGATCTGCTGCTCCAGCCCTGGCTGGGACGCCCACTGGATCTCTGCCATCCTATGGCCTACATTCAGCACTTTTGGTGCCCAATTAAGCACCAATTCACAGGCTTCCTCTGCACCAGGCCCGCGGTCAGGCGGCTAAATGGGCCAGGCAGCAGGCTGCTTTCCTGCCCAAGCGCCACCATCTCAGTGGGTCACAGCCCTCCTCATTGTTGTAATTGAATCGGAGCCATTCAGTACCAGCTGCCGACCAGAGTGTTCCCCTCTCCTGCAGCCGTGTTCAGCTGCCTGGGTGTCCTTCTGCTAGGTTGCTCACCTCCCTTGCCAACAGCCAGCTAGGGCACTCTGCCACCCTGCCGGCTGGCGAACCAGAAGCCCTCTGGAAGAGCTGCTCAGTCAAGGGCACGGCCAGTATGATGGCCAAGGGCAGGTTTTCTTAGCACCACGCTGCCCCCTCCCTGCAATGCCCCTGCCCAAGAACTGCCTCAGACGGGCAAGCATCTGCAGAGTAGCCAGTGGTTACAGACTCACCTAGCACAGGTGTGATGACTCAAAGACTCTGCGTGGAAAAGGTGACCAGCTAGCCCAACTGTTCTGGGCTGAATTATGTTCCCTCAAAATTCATCTGTGGAGGTCAACCTCAGGATGTGACCTCATTTGGAGATAAGGGTCTTTACAGAGGTAATGAAGTTAAAATGAGGTCATTAGGCTGTCCCCTCTTCCAGTGCAACTGGTGTCATAATAAGCAGGGGAATTTGGAGATAAACAGGCACACAGGGAGAACGATGGAGCTGGTGCCCCATAAGAGAAAAGCCTGGAACAGATTCTTCCCTCAGAGCTCTCGGAAGGACGTCCAGTTTCTAGATCTGTGAGGCAATAATTTCCTGTTGTCAATTTAGGTCACTCGGCCTGTGGTCCTTTGTTACAGCAGCCCTCGTGAACTAATACACTAAGTCTGTGTGGTGTAGGTTTCCCAAGTCATGGCCTGGCAAGAGGCATTCACTGCTGCCTGAACAGGAGGCAACCAAGCTCATTTCAGATGACCTTTATTTGTTGGAACGTTCTTCCCAGTGTCCAGATAAAACCTGACTCCCTGTAGATCCCCTCTCCACCCTAGCTCTATCCCTGGAGCCTCACCGGCCAAATCTGTGAGCCCCTCAAGGGCAAAAGGCTTGTTTCGTTGATTTTTGTGTATCCCCAGCACAGGCCTGGAGCCTTCTGCGTGCCCATAAATATTTGTTAATTGAAGAAAGATTGCTCTCATGCTCCTTGGAGACTTCTCTCCCCAAACCTTTCAACTTTCGAACTTCTCTGCCACTGTGGCCCCTCTCCAGCCTGCGCCTGGGACCTAAAACATCTCCAAGTAGGATTTGACCAAGGTCATCGCTGATCTTCCTGACTCTCAAAATGTTATACATTTTGTATGAGATCTAAGATTTTAGACTGTACAATTGTTTAGAACCTAAGTCCAGAATCTTGCATTTATCTGTATTAAATTTCTCCCTCTTAGATTGACTCATTGTTTCAGCCCATCAAAAGAAGTCTGGATTCAACTCTGAGTCCCAAATAGTAGGAATCCCCCAAAAGTCAAGTCTTCTGTGCATTGGCTAAGTTAAGCCATTAGTAAAAATGGGGACAGTGGGCAGGACAGGAAGCTGGTGGCATGTTCTTAGTGATCCTCATGAAGTCAAACTTTAATTAATTAGTGCCTTTTGGGCGTCAGTGGTCAACAGACAGTGGTCAGTCTACCTGTCAAGGACATGAGAGGGGGATGGCATTGGAAGAGTAGAGACAACGGAAGCCTGTACACATGGGTTCTAGCCCCCCTGCTCCTCATCTGAGTGACCTGGGGCAATCCACTTAGCATTTCTGAGCCTGTTTCCTTGTGAGGAAAATGGGGGTGAAAATAACATCTATCTTACAAGGATTCTCTGAGAAGAGAGTTAACATTTGCTCCCTTTTACTCCTTGAACTGTCCATCAGATCACAATTCTTTCTCCGTGCTGCTCAAGAAATACTGTGTCAAAGTCTCTGACTTAAACCAAGATATGATATGACTACACTGATCCTGGCTCTACCTGTCGACCATCCTCTTTGGAAAAACAGACCAGGACAGTGTGCCCGGCTGTTGTCCAGTGAGCACATCTGCTCCTAGTGTTTACTTCTTCATCTTCAACTGTTCATGAGCCATTGATTGCATTGATGACCTTTTTAAAACTCTGGCTTAAGGTTAGGGTGCCTGGGTGGCTCAGTCGGTTGAGCGTCCAACTTCGGCTCAGGTCATGATCTCACGGTTCGTGGGTTCGAGCCCCGCGTCGGGTTCTGTGCTGACAGCTCAGAGCCTAGAGCCTGCTTTGGATTCTGTGTTTCCCTCTCTCTCTGCTCCTCCCATACTCACACTCTGTCTCTCTCAAAAAAAATAAATAAAGATTAAAAAAGACAACTCTGGCTTAGGGTTGACAACTAGCTCTCTGGAGTCCATCTTTCCCCCATGTTTAGAAAACTGGAGCAAGGATGGCCTGTTCCAGACTGCCCTTCTCCAATTTTTGTATGATTTGGAGAAGATCACAGCCAGCTGCTCAGTGGTCTTAGTGCACGATTTCTCCAGGGATGTTAATTGGTTTTGTTGAGAGTAGAGGTTCTCAAACTTATGCCATGCATCAGAATCACCTACTGGGTTTGTTACATTGCAGATTACTGGGTCCCAGTCCTAGTTTCTGATTCAGTAAGCCCAGGTTGGGCCTGAGAATTTGCATTTCTAACAAATACCCAGGTGATGCTGATATTGCTGGTCCAGAGACCATGCTGAGAACCGCTGGTTTAGAGCCGTTGGGTGGGATTGTAAGTAATGATACCAAAGGCTTTGTTACACTATCCATGTAAAAGACAGCTCTCCTTTGCTGAGAAGACAGATGCAAGCGTCCAGTTTCCCTCTGTCTTTTGTAGCCTCTACACCACCTGCCCTTATCTTTTTGGTTTTCCTTACCTGAAACATAAGATACCCTTTCTGTTTTTCTTAGTATTTTCTTAAGCTCAAACCCTGGCTCTGGCCTTCCTGACATTATTCTTCTAGGGATTCTGTCATTATTCCCTGGTTATTGTAACAGGGGGAAACTGGAGGTGATGAGGAGCAAGGGAGGAGTCCTAAATCTGTCTCTTACCAGCCATGGGAATCTTATACGAGTTACCTACCACCCGAGGCTCAATTTTATTAAAACGGGATATTTGTAGTAGCTCTCTCATTACATGACACAATGCTTAGCATGGTGTCTGGCACACAAGTGTTAGGGTTGGTTACGTATGGCCCTTGTCTATTTTCCAACATGTCCTTCTTTAAATCTGAGGTCACTGGAGACCTGCTGACCAGTCGCCAGATGTTCTCTGAATATCAGGCACTATGCAGGGGATAGGGATGCAGCAGGAAGTGGCACCATCTTGGCCTCAAGGCACGTTCACCTGGCTAGAGTGGGGTGATGTGCTTCAGCGCCAGGCTGTGCCTCTCACTGACTGGGTGGCCTCCCACAAGTCACCCACGCCATCTGGACATCGACTTCCTCATTTGCAGAATGAAGACACTCGGATGCCTCAAAGTTCATTCCCACTTGACATTCCCACCAGCAGGGCACAAGGATTCTGATTTCTTCCCATCCTCACTGACACTCACTCTTTCCCACTTCTCCATAATGGCCATCCTAGTGGGTATAGAGCGGTACCTCACTGTGGTTTCACGTTTTCCCAAGGACCACTGACGTTGAGCATCGTTCCATGTGCTTATTGGCCACCTACACATCTGCTCTGTAGAAATGTCTATCCAAGTCCTTTGCTCACTTTCAAATTGGGCTGTTTGATTCATTTGTGTTGCTGAGTGGTAGGCGTTCCATGTGTACTCCAGAAACTAATCCCTTAGCAGATACGTGATTTGCAAATATTTTCTCCTATCCTGTGGGTGGTTTTTTTCCCCACTCTCTTAATATATTGGCTTTTTGGTGCAGAAAATGTTTTAATTTTGATGAAGTCCTTTTATCTCTTTTTTCTTTTGTTGCCTGTGCTTTTGGTGTCATGCTTAAGAAGCCATTACTAAACCCAAGGTCATAAAGATTTTCCCCTATGTTTTCCTCTAACAGCAACTTTCTTCTAATTGAATTGTACACTTAAAAGTGGCTAACATGGGCTACTATTTAAAAAGAAAAAACATAATAAGCACTGGCAAGGATGTGGAAAAGCACAATAACAAATGTCAGTGAAAATGTGGAGAAACAGATCCTTGGGCACTGCTGGTGGATCATAAAATGGTGCGGCCACTATGGAGAACAGTGCAGAGGTTCTTCAAAAACAATTAAAAACAGAGCTACCATATGATCCAACAATTCTACTTGGGTAAGTAGCCAAAAGGGTTGAAAGCAGGGTCTCAGGGTGCCTGGGTGCCTCAGTTGGTTAAGTGACTGACTTTGGCTCAGGTCACGTTCTCACAGTTTGTGGGATCAAGCCCTGCGTTGGGCTTGGTGCTGACAGTGCAGAGGCTGCTTCAGATTCTCTGTCTCCCTCACTCTGTGCCCTTCCCCCATTCTCTCTCTCTCTCTCTCTCTTTCAAGAATAAACAAAGTAAACATTACAAAAAAGGAAAGCAGAGTCTCAAAGAGACAGCATACCTATGTTCATCACAGCACTATTCACAATTGTCAAGAGGTGAAAGAAAACTGAATGTCCTTTGGTGAATGGACAGAATATCACTCAGCCTTCAAAAGGAAAGACATTCTGACATATGCCACAGCATGGAGGAATATTATATGAAGTGAAAATGAGTCAGTCACAAAAAGGCAATTGCTCTGTGAATTTACTTGTATGAAGTATCCCAAGTAGCCAAATTCATCGAAAGTGAAGTAGAACAGTGACACCAGGGCCTGGAGGGATTGGGGAAAAGGGGACTTGCTGTCCTGTAGGTACAGAGTTTCAGATTTGCAAGATGAAAAACTTCCGGAGATCTGTTTCCCAACAGTGTGACTATAGTTAACACTACTGAGTTGCCCGGTTAAAAATGGTTAAAGTAGTAAATGTTATGTTGTATATATTTTATCACAATGAAAAAGTTTATCCTCTCCCACTTCATAAACAGAAGGTTTATTGAGCAATAGATTTTTAAATAAGGAAACAAGATTATCCTGTGAACTACAGTTTATAGTGGAACTTTGAGGTGAAGACCTCCTGACAGGTGAATTTGACTTTGTCCATCACTCTACTACACAATCCTTTATCAAAATGAGCCTCATATAGGCTCCTTCCTGTGGTTTCACCTTCTGGTCCTACTTCGACTTCTTTTTTCTTTTTAATGGTCTTTTTTTTTTTTTTTAAGTTTACTTACTTATTTTTGAGAGAGAGAGAGAAAGCTAGCAAGCAGGGTAGGGGCAGAGAGAGAGGGGGACAGAGGATCCGAAGCTCAAACTGACGTGGGGCTCAAACTCTCGAACCGTAAGATTATGACCTGAGCCAAAGTTGGATGCTCAACCAACTGAGCCCCCCAGGCGCCCCCTTACTTCTACCTCTTAAGTCTACATGTCAAGTCTCATCCCTTGGTGGGAGGTTGGTGGCAGCTGCCATGGGGGCAGGAGCTATGTCTGACTGTGTGTCTCCTTGGCCAGCACAGGACACATACTCAGATGTAGGAAGTGTTCCCCAGTGAAGGGACAGAGAAAGCAAGACAATGGGCCTGTTCAACCACGGGTGAGGAATGGAGCTGGGATTTTAACCCAGGGCTCCCTAACTTCAAAGCCCGCAGTTTTCGTGCTAGACCAATCTGCCTCTGGGCCAGGCTCCTCCTCATCCATCTTTTCTACGATCCCTTGGTCTCTTCTCTTGTGGCTTTGTTCCGTGGGCCCCCCTAGCCCATTCCTTCTCTTGCACAAACCCCAGGTGAGTTCCCACCAAGTCCAGGGCAAGCCCTCCCTCTCACTGCAGATGCTGCCCACCTTTCCTTTAACACCCTCCTGGACCCCACGCCCGACAGAGGGAGAGGGTCATTGGCAGAAATCCATTCCAAGGCCCCTGGAGCCCTCTCCCCTTCCACCTCTTCCCCTTGCTAAAAGCAGAAGCCGGCCCCGTTCTGTCTCCCACAGGATTTCCTCCCGGGAGCTCCTGCAAGGGAAGATGTTGCCATCCCAGGATTAACAGCCTGTTTGTTTAAAGGGCTTATTACAGGTGCTTAATGCTATTTTGACAGATGAAAGTGAGTCAATTATAGCTGGAAATAGCTCTGGCTGTGTACATCTCTTCCAGGTAGTGGCCCTTTCCCTGTCTAAGGGACTGTTTCTCTTTACCAAGGGACAGCCCGTCTTCTTCTCTTATCCCCTCTGACCTCCAACCATGTGAAGACTTTCCTCCTTCCAGGAAAAGACAACATTTAAGGCCTGGAGCCTAAACCCATGAGATGGGGGTTCTTGGGTGGGACCCATGCTGTGATGGGGTGATGTGGATGCTGAAGGAGGGCCTGACAGGTGAACCTCCAGAATAAGGGATGTGGCCACAGTGAGCCCTGTGTCCATCAGGAGTCACTTTGCTCCATCAGTCAAGAGCATGGCTGCCTCTTAACTGAATGTCTCTCTAGGCCTTTCTTGGGGGGCAATGGGTTTTTGTGTTGACACCCACCCTAATGAGACCAGAGCTGGTGACAGGCGTGGGTGCCTTAGGGGTCACCTTGGTGAGGATGGCAAGAGTCCTTTCGTTGGCCAGAGAGTCTCCCAAGGTCACACTAAGTTATGCTCAGGCCCCAGTAAAGACTATTTCAATGTCAGAGGGGGGTCTGTACAAGGGGCTCGCTTGTGCCCAGAGCAGGATGGTGAACTGTCTGCCATGTGACTGGATGTAGGGTGTGGCCCAAGCTGAAAAGTCAGGAGTGTGCAAGGGTCTGTTTGTAACAGGCATCTCAAACTTAATATGCCCCAAACCCTTCTTCTTCAACACCCCCAGGCATGCATGGACTTCTCCCAGGCTCTCTACCCACAGAAAATGGCGCCACTGTCCACCCATCAGCTAAAGCTCTAATCCTAACTGCCATCCTGGATGTTCCTCTTTCTCTCACCCATGGAGGTACTTAAGCAGAACCCAGCAGAAAATCCTGTTGCCTCTCCTCCAAAGTTTCCAGCAAATCTGAGCCAACTGTTGCCTATCCACCACCACCGTCCCAGTCGAAGCCACTCAGCCCCAACCCAAACTATTGCAAGAGCTTCCAACACATGTTCTTCCTTCTATCCTTGCCCTTCACAGTTCATCGCTCACACAGCAGCAACAGGAGGATCGTTCTCGAGACAGCTCTCTGGGCAGGCACTACCGATTGGTCAAAACTGGCATGCCAGATGGAACCCACCTGCTAGTGCCCCTTTTTCGAGGTAGGGAGGCTCAGAGAGGCCAGGGACGTGCTGAGGTCATACGACCAGGAAGGGTAAGCTGGGATGGAAATGCATCTGGGAAAGGAGTACTGCCCACTGAGCACTTCTCATACTCAGTGACGGCCCCCAGCCCCCGGGAGAGGCCGCTCACCCGCGGACGGCGTGCAGCAGGCGCAGAGAGGGGTATGCAGTACGCACGTTGACGCGGTGCTTCAGGATGAGCTCGTTGACCCACTCAACGCGCTCCTTGCCGCCCCTGGCCATGAAGGCAGGAATCCACAGGATGCTGCCGTTGAGGCTGTGCAGCCGTTGCAGCAACTTCTCCCGCCAAGTGGCGTTGACCAAGTCCTCAAAGGCCCGTTGGATCACGGAGGGGTTCATGGTCACCAGGTCCGTCTTGAGCCCCACATCCCGGGCATATTCCTGCACGGGGGCCAGGTTGCACCTGCCAGGGAGAAAGGCATCATGGTCCTTTTGGGAAAGATGAGATGCTGCTGCTTGTATTTCATTTTGTCCAACCTTCACCTCCCCTCACCTCCTCCTCGTCCCCAAAGGCCCAGGGCATCTTCCAGCACCCACCCGCCCCTCCTGTCATCCCTTCTTCCCTGCCGCACATATTTACTAGGCTCTTACCGCACACACACAACTTTGCTGGTCCCTGAGGCTGCACAGAGCCTGCTTTCAGGAGTTGAGGATGAGGTGGAGGAAGGAGGCAAGTAAGCCATCCTCAGCTCACAAGATGACCATGTTACAGCAGGTATGACCTGGTCATGTTAGGTAACAGTAAAGGCTCTGAAGGCATACTCTTACTTTTTACCTGTGTGATTCTGGGCAATCTGCTCAACCTCTCTGTGCTTCCTAAGAGCTTTCCTGTAGCTAAGGAATATGCCCATCGGTCTCTTAGCTGTGATGGAGATCACAACAGCACCCCTTTCCAGGGATTCAAGGAGTCACTCCATATCCACTACTTAGAACCCTGCTGGACCACACCAACATCTCAATAAATGCGAACTATTGGCCTATTAATATTTCCATGTTACTATGGGAAGGAGGAACGTTTGGTGGTCTTCCCAGAAGTGGTGACCACTGGGAGAAATCTAGAAGGATGGGTGAGCATTAGTCCATTTGTGGATAAGACAGAAGAGTGTTTTTCCAGCTTGTCAGAGCAGAGGGATTACCTCAGGCAGTAGTTAAAAATACAGATTCACTGGGTCTCTCACCTGGGGCTCCAGATTCAGCAGGTGAGCCTAGTAATTGGTACTTATTTTTACAAACTCTTCAGGTAATTCTTATAACCAGGCAGTTTGGGAAACCTCAGGCTATGGCATTGTGGGCGCAGGAAATGTATGTAAGGGCACAGAGGTGTGGAGGAGTGTGGGCAAGTATTTTGCCTTCTGGAGCACATTGTGTGGAAGGGATGAAGCTGGAGAGGTAAGCAGGGCCTATGTGTCAGGGATTTGGCCCCAAAGGCAATGGGGAGCCACTGAAGATTCTTGAGTAAGACAGTAACAGATCTGCCTTTTTAGGGAATAGCTAGACAACAATAAGAGGAAGTTGTAGCAGGTATTGGAGTGAATGGGATTGTGTCCAGGAGTACAAAGTAAAGGCCGTTGCAATCTCTTGCTGAACTCGCCTGGGGTCCTGGGTGGGCAGCTTCTGGTATCTCGCCAGCGGCCTGCTTTGTGGGGAACACTCCCACCTTCACAGGTCCAGCTGGGGTGTGCACGTGGAGGCTTCTTGCCTATGCTGCAAACAGATGGGACTGGTGGTCAAGGGCACTGAAGGGGGTGGGGCATGGCTGTCTGCCTGGAAGATTTGTTGGTGGAGGAGCCCTTTGACCAGTGGAGTTCAGTCTGAGCAATTAGAGTAAGTATTTATAGAACAGAGGCTGGAGACATGAAGACCGGGGTCAAGCTCATTGCCAAATGATGAGATCCAGAGAGACACCACCTACCTTCCTTTCAAGCCAGGACTTTCTTCTTTCAGCAATTGGGGAGAAAAAGTCAGGTCATCAGAAAGAAAACTAACCTCCTGGAGTTCTGGGTGTGTGCCAGCCTCTGGCCCTTTAACATAGGTCACCTCATCTTATTCTGGCTCAGTTTTAATCACCCTCACTTTACGGATGAGGAAACCAAGGCCCAGAACGTTCAAGGTAACTTGCCTGGAGTCCCAGAGCTAGTAATGGAACTTCCAGGATTCAGTCTCTGGTGTGTCCAACTCAAAAGCCTGTTTGCTAGGGCCGCCTGGATGGCTTAGTCGGTTAAGTGTCTGACTTTCACTTAGGTCATGATCTCGAGGTTCGTGGGTTCGAGCCCCGCGTCGGGCTCTGTGCTGACTGCCAGCTCAGAGCCTGGAGCCTGTTTCAGTCTGTGACTCCCTCTCTCTCTGACCCTCCCCTGCTCACGCAGTCTCTCTCTCTCTCTCTCTCTCCTAGAAATAAAATAATGAAAAAAAGCCTGTTTGCTGCTCAGATTAGATGCCCTAAAATACCCACTCTCCCCATTCCCACCCTGGCCTTGCTATCTCTGGCTGTGGTTATACACTGCAAGGGGGTGGAACTGCTTTGGGACACCTTCAAGGGCTCCTGCTGCAGACCTCAGAGGAATAGAGCGTGATTATCAGGGTCACCAGTTAGGTAATTACCTCTATTGTCCTATAGCCCAGCTGAGCCAGGCTTCTAAGGCCTCTACCAGACCAACCGCCGGGTCCTGAGAGCAGGATGAAGTGGACCCAATGCAGTTCAGATCTACCAAGTCTATCGTGGGCCACTGGGGGCTGTGACAGAGGCAAGGAAGGAACTGATGCGGAGCTTGATCCCAGCAGGCTTCCGGGGTGGTCAGGAGAGAGGGAACATGGAAATCCTTACCCAGCTGCAATACTGGTCAGCCGGGGTGTCGTCCAAGTAAGGTGCGATAGACTCTGGGGAGCCCTGGGACTTCGAGCTCCCTGGGGCAGGATCCCAACCTCATTCAACATGGGACCCAACTAGTGGAAGGTGTTCCAGGCAGGGGAGGGCTGGAAGAGCCAGGGTTTCCCCATGACCATGTCTCAGGGCTCCTTCTCGAGTGCGGATGATGGAGGCATCAGAGTAAGTGTGCTCTAAGCTCTATCTTATCCAACAGCAGGCCCAGCCTCCCAAAGCGAATTCTGGGTGGGCTGCCCTGCTTCGTCGGATGTAGCTCTGGGCTGGACAAGAGTCCATCCCTTCCAGGAACAGGCACGTCCACAGGTACAGGGTGAGGCCCACGGTGTGAGCCTGGCCCGAGTGTGCGGTGGACCTTTGGTTCTCTAAGCCTCAATTTCCTCACTGCAAAAGCCAGCACAGAAGAGAACATTCCTGAGAGGGTTGTTGCGAGAATAAACTAAGTTAATAAACATGGAGTGCATAGATCTGCACCTGGTGCATGCTAAGTGCCTAATGAACATGATGATGATAATGATGGGGATTTATCTGTGAAAGGGCATTTGTTCATAAGACTCTCCCTATCGATGGCGTGTGTGTGTGTGTGTGTGCGTGTGTGTGTGCGTGTGTGCACGCGTGCCCATGCGCACGTACACATAAGTGAGCAAACAATGAAGTTTTGATCCCTAAATATCTGGGAATACACACTGATCCTAAGTTAGGTAGTCTCTTCAAGCTGCCGTTGCAGGCTCACGGGGACCCTGTGGGGACCGGTCCTTCCCGTCCGCCCCCAGGTCCCAGCCTCACCTGAGGCAACATATGCTCACTCAGGCACCAGCCTCCCTGATCCAGAGTCTAGCTTCTTCCTTCCATATCTTTGCTCACACTACTTCCTCCTGCTCACTATTTTCATGAGCCAAAGTCAGCCACCTCGAAGCCCACTTCTTCCAGAAGCCTGCCCTCAACTCCCCCAGGAGGCTGAGTATTTTGCAACCTCATTGCATTTTGCATGAGGGGTGTCTTCTCATGGTTCAGCGTTGAGTTTCCTGAGAGGGGACAAAGTCTTGGTGCCTTCCATGCAGAAGTGGGGCCCAATTAATATGGAGCAAAGCAAAGTGATTGAAGACTTCAACTGACAGCGACTAAGGAAATCCCATCAGAGCCCTCTGGGCATCTGTTTTCCCAGGGAAGCTGCTCGGAGCCTGAGCCTGGAGCCCCTCATCTATACCAGGCGTGGGCTTGGGCTGGCATTTGGGGATGGACACAAGCAGTCTGCTGTAGGGGGAGCTTATGGTCAGTGTGAGTTGGGTAGGGTTGAGACACAGGGTCCACAGAGAGCTCTCATTTGCAGAGGCAAACGGTACAGGAGAGATGGTGTGGAATCTTGGGGTGACCTCCCTGCACCCCAGGGAAAGGTGGGGGGAGATGAACACTTGTGCTCTGTTGTGGGAGACCTGGCCCGGGCACACTCACACATGCTGATGCATGCAGTGGCCACAGCATCCCATTTACTCTTTATGGGGGCTCCGGCCTGTGAGATCCCCGGGGGAGGACACGGATGATCCTCCAGGTGGGGAGAGTCCCGGGGAGTGGTCCCAGCAAGGCGGAGGAGCCGGTGCTGCCACTAGCTTTGTAATCTTGTCCTAAAAGACCACTTAAGTCAAGTCCACCCTCCCAAACACGCAGGGCTTCAGATCTCTCTTTTCGAAGGATGTGTGGGCAAGTGTGGACAGGACACCCCAGGAGAGGCAAAGCATGCCTCTCCAAGCACAGCTCGCACAGCAGCAGGGAGGCCATTAGATATGCATGGTCTCAGGCCCCGCCCCAGGCCGGAGGACTCTGCCCTTGAAAAAGCTCAGGGGGCTCCTGTGAAGGTCAAAGGGTGCGAGCGCTGGGCCAGAGCACAGTTGGTATTCCTAACGGAAGGACCTCAAAGACAGCTAGTCCAACCCGCTCCATTTACAGAGGGTGAAACCAAGGTCCAGGAAGGGCAGTGACACATTCCCGAGTCGTGTGACAAAAAATGAGCCGCAGGGCCAAGATGGGACTCTGACGTCACCCTGCTCATCTCGCTGTATCAGTGCCCAAAAGGGGAAAGTGCTGGCTGGAATCGGCCATTGCCTTTGGAAATTGCTGAGGCAGGGCTGGGTTGGAGAGGGAAACCTCATCACCAAAACTAGTGACAAAGGCATGGCTTCTACGTGTGACACCAAATCAGAAAGGCCTCCCTCCATGCTGCGCAGCACCCCTGCTTTTACCCTCTGCCTGCACCTTTAACACCTCTGCCCTCTCACTCTCCTTCTATCAGACACATGCTCTGCTTTCTGCCTTCTTCTTCCCCTCTGTCCCTGAATCTTTAGACTGGAAGGGCTGAGCCACTGGCTATGCCAGGTGCAGAGAAAGCCTGGCAAACTAACCCAAGTTCGGCTGTTAGGCTATGGTGGCTCTTCCATCACGGTGGACGCAGGAGTAAACACACTGTCTAAAATCCCACGTCCTGAGGTTCAAGGAATTCTGTGATAAAGGCCATTTCCCAAAGCCCTGGGACAAGGCTCTCTTTGCATCAGGATAGCCCCGATGGAAACGTGAGATGCCGCATGCTCTTCTGCCAGGGTGGGGGCACTGTGTGGGGACGAAACTGGAGGCTCTGTGTGCCCTACTTCTGACCAGGGGACAGCAAGCCCTTGTTTCCAAGTCTGTCTGGGTTGGGGGTCAGGTATCAGGGCCATCGGTAACTGTGGCCAAATGGGTCCCAGGAGACTGAACAATGAGAGCTGATATTTCAGCCAGAATGACGGTCAAGTTCAAGTCCAAGTTTCTCTGTTGCCCCCTCACTTCCCAGGTTTTGACTTCAGAATGATAGTTACCAGCAGAGCACCACCTTCATGAACACTTAAAAGATGTTTGCAAACTTGGGGCGCCTGGGTGGCTCAGTCGATTAAGCGTCCGACTTCGGTTCAGGTCAATGGTCTCATAGTTAGTGGGTTCGAGCCCCGCGTCGGGCTCTGTGCTGACTGACAGCTCAGAGCCTGGAGCCTGTTTCAGATTTTGTGTCTCCCTCTCTCTCTGACCCTTCCCTGCTCATGCTATCTCTCTCTCTCTCAGAAATAAATAAAACACTTAAAAAATTAAAAAAAAAAAAAGACATTTGCGAACTTCAACCAACAAAACTGGTCAGCCCAGGCTTTATCGAGGGCTCAGCACACTTTCTCTTTAGAGGCCCTGATAGTGAATATTCTGAGCCTCTGGTGTGTGCTCTCTCTGTTGCAACGCTTCAGCGCTGCCCAACGAATCTAACTTTATAGTGCAGAGAGGAAGCAGCCATTGAGGATATGGAAATGAATGGGCATGACCGTGTTCCAATAAAACTTTGTTGATAAAGGCAGGCTGCGGGCCATAGTCTGCCTACATCTGTGCCAGATTAGTGATTCTCAACCCTGGCTGTTCACCAGAAGCGTTCTGGGCCACACACCCCTGATCCCTCAGATTGATTTAACTGGACTAGGGTGCACCAGGACTTTTAAAGGCACCTGAAGAAATTCTAAGGCATGAGGTTGAGAATGGCAAGCAGGGTCTCTGGTTTCAACCTCTTGGGACAACTGGCCAGGCTCAACTTCGCTTTGGGCCCAGGCGGCGGTTACCTTATGACAAAGCTGTGCGTGTCGATTTCCTGCCCGCAGCCGCTGTTCAGCAGGACCCCGGAGTTGCCCACGATGGCACAAGTCTGGAAGTGTTTGTTCTTCAGGGGAGATGTTCTGGGGAGGAGATCGTAGAGGTTTTGGGACACATTCATTGTGCTGTCACGGTCGAAGATGTAATGAATGATGTCTCCGGGCTTCAGGGTCCCCTTGAGGACAGAAATGTCCTTTTCAGCATCCAAGAACTTCAAGATCTGCTTCCTAAAAACACCAAATACATATGAAGAAAAGGTCTTCTTGCTGCCAGCCGCCCTCTGCCAACCCAGCTTTCCTGTCCTGTGTCACCCTGTAGCCTGCTGCAGCCAGCACCCAGGTGAAGCTGAGTTCAGGTGCCCTCCAAGAATGGGCTCCAGGCAGGGAGTATCAGAAACGACCCAGGGGCAACTCAGGGTGGCCAGTCTGGTTGCTGTGGTTACGCCCTCTTCCTACAAGAGGTGATAACTCCCCATAGGACACAGTGTGAGCTCATTCCAAAAGGCCCTGGAAGGAGGGGTAACCTACTGCTCTGTTCTGCCCAGGACAGCCTGCGTTTATCATTGAAAATCCCACGTGCCAGGGAACCTGTGTCTTGGATAAACCCAGACAGTGGTCACCGTACATCACACTCCTCTGAGTAGGATACAGGGCCATCATCTGACAGGAAGTTCTGCCCCAGTCCATTCCATGCAGTCACCACTGCTGTCTTAGTTTGGAGTTTGTAAATACTGATACCTGTCTGGTCCCTCAGAGCAAGTTTCAGAACAAAGGTGAGCAAATGACAGCTCTCTAGGCTCCAGGATGACTTTAGAGGGAAAGTTCTGGAATCATCTAGCAAAGTACACATCTGGAACAGGGTATGGTCAGAAAAATGATAGGTGTCCTCTTAGAATCACCTGGGGAGATTTACTCAAACCACTCCAAGGTAGGGGATCTTAGTTGGGGTGGAGGGTGGGGTTTACATGAAGAAATATCTAAATCTCCCAAAGATCTTTAGAAATGATTTAAGCCAGGATGCCTGGGTGGGTCAGTCAGTTAAGCGTCTGACTTCAGCTCAGGTCATGATCTTGTGGTCCATGAGTTTGAGACCCTTGTTGGGCTCTGTGCTGACAGCTCAGAGCCTGGAGCCTGCTTTGGATTCTGGGTCTCCCTCTCTTTCTGCCCCTCCCCTGCTCGTGCTCTGTCTCTCCCTCTCTTTCAAAAATAAATAAACATTAAAAAAAAATGATTCAAGTCATAGAAAGAAACTTGGTACCAACCCTAGCCTAAATGCACTTCCCTTCCTGCAGCAAGCCCCTATCTACCATAGATAGAGTGATGCCAGTCTTCTTTTCCACAGAACACTGGAGGGATAGAACCTTCCTGCACTTGGCAAAGGTGAGAATTTGCAAGATGGTTGCCGCATTGTGCAGATGGTAACACCGGTGCCTGAGAACCTGAATCTCACACCTGTGAGATGTGGTGTACCCCAGTAGGGTGCCCATTCCATCACTCAGAGAACTATAAAGAATTCAGAAGCTCTGGGATCCCACCTGAGAAATCCCAACTCCAGGAGTGGCCCAGGCGTCCCAAAGCTCAGCAGGTGACTCCCGCATGTGCCCAGGGTTGGGAGCCTCTGGCATAGCCAAGGGGGAACTAGAGTGTGCTTGGCAAGGCACCGCGCTCTTCTTCCACTAGTCTTTCCTTATCAATGACCGGGATCTCTTGCCATCGTGCAAATTATTTGCTGAATAATTTGTATCTTTTGATGGGAAACAGAGGCATTAGTTTTATTTACGACCTGCCCTTTACCAAGGATTATACAATTTGGCAAACCGATACAGTATGAAATTGCTACAGCCTCTGCAGTTACTTAGCCCACAGTATTTAAAAGTAAGGAAAGTCGCCATACAGTCCATAAATAAACACCTCTGTGAGTGAATTAATTTATAACTAATTATGAGAAATTACTCTCAATTATTAAACATCATTCCAAATCACTCCCAGCATCTTTTATTAAGAATAACTTTGGTGATTCATTGAAGGAAGTTGAAGGAAATTCTTTTTTCCCCCTCGGTGAAGGCACATTGTTCCTGCTAGGGGGGCTGTATGTTTATGGGCTCCCATGGTCTGGTCTTCTCTGAAAGCATGTGTGTGTGTGTGTGTGTGCGCGCGCGCATGCGGGTGTGCGTGATGTCCATTTCTCTACCCAGTGGCCAAGAAAGGCCAGAAGGATTTCACTCACAGGGGTGAATAGTGCCACCTGCTAAATGTATGTCTACTTCCTAACCCTTAGAAACCTGCGATGTGGCTTTATTTGGAAACAGCATCTTTGCAGATGGAATGAAACTAAGGATCTTGACGTGGTCCTGGATTACCTGGCCCTAAACCCAGTGGTAAGTGCCTTTACAAGAGGCAGGCTAGGGAAATACACAGACACAGAGGAGACGAGCATGTGATATGGAGGCAGGGATTGGAATAATGAGGCCACAGGGTGAGAAAGGGCTGGAGCCATCACCACACACACACCCCCCCCCGCCCCCCTAGCCCCCCCACTCCCTGCAGCTGGCAGGGACACAGAAGGATCTCCCCAGGGCCTGCAGAGGGAGCATTTGGGACTCCAGCCCCAGAGCTGTGAAGAATACATTCCTGTTGTTTTAAACCACCGAGTGGGCGGACACTGGTTAACAGCAGCGGGAGACTATAGCAGGTGTTCTCAGCCTGATCCAAGGGCGAGTGAGGAAGGCCCGCAGCTGGTCCACTCAGGGGGCCTCAGAGGGGCTCTGGTGAGGGTGGCAGGCTGGGGGCAATAGAAGTCAGTTCCTTCAGGGGCGCCTGGGGGGCTCAGTGGGTTGAGCGTCCGACTTCAGCTTAGGTCATGATCTCACGGTTTGTGGGATCAGGCCCCGCGTCAGGCTCTGTGCTGACAGCTAGCTTGGAGCCTGGGGCCTGCTTCATATTCTGTATCTCCCTCTCTCTCTGACCCTCTCCTGCTCACACTGTCTCTCTCTCTCTCTCAGAAATAAATAAAAAACATTAAAAAAAAAAAAAGAAGTCAGTTCCTTCAGATGACTGCTCAGCTGCCAGGCCCTGGGTCTCGGGCCTCTCCAGTCCCCACACCCCCTCATGTCCCCAAACAAAGCCTTGAGAGCTAAGGGGGGGGGCATTTCCATTTTGACAATGAGCCTACCTGGAGGGGTCCCCTCCCTGCTCTGTGGGGTGACACTTCAGGTAACTCTGGGCCCCCTCTTCTCCCTCGCCATGGTGGAAGGCCTGGGAAGGTTGGCCGCCATAGTTGAGGCTTTCCCCGTCTGGCCCAGACGATGGTGCCAACCTCACCACCCATATCCCCTACCTCCTCCTTGAGGCTCCAGCGGCACTGAGCACAAATAGCGGACGTCAGCCCGTGTGCAAGCGGGATGAAGCCTGGCATGCCTGGCAAACTCCTAATTACCTTTCAAACCCCAGTGTTCCTTGCCCAGCTATCCCTCAGCTCCCTTACAAAATGAAGTGTGCTCTCTCCTCAGTACGATCTCTGTATTTCCACCTATCGATGAGACGCACCATCACCTAATGTGTACATCACGTGGCACCGTCCTGTCCGATATCTGTGTCTCCCCACTAGCTCCCCACTGGCCCCCAGCATGATGCGGGGTTATACTGACCAAGCTCTGCTGGGTGAGTCTTGGCTACGTCAAAGTCAAGCGGCCAGAGTGCTGGACGAGAGCTGCTCTCTGGCTAAGCAGACCTCTCCCTTGGCAAACAGGTGTCCTGTCACTCTGGGTCACCCACAGAAAGGAGGTCACAGGTGCCAGACTGGCCCAGGCAGGAGACGTCTCTTGCCAGAGGATTTCTGCCTTTGGATCCCCTGGGAGAAGCCGCCCCCAGGTCTCCAGCCTGCAGGCTCCTGCTGCTGCTGACCTGAGAGCCTCACTCCTTCCAGACTCAGGACCCCACCCGGGGGCTCCTGGCCCCTCTCAGGCCCCTGTCCCTGCATACACGTGCTAAGCTGCTGGGTTTTTGTCTCGGGGTTTTATTTCCAATTGATCGCTTACAGATGACGCCTGCCTCGGCGGGAGGTAAACATTTTATTTCTATCCTGACTTCTTTAGATGATGGAGAGTGGCAATTTGCTGGCTTGTGCTGAAGAAGGCCAGGTCTGTGTCTTGTCCTACTGGTAATTACCACTACCTGATCCTCAGAGAGAGCGTCTGGTTGTGCCTCCATTTGGCCGAGGCTGGCTGAATGTTGTGCTTAATGCTTTCATTACTTCTGTCAACAACAGCTGGCGACGAGGAGCCATTTATTACAACTTCAGCTCTGGAAAGGAAAGGGAAAAAGAGGAAGAGAGTAGACAGGATCTGTTAGCATGCCGATGACAAGTCTAATAGTTCTGTTTCCGCACGGGCTTGGGTGTAAACTTCGGGAGAGCAAAATTGCGGTTATTACCTGAGAAGAGAAGGAAGTCTATTTATCCTCTGGAACGCACGAGCTCTCACCCTTAGGTGTAAGCTCCTGACACTTTGGAGACAGGGAGGGGGCAATAAAACTATCATTCTCCCCACCCTCCGCCCCACCATCTCCTCTCAGGGAGACCTAGCTGTCACTGTCAGAATAGTAACACGTCTTCTTGAGTTACTTTTGTGATACTAGGCACTTCCATTAGCAACTGGGTGTCATAAGATGCTCTACAAACTTAATAAAGAGAAAACAAAAACTCGTGCCAGGGGAATGAGATGCAGCCTGCGGCTCCCCCCCCCCACCTTATCTTATCATTGCCTCGTTTGTACTCTCCGATGCCACCTCCCACATCTGCCTTATTCCAGAGTTATCGGTGCTGGGTCTGTCTCTCCCTTGAGGCTGTGAGCAGGGCAGCTCCCTCATTCATTTCTTTATTCCCCAACAGCCTAACATAGCAGGTGCTCAATAAATAAGCGTTTGTTGAATTTGAATTTAAATTTCACCCCAGAGGGAGCCTGGATGGGTGAAAGAGCTGGTTGGCCCTGTATGCCCTGGGGCAAATCGCAATTCTGGCTGCACACTGTCTTTGCAGTTGACTCAGGATGCTAGGCATTCAGAGCCCGCTTGAATTCTGAGGGTTGAAATCTATGCTAGTAGGTTTCTAAGAAACTAGGTTACAATTACATCTCTAAAGGCAGTGTGGTAGCCAGCCTGCCTCTGTCGGACGCGTTACAAATGCAGAATTTCCTTTTGCTGTGCTGACAGCGGATTCTCCCACTTAGGATGATAAGTGGGTTTGTGATGCCAAATTTTGGAGCTCTAAAGAATTCAAACCAGGGGCGCCTGGGTGGCTCAGTCAGTTAAGCGTCCAACTCTTGATTTTGGATCAGGTCATGATCTCACGGTTGTGGGATTGAGCCCCATGTTAGGCTCTGTGCTGACAGCACAGACCCAACCTGGGATTCTCTCTCTTCCCCTCTATCTGCCCCTCCCCTGCTTGCACTTGCACGCGATCTCTCTCTCTCTCTCTCTCTCCCTCTCTCTGCCCTGCCTCACCTGCACTTGTGCATGTGCACACACTCTCTCTCTCTCTCTCTCAAAATAAATAAATAAATAAATAAGGAGGTGTAGGTCAATTTTGCTTTTTGTAGGTAGAGAAGTTAGGGGTGCACATTATCTCTGCACATTCTCCCCACACACCTCCATTTCTCAATATTCCTGACTCTTCTGGATGATATAGCTGGTCTTGGATTCAAACATATGTAACTCTTGCAGAGGATTAGAAGAGGAAACTGAAGACCCGACCCTTCAAAATTTTGCTATTTTCATGAAAGGAAGCAGAAGGTGTTGTGAAGATTTCACAGGCTGTGTGCCTGTGGGCAAACCACTTTACCTCTCTGAGCTTCAGTTTCCCCATTTATAGAAAGAGGGTTAGAAGAGGAAGATATTCATCTCTAAGGTTCTGGAATTCTATAAGGACCACGGTGTCTCCCGCGCCTGTCACTGACTCCCCTCTTGAGTTCCCGTAGGAGCCGCTTGCAGCTGTCACTCTTCAGAAGTGCCTAGTTGCGCACAGGCACAGGCAGAAGCAGGGATGCTTGGGACCATAGCTTTAGCTGTCACACCCCAAGAGCCCAGGCTTCACTGCAGCTCACATCAGACGGGATCTGTGATAGAAACACTTGGCTACTTGTGGCTGGGAGTGGTCTTCTTACAGGGCTGGCTGACGTTCTCATCAGTAACAGGTGACTAGAACCTGGCATCTAAGGCTTGAAGTGGATTCTGTCTAAGGTGAGGCCCCTCAGAAACTGGGGCACATTGTGTGACCCCAGGCCATCTCAGGCAAGAGGGATCTGCAGAGGTATCTGTCATGGATGCTTGCCCAGGGGATTTTCTTGGAACACTCCAGAAGGAGTTTCCAAGCTTCTCTGGGACACAGAGTGGTGGAGGTAATAAAGGGAAGAAGATAAACACTGGCGTGGCTAGTAGTGAAGTTCCGTTTCTGTCTCCACTTCCAAGTGAAATGCCAGATGGGACGGTGCCCCACCACTGACCATGGTCCTTCTGGATTTTAAACCTGGCTCTGTGGCTATCGAGCTGGGGCACCTGGTCAAGTCACCTCGGGTCTCTGGCCTCTGCCTTCTCTGTAACATCGAGGGGATGGATTGGGTGGGTGACCCCAGGAACCACTTCAAGTCACTGGTTTACATGCTGTAGGCTGCACCAACACAGTTGGATTGGTGGGTTGTTCTAATTGAACGAGGAAACCGAGGCTCAGAGGGGAGAGGTCATTTGCCCACAGCCCCAGCCAACAGGCATCGGGGACTGAATCCAGATCTGCTTGGTTCCCAAGACTTTTCTTCCTGCTTCTCATGCTCTTTCAAGAAAGGCTCTTCCACCCTCCAGTTACCATGGGGCACAGGGCTCCTTCTCAGGGGGCCAAGATCCTTTTTCTCCAAGAGGGACATCTGTCCACAGTAGAAGAGAGAGGAACTTAGGGCTGCATGGCCTCCTTTTTTTTTATTTCTGCATTTTACCAGCCGTAGTATAAGCTTCATCTGTGGCTCCCAGGTGGTTAAGACATCATTAGATATCCAGAACCAATGACATCGATGAGACAGGGGTCAGTTTCCTGAATCATGCAGGGTCAGGGATGGATATTCTTGACAGGTCTTATGTGGTCAAGAGATCTAAAAGAATTTATGGAAGGGCAAATTACAGACCCTACTCTAAATAATTTAGATCTCTCATTCCCAGACAGACCACAATAGAATATTTAGAAAGTAAAACAAGACCTTCATCTTCAGTAGTGGTGTTTATGTTAAAGAACTTGGCATTCTTTTCTCACTTCTGCTCTTCCTTTAGCTCAAGCTCCTAGGACTGTAAGTCAGAGCTACGGACAAGTTGTCATTAATGGAGAATGGGGACTCAGAGGTATGGTCCAACCAGTCAGTGGCAAGTGCGGGTCTGTTGGCTTGCAAACCACGTGCTCACTCCTCCATACCCAGCTGCCCCTGGCCAGGGATCATCACAAGAGAAAATACTTTTTTGAGAATTTAGATTGTGCATTCAATAAGCAAGGTTAACGTTACTGAGTGGGCTCCCGAAATATTTTTTAGGGGTCTTGGCAAAGTTCCTGAATGTTTTGTTTCCTGTCTTAATCTCTTGGACAAGCCACCTACTACAATGAAATGGAGTGAAAGTCCCAATTCTCTAGAGTCAGAGCCTCCACCGTTCAGCAAAAATGCCAAGTTTATGAATAAGCACATTGATGGCTCAAGTGCTCCAAAGAGTGTGGGCTCTTTTCCAGAAAGCAGCTCTTACCCATTTGAGTTTTCCATCTCTGCAGCCTCTAGACCTTGGGCCATTTCATGGGCTCTTCTATCGACAGCTCCTCCCCAAAAGTGATTAGGGAAATGCAAAACCAAAGTGAAACAAAACAGATCTATTTGCTAAGTAAGAAGGGCACCATCCAGCAAAGAGGAGAAGCAGATTAATAGCTGCCTTACAGCAAAAACAAATGAACACAAAATCTAATTTACAAACCTATTAGATTTGCTATGTAAGCTGTTCACAGCTGATCTGATTGTACCTCTGCCTCCAGAATCCCTGTAAGACAAAGGAAATGCATTATTTATAAACCCAGCTCTTCTTGGTGAAGCCCTCTTCAATCACCAGGAGATCCCACACCCGCTTGGAGACCTCACTTTGGCTTCTCCAGAATGGGTGATATCCTAGCCCAGCCATGGACCCAAGGATTTTGTAGGGAATTAGGCCTCCCAGATCTTCCCCGCCTCCCATGTGAACACTGTTTCAATCTGCACTAAGGTTTCCACTTGAGATTCTCATTTGAGTCTTGAGACAAATTCTTCTGAGATTAATCTCCAGTAGTTAATCCTACCAGACAGGCACACTGCAGCATGACCCAGCATCTGGCATGACTCATCATGACTCAGCATCTGCTCTAGCATGACTCAGCATGTGCTCTAGCATGACTATCTGTTCTAACATGACTCAGCATCTGCTCTAGCGTGACTCTGCATGTGCTGTAGCATGACTCAGCATCTGCTCTAGCATGACTCATCATGACCCTGCATCTGTTCTAGCATGACTCATCATGACTCAGCATCTGCTCTAGCATGACTCAGCATGTGCTCTAGCATGACTATCTGTTCTAACATGACTCAGCATGACTCAGCATGGCTTGGCATTCACCCTAGCGTGATTCAGCATCTGCTCCTAGTCTTCTCTTGCTCTCACTCCTATGTGTTAGGATTATTGTCCATCACATTCTCTCCAAACCCAAGACACCAGAAGTCCAACAGAGGCAACAGTGATTGACTCATTCATTGTCCCCAGCCGAACGCAATAATGATATGCTTTTTGGTGGCAGGAAAAATAGTAAGTGGTGTCACTTTGTTGGAGGGAGTAGGAGATGGGGGGGTGTGGAAAAGAGTCCTTAGCTTCTTCTGGAATATCAAGTTTTGGAATAAAAGCTTTCTAAGGCCCTTTCTAGCCTCATGATCCCTTCACTTCTGGAAAATTCCATTCTGAGGGGCCATGAAGTTTCACCCTGCTTTGCTATCACACTGGGCCAGGGAATAGATGAATCCATCCGTCCCCAGTACCTAGTCCACTTTGCACCCTGTGTGTGTTCTTAAAAAGTTGTGAGATGAATTATTTGCATTAAGTTAAATCTTACCNNGCCCCGAGCACTGATTTATAGGCTTTGTGGTTTGAAGAGCTATTTCTTCATGCTTTTTTCATGTTTTTAAAGTTCCGTCTAGCCTTTCGGTCAGGGTGTTGGTATAATGCAAAGAAATGATTATCACTAGCAAAGCTCTGTGTTTCAAGGGATCCTGTGATTTAATGAGAACTCTTTGGGGGAAGTTAATGCCTATCTCTATGCTGGCTTTACGTCTGGATTTTTCTGTCTGCTTTCTTTAGGGTTAGCATATCTGTAGGTATAAGAGTGTGTGTGTGTTTGTGTATGCGTGCGTGTGAAAACATACATGCCTTTTCCTGATGGACTGAAATGTCTTTTTAGCATTATTTGGCAACAAGCAATGTTCTCCCATTTCACAGCCAGACAGCCAGACAGCCAGACAAAAGGAAGCATGGTGCTGTGTCCTACCCAGAGCCTCCTCCAAGCTCTTCCCTTGAGTCTCAGATTTCATCATTTCCTGTCTGGTTCTTGATCACATGGAGTATCATTTGTTCTTCACATTTTAAGTCAATGACTAATATTTCCTTTTTCTCCCTCCTTGTTTCTCCCTGGGATGACAGATCTTTGGCCCTTCTAACTCAGGGCTCTGGCCCTATAACTGAATCTACTCAGGTCATACCCCAAGGGCTTTCCTGGATGTACGGCTGTCCACATGTCACTGACCTTTCCCATTCCCCATCCTGACCCCGTCCTCAAAATCAGTACTCCTTGTGGGGAGAGAAGACCTGCGGGGCCAGATATTAAGTCAAATGCAGTAATTAAAACTGGTCATAGCTCACGACTAATGAAAGGTTAATGGAACAAAAAAGAACATCTGAAAAGGCTGCATAGAAGAATTGATTTATGACTGAAAAATTGTGATCGATGAGAAATTCAATAAATGGTTCAGAGTAGTTGGTTAACAATCTGGAGGTGAGGTGGAGGGAAGTCAGATGAGTGTTACTCTATTCTACACAGCAAAATAAATTCCAAAGGATTTAACTAGTGTTTCCTAAACGTCAGCTATTCTCATACCCCTATCACCAGTTTGCTGTATTTTATCGCTCATCCTATTACTATTTAAGTTTTAAAATGGACTCATCTTTAAAAACTCCTTATCCTAAGCAATGCCATCTATGAAAATACAGGTTTGATATCATGGTTATATATATGCCTTTGAGAACACAAAATCATTAACACAAAAATATTTATCAATGGAATTCCTAGAAGCATCCTATATTACCCCCAAGAATACTTATAGCACCCTCTGGGAGAGATGGAATTGAATAGTTACATATCTAAGAAGGGTGTCCCATAAGAAATTGGTAAGAAAATGGAAGAGCATATTTATCATATCTTTGTTGAGGTATGAAAAATGTATGTGAAGAATTTTTACATTCAGAAGGGTAAGAAGAAATCGTAAAAGGAAATATAAGACAGATTTGACTTCATAAAAATGTAAAACACTGCTTACACAAAAAACAATCCTCAACAAACTCTGCGCAGCATCTTTCACAAAATGGAAGCAGGCACCAGGTGAGAGAGCACTATCTCTATGCATCTGGTTTAGTGAGACAGGAGTTGGGAGAGGACCACATTCCAGACAACAGCCCCCGACCCCCTCTGCCCTAATTACCCCAGAGCCAGGTATTAGACGCTAAGGACAGCCCCTATGTCCCCGAGCCTGCCAAAATTATTCAAATTAGCCACCCCTCAGCCCACTTGCCCTGCCTCACTCTTCTTTCCGGTGAGAATGACAGTAAAGGCTCCTGTCCGCAGGTTCTCTCCCAATTCCCTGCCTTCTGAGTGACCTGGCTCTTGTCCACGTGGCTCTGCATGGGGCAGCGTGTCCTCTCCTCTTGGGGTCTAGGAGTACATCAAACTATCTTTTTAATGGCAGTTGTCCCCTGATCTGTTGACCTGACCAGACCTAAATAATAATAAAACCTATATGAAAACAGGGGGTACCCTGTCTTGTTCACCTTTACAGCCTTACCCAACTGGGGCTCAGTGAATCAAATCTAACTTCAAGATTAAGTGGCACTTTTCTTCCAAAGTCTTCCTTTCCTTTCATGCTGCGTTCCTGCATATTATTTACACCTGTAGCAGACATAGTTTTACCTCACACATATCCATAGAATGGGGCAGACAGACATTCGGAGAAACAGACTGCAGAGTTTTGGCTGAACAAGAATCACATGAATTAACAAGGGATTTTTTTTCCTCATTAGGTTTTGCCTTCAATGTTATTAAAATAAGCTTACATTCCTTATGCTAGAGGAATGCTGATACCTCCTTGGTTGAGTGACATAATAAGATGATTAGGTGGGAAAGGTTTGCTAAAGATAATTCACAGTGTGCTGCTGAAGTCTTAGAAACAAAGGCGCTTAGATCATGGAAAGGAGAAAAAATATGGGGAAGCACTCTGCACACATAAAGAACCCTATAAAACAAGGTATAATACTCATAATAACCACTGTTCACTTGACCCTGCTAAATATTCTCAGCCACAGTGACAATAGAGATTGACTGCTTTAAAGCTCTGCATTTTAGCACAGCAATCTCCCTTCTACCACTGATCTAATACTTCCTCCGAGTACAGTGTATGTGGTAAACTAAGACAATATGTAAAAATGGCATATTTAAAAAAAATACACCATGCACAGTTAGCTCTGATTTTAGTGAAAAGCAATTAGCAAACCTGAAAACTGCATTTCTGTGTTGCCTCTTCACCCAAGCCCAGTTGCTTATGGGTAACACCCAGCAGGTCGGGGTCTTATAGCTGTGTGAGAGTCTCCTGTGTTCTCTGTTTTTCACTGGAGAGTCAGGCTCAGTAAACAAACCATCAGCTTTAATTAAGAAGCTAGACCCAACTCAAACAATTGACTAGTCTTGAGAATAAAAGATTAAACTAAAGCATAACTCATGAATTTGCAGATGGTTCTTTCTTCAGAGTTTCGGGAGGATATTGAATGTGTTGTGGTGTTATTTTTTTTCAATTTTTGCATAAAACCACTTGGGGTTCTTACTTGTTGATATCCAAGGGACACACTATGAGTATATGGCTCCCCAGACGCATAGTGGGGAGGACAGTCATGGAAGGGATGAATCATTTGGGGTCAATCACCTGGACAGAGTTGGAGCTTCTCTACAGATTTCAAGGATGCGTTTTTTAAAAAATATTTTTATTGTGCTAAAATATACTTAACATAAAACTCCTACTTTAACCCTTTTAAAATGTACAATTCAGTGGCATTAGTATATTCTCAAAATCATGTAGCCATCAGCACTATTTTTCTCCTCACACATAAACAGGTTTTTTTTTTAATTACCTCAAATAGGAACTCTGTACCCATTAAACAATATCTCCCCAATCCCTCCTACCCCCAGCACTTGGCAACCTCCATTCGACTTCCTATCTTTTTTAAATTGCTTTTTATGTTTATTTATTTTTGAGAGAGAGAGAGAGAATCTGAAGCAGGCTTCAGGCTCTGAGCTGTCAGCACAGAGCCTGACACGGGGCTCGAACTCACCAACTGTGAGATCATGACCCGAGCCAAAGTTGGCCACTTAACCAACCGACTGAGCCACTCAGGTGCCCCTCTACTTCCTATCTTTATGAACTTGTCCATTCTAGATGTTTTATATAAATGGAATCATATAATATTTGTCCTTTGTATCTGGCTTCTTTCACTTAGTATACTGTTTTCAAGATTCCTCCTTGTAGTTGCAGGTATCCGAAGCTTGGCTTTTGCTGTGGCAGTTCTAAGGAGGCAGAACATCGGAGACAAGAGAAGAAAAGACCCCTCCAAAGTGTTCGGGTCTTGATCCGTGAGCACCTGTGATTAGAACAAGAGCAGAGATTCTACTGATTGACCAGTGCTTGAATGGCTCAGGAGTTCTCTTGCCCAGGAGCTTCCTGAATTTGTTTCCAGAAAATTACACTTTGCTGTCCATCTCCTCTTCCATGAAGCTGGTTGCACTTGGCCACGGGCTCAGATGGGCAAGGGGCCCAGCCTTGTTGATCCAGTGCAGACCGTCGCCACGAGTCTGGCAATAAAAGTATCTTCAGTTGCCCTAGCACAGTGGGAAACATGGCACCTCATCCTTTGGACTAAGCCAATTTGCATTCCTGAAGATTCTCTGTCACTGCTCTCTGATTCACTCTAAGCAGAAGGCTGTTGCAGGCCGTCTTGTCCATAGGCTTAGTGATTTGTTTTGGGTTGGTTGCTGTGAGACCATCCCCTACAACCTGTATACTACCTGCAAGATTTCTGGTCATCTTGGACTAAGACATCTTCAGTAGACACCACTGGATAGTCCTTGATGACACTGGGTAGTCCTTGATGAAGTACTTGCAGCCAGTCACCAGTTGGTCAGGAGTGATGCAATGGCTGGGGTCATCAAGAGGCCTGAAGTTCAAGGTCATACTTTTCAAACTCTAAGGACTAGAGGCTATTGCATTCACATCATCCACCACCATGTAAATGTAGCCAGTCTTCCCTTCCCTTCCCTTCCCTTCCCTTCCCTTCCCTTCCCTTCCCTTCCCTTCCCTCCCTCCCTCCCTTCCTTCCTTTCTTTCCTTCTTTCTGTAGACTCTATAATGTGAGGCCTGAACTCACAACCCTGGGATCAAGAGTCAGATGTTTAACTGCTCAGGCCACCCAGGTACCCCAATGGAGCCAGCCTTTCTAGTCACATTCCATTGCAACTCCCAAGGTTCTATATTCTCCAGGATATAAGTCAGCAAGCTTTTCCTTTGAAGGGTCAGACAGCAAATATTTTAGGCTCTGTGGGCCAAGAGGGAAAATTGAAGACTTATGCAGATGCTGGAGTTTAAACTACAAGAGAAAAAACAAATGTCCACACATTTCTTATTGATGAAATAAAAAATACATAATAATAATAATTGAGTACATTTTTTCTTGGTAATAGGTATATCAATGAGAAGAATATAGTTCTTTTGGGGGGAGATTAGAATTTTCTCAATTGAGGTTCAGAGTTACAAGTCCTCCTGTATCATTCCTCCACAAAGCCTTCCGTTGCTTCTCCAACACACTGTTATCTTTCCCTCCGTGAACTCGCTGGAACGTGAGACTCAAATCTGTCTTTCAGACTTCTATTCTATCTACCCTTACTGTGTTGGAGGACCTTTCATACAGGGATGCAGGCTGAGAACATAGGCTCTGGGATGACTCCCTTGGTCTGACTTCTAGCTGGACTAATAATTAGCAGTGCGATCTTTGACTATTATTTAACCTATCTAGAAGCTTCCGTGGGTTTCCTCACCTACAAAATGAGTAACACTATCCACTTCACGGGGTTTTTGTAAAGATTGTATGCGCTAATGAATGCAAGGCTTTAGAAGACTGCAGGACATATAAAGCACTCGATATTAGTGTTATATATACTTCTCTTGATTTTTCCCCCCGACCTTTAAAAAATGTCCAAATATTCTTGGCTTGAGGGCCACGTGATAACAGCTGGTTGGATATCACCTGTGAGCCATACTTTGCTGATCTCTGCCCTAGGAAGTCAAGAGTAAAATGTCCCTCAACCTGCACATGGGAGGTGTCTTTGCCATATTTCTTTTTGATGACGTCCTTCTGATTGAGCACAGCTCCAGCCAGGAGGTCTATGCACTGCCAGCTCTTCACCAGCATGACAACTACTGTGGATCACACAGAAAGCAGGAACTGACCAGCACTTCCGGAGTGCCAGCCAGGACTCCGTGTGGCTGTAAAGGTCACAGCAGCTCCGGCTTTATAGGCAGCAGGTGACACTTCTGGGATGATATTTCCATCAAATTTAGACTTATTTCCAGCGCCACTCATGTCGGTCACCAGTTTGTCCCTCCCCTCTGGCTCCGTGAACTCAGCTTCTTGCTCATCAGGTGAGCCTAAAGCTTGACTGATGTGCCCAACAGTCTCTGAGACACCTTTCCTGTACAGCAAGTTTTATTGTACTGAAGCTCTTGAACCTCACAGATACCGAAACACCCTGGGCACAGAGCTCTGAAGATACCTGTGTGGGGTTCCATCCTGATCATGGTGTTTCCATGACGATCGAGATCTCTGCTGTAGGTGCCAGGGAGGAAGGTTATGTCAGCAAGCTCACGGGTATCTCTCTTATGCCCCTGAGCTCTCTTCTTTGACTGCTCAGCTCCCTTCTCTGCTGTCCTCACTTTACATATTAGCTTATTATTAAATTATTAAATTTTATCCATTTGCTTTGCTTTCAGCAAACTTTTGCTTGTGATTCAGCTCCCGTCGCTGTACAAAAAAGAACCAGCTTACTCTTGGCTCTTCCCTTTGCTCTACTTCAGAAAACATCCGTGTGAACTTAGGGCTTTGATTATGTTCCAGCCAATTTCCCTCATCTTTATATAAAGGTACGGATAGGCTTCTACACATCAAAATTCAGTAAACAAATCACTCAGATGCCAGACATTTTGTACCACGTTTATTCCTGATCCTTTCTCATCATGAAACTGTCCCCTATAATGGGGTGGGCCAGAGGGGGACCACAGGACTGACCATCCAAACCAGAACCCTTTCAGAGTACACTGAGACACTGATTACCAATCCATGTGAGTCTCACCATCCTCCAACCCACACCCATGTTATAAAGGAGATGGACTTTATAATAGAAAGACTTCTAAGAGGATGCTTCATTCAGAAGCCCTGAGCACCCGAAAACCCAGAAACCAAAGCAGTTGTAAGTCAGAGGTGAGGCATATTTACTGTGTTGCTTGAGTTGGAGATGGTAAAGCTGTCACCATCAAAGTTTTCCCTACCACTTCAGTGGCACCTAGCATGTGGTTGCCAGACTGTGGCCAAGCATAGGACAAGGTCCTGCTCATCTGTGTATTGCAAGGGGTGGGGTGTGTTTCTCCTGCATATCAAACATGCACTGGAAAGCACTGCTGAATAAATAGGTGAGTCAGACAAGCTAAAGGTGTCCCTCTGCTGTAGAGAAGAGGATTCAGCCTCCCAGAAGCGTGACTTGGGTAGGAAGAAGGGAAATCTCAGCCTCACCTCCAGTACCACTGCCCACCTACCCATGTTCCCCCAGGGGTGCTCCAGCCCCAGGACCTTTGCACTGGCTGGGTCCTCTCCCTGGAGCACTCTTCTTACAGGTATCTCCATGGCTCACTCCCTGGTCCTTCAAACCTTGGCTCATATGTCAGAAAGACTTCTCCAGCCATCCCATAAAATAGCATCTGCTTTGCTCTCCCGCCCCTCCATTGTGGCCTTTCCCACTCTTATCTCCTTTTGTCTTCTTATCACCATGTTCCTGTATTAAATACTCTGTCTGCTTCTGCCCCTGGAATGTAAGCTTTGTGATGGAAGTGTTGTGTCTGTCTTGTTGACTGCTGTGCCCCCAGTGTTGGGCACAGTGCCAGGACATCATCAGGGCCCAATGAATATTTGTAAATAGAAGGAGTCTGCCCCCTCCCTTCCTTTGTTACTAGAGAGAAGCTAGCTCTTCTCTTATCCGAACACACTGCTTCCACCTGGGCTCTGAATTGCATCCCTTCCTGCCTTTTTGAGACTCTTGTTCTATTAACTATTTCTTCTCCCTTCCTTATATTCAACAGCCTTCTTTTAGCTCTGTAGTACCCCTGATATTTATCTTATCCATTCTATATGAGGAAACACTCAGGCACAGAGAAGTTGAAAGACTTTTCTAGGGTAGCACAGGGACTAAGTAGGGACACTAGGACTTGATCTAGCAGACCGGCTCAGGAGCCCAGTTTCTGATTACTCTGCCATGTCACTGGCTCATACCCACTAGCATTTTATACTTATGTTTGTTTTTCTCATCTGAAATAAACATCCCAACCTTAATTCAACATTTCCCCCTCAGTTCTTTCTCTGTGTCTTGCCAGCACTTTGTAAACTTCTTAACGCATTGTCTACACTAACCATCTGTGTTCCTCATTCCATCCCCTCCTGGCATCATTCCAATTTGGCCTACGCCCCCATCACACCATCAAAAGAGCTCTTGTGTGAATATCTCGCAATGGATGTCACTCATTCCCCATCTTATTCGAACTCTGTCATTGTATGACGACAGTGGCTGCTTCCTCCTTCCTGGATGAGTAAAGAGGTAAAGTCAGGGCTTCCTGGGTCTGGCCATGGGACAGACCTTCTCCCTGTGGAGGAAATATGCTACTAGGAAATGACATGATGAATGATTCCCAATGAAGAGATAGGTTAGAGTCCTCGGGGTGTCGTTAAGATTCCTTCTGGCTCAGAAAATCCATTATTATATTAAATCATCTCCTCTGAACACTTTAAGGTTCCACTTACCCTGACATAAAATCCCTCCCTGATTCTCACTGCTCCCCTGACAGAGGGTGCCCCCAATTAAAAGGCTTGATTTTTCTCTATATTCACACTCAACAAGGTTCTGTCCAGCACTATTTTCAATAGTCTTTCTCACAAAATATTAGTTATGTAAATTTTCAAATACAAAATATAGCACAATACGTGGGTTTTTTCCAAATGAAAAAGCCTCTCTTTGCCCACCAAAATTTATTTCCTAAGAGTGATGGTTTTACCAACCCAGGTGATAATTGCTGTCGCAGATGGACACATTGATAAAACATATTCCTGGGGCGCCTGGGTGGCTCAGTTGGTTGAGCTTCTGACTCTTGGTTTTGGATCAGGTCATGATTTCGTGGCTCATGGGTTTGAGCCCTGTGTCAGACTCAGCACTGACTGTGTAAAGCCTGCTTGGGATTCTCTCTCTCTCCCTCTGCGCCTCCCCTGCTCACGATGTCGCTGTCTCTCTCAAAATAAATAAATAAATAAACTAAAAAAAACCCATATTCCTGGGAAGGGGATGCAAGTTCTAAGAGATCAGTGCAAAATATTAGTAACCTCATCTGCTTGAGCCCACCCTGTGCTGGGCTATGTACCAGGGACATGTTAATTTCCATATTTTGGTTTTAAAAATAAGATCCACTGGGCCCCATAAGATTTGCCCAGTGAAAATACTGACAGAGCAGGCATTATGATCTCCTATGACTGCAGAAGTTGGTCCCTGACCCCCGTCCTTCACCTGCTACAAGCAAGGATTCAATATATTGTCAAGGGGGACGCCAGAGGGTTAAGAGGAAGCAAAGGTTAGCTCAGCAAGTAGTTGTGAGGCAGCTGGTGAGCTAACTGGGGAAATACTCAGGTTGGATTCTTCACCTGCACCGCACCAGTAAGGATAAAACATGATCCAGCCTTTGGAAGCTATGGTTAAGAATGGTTTTATATGAAAATCCATTCCATCCTACTGTCTGAGTCCATTCGGGCTGTTAGAAGAGAATATCATAGACTGGGTGGCTTATAAACAGAAATTTATTGCTCACTGTCCTAGAGGTTGGAAGATTGAGATCAGGGAGCCAGCATGGTTGGGTGAGGCCCCCTCCTCACTCTAGCCTCCCGTGTGGGGAAAGCGAGAACACTCCGTGGGGTCTCTTATATAGGGAGGGCACTCATCCCAGCCTGAGGGCCCCATCCTCGTGAACTGATCGCCTCCCAAAGGCACCACTTCCTAATAGCATCACATTGAGGATTAGGATCCTGACCTGTGAATTGGGGAAGGACACATACACTTAAACTGTAGCGCCTCCCCTGGCCAGTTACTTAGTGTCCACTCTCTGCAGTCCCTGGGTCTCCTGCTGCAGACGCGGTGTTAACCTTGGCCGTCACTTTTCCCTTGCCAATTGTGTTGGAAATATACTCCCACAAAACCTGAAGCGAGAGGTTGGCAGCTCTGAAGACTTCTCGTTTCATTCATGTGGCTGCTAAGGATAAATCCGTGCTCTTGAAAGAGAAGCAGAATGCCCGTCCACCGTGCCGCGCTTTGCTCTTGAACCTGCCTCGCCAGCACTTGAAAGACCTCTACCTTAAGCCGGTCTTTCTTCCCTGTCTTTTGTTCACTTCTTGATGGAGCCACATTCAGAAACTGCATCCCCACAAACGGCCTTTTCCAGAGGAAACCCCCTGAGGGCACCAGTGTTACAGAGGACTTTGAAGTCCTGGTTTTTTCCGGGTGTCAGATGTATCCCCACCCTGCCTGCCCAGCGGTCACCAGCAGGGAGTGTTTGTGTCATACAGAAGGAGGACAGCCATGGGGCACCTGGGTGGCTCAGTCAGTTAAGCGTCCAACTCTTGGTTTCAGCTCAGGTTGTGATCTCATGGCTTCGTGACTTAGAGCCCCGCGTCGGGCTCTGCGCTGACAGCACGGAGCCTGCTTGAGATTCTCTCTCTCCCTTTCTCTATGCCCCTCCCCCACTTGTACTCTCTGTCTCTCTCAAAATAAATAAATAAAATTTTAAAAAAGGGGGGGATGCCATTCAGGACCATCAGTTAGGGGACTAGAGGTTCTGACTCCTGATGGTTATGGCTTTGCAGCTCTAGACCTCTGGAGATCTTACGTCCTTCTTGGTAAAATGGGGTCCTTTTGTGGGCTTGGACAGACAGGGGAAGCAACCATGCCTCAGGTTGGCTGGAGTTGGGGGGTATGTGCCACAGTCCTCTCCACTCCCTATTGTCTTACACTGAGCTGCCTCACTTACACGTGTGTCCTACCTGACTCTGAAGTCGGAGATCCCTGGACCGACTCTTTGCCACTCAGGTAGCAAAGTGCATGTCATCTTCTCCATTAACTCCCCTGACTCAGAAGCCCCTCTTACGCCAGGTATAGCAAGCCTGCTGGACCTGATGACGTGCAGGGAGTGGCTGAGGGTAGTAATTTCTTGCTCCTTCTCAGGGACAACTGATGCTTCTTGATCAAGTCAAGAAGGAGGAACACCCAGGAGCCCAGGCCTTTGTCCCCTGCAACGTGTAGAAGACGAAGCTACTGCAAAGGACAATCTGGGAATCCCGTTCTTCCTACAATACAGTGCAGGAGTGCTCCCCGTGGCTCGCTGACTGAACCGCCACCTGGTAGAATAATAAGAGGAAGCCAGCCCACGCTCCAGAAGGATGTTCAGCCCCACTGTCTGCGGGTAACAGTCCTGGCCTCCAACCTCACCCCTGCGCTGTGTTCTTCAGGAGCCTGGGGCTCTAGGGAGGGATTGTGGAGGGGTTCTGCTCCTTGGGTCCTCTCTGTAAGCCCACTCCTGATTGCCTTGGGCAAAGCCCAGAGATGGTGGTCGGGGTGGGAAACCCAACCTCTAGCCACGTTGAGTCAGGGCATGGAAAATGAATCCGCTCAACAAAGGTCACTGTAGCTTGTAGCAGGTGGGGGTGAAGCAGAGATAGGCGTAGGGAGCATGGTGGCAACCCAGGCTGTGTCAGGTTGATCTAGAAACAGGCATCTGGATGGGGGCTTAAGACGAACTTTGTGCGGGTGGACAGAGCCCGGAGGAGCGACCATCCAGAGTTACTACTGCCGGGCACCTAGCAGACAGCGCTCACAGGTCATGCCCTCGCTGAGGCCTCTCTCCTTCCATCTCTATCACCGCCCTGTGAGCTGGACAATTTTATTATTATTATTTTTTTAATGTTTTATTTATTTTTAGGAGAGAGAGAGACAGCGCGAGCAAGGGAGGGTCAGAGAGAGAGGGAGACACAGACTCTGAAACAGGCTCCAGGCTCTGAGCTGGCAGTCAGCACAGAGTCCGACGCGGGGCTCGAACCCATGAACCGCGAGATCATGACCCAAGCGAAAGTCGGACGCTCAACCGACTAAGCCACCCAGGCGCCCCATGAGCTGGACAATTTTAGTGTTCGCATTCAGTTAGAGACGTTAAGCATTGAGTCCAAGGATTTACAGCAAGGAGAGGCTGGAGGCAGGATTCTAACCCGGCTTTGTCTGACAGATGATCTCCAAATCAGGAAGGTGGTGTATGCGGAGGGAGCAGGTAAAGCCTGGCAAAGCCTGAGCGGAGTCCAAACTGGGGCTTAGTGTAACCGGAGAAAATCCAGAAGAGAAGCCAGAGAGCAGGGCCAGACAGTCGCTGTACCTGGGACACAACACCTGACCGCAGACAGATGCCGAAAACATCACCAGGCAGAGCAGAAAGGAGGAAGCATAAAGCCAAGCCCTACAAGGGGTGTGTGCACAGGGGCCTGGGACTGTCCGTCCAACTGGACTCCTACCCTTGCATTCTGGGAGGCATTGGCCTTCATGCTTGGAATGTTCCTAGCAGCTTTTGAGGGAGTTCAGGCTGTGCCTGGTGTCTGTTGTGAATACGCACAAATAAGAGGTGCAAAGACAGACTAGACAACTAACCCCTCCTTTGCTTTTCCTCTTGCGCTGAGCATCAGTCCTGACTCCCAGCGGGGCAGCCTGGGGCCTGGGGAGCATCACAGCCACAGGCCTGTCTGCCTCCGGCATCTGGGCTGGTGGCTCTGCATGGTGCTCTGGGGACAGTGGTTCAAGGTACCATTTCCGGCTTTGTCCTGGGGCTGCCTCAGAGCCTGACCTTCTCCCCACTTCTCCTGCCTCCAAATTCCCATAGAAAATGCCAGGGAAGGAGCTAGGGTGAAGTGGCGGGGAGGCGCGGGGCTAGTCTGCCCCTCCCTGGAGTTTAGAATAATCCACAGGCCAAGAGGATTCCTCACCAGCCGACTTCCCCATGTGACCACAGCGGACTGACAAGCGCGTGGGAAATGTAACCCTTTTCATGCTCTGGTAAAACACCCCGGCATGTGAAGGGTTTTGTCTGGGCACGTGCAGAATGAGGAGAGTGGGGAGAGGGCACCCAGCACCTACCGCCGCATGGGCAGAGGGATGGCAGAAAGGGGTCTAGCCTGTCTGCATTTTTTTTTTTTTTTTGACATAAGGGGGTCTTTGATCCAATGCTGTCAAAAAATGAACAGCAAAAGAATGCAGGCTTGGGTGTGATTCCCTAGCTTCGCCTTCATGAGCAGAGTATTTCAAACTGAGCCTCCTCACTCCTTCGAGTGAGTAAACTCTGAAGATTCACTGAGATGGTGAATATGTGCAAACAGCTTGGCAGATGCTTTATTTTATTTGGTTATTGTTCTCATTAAAACTCTTCAGAGAGGAGAGATCGGTCACAGCTGAGTTCCTCTGTCTTCCTGTCATTGTGTTTCAATTAGCAGGCACTTAATGAGCACCTACTATGTGATAGACCCCCCAGCTGGGGGCCCTGGGGACACCGTGGGGGGTAGACAGGAAGCTCCAAGTTTGAAGGTGCCTGACATCTCCATTTGGAGACAGGAAGTGGACATATACACACTCAGGGAAGGCAGATGCCCAAGCAAAGGAAGAGTGGCACTGAGAGCGAAACAAGAAGACAGCTGATCCTACTGACTGGGGGTCGGCTCAGCAGTGGTCGGGGAAGAGCTCTTGAAGGAGCCAGCATTTCATCAGAATCCTGGAAGTTGAAGAGAGGCCAGTATCGCAAAGGACTGTGGGAAGAGCCCCAGGCAGAGGGGTCCGCTCGGGCCAGAGCATGCGGGCAAGGAGCGTCTGATGGGTCAGTGGATCCCAAACCTTACCCACTTTAATTTCTTTTTTTTTTAACTGTTTATTTTTGAGAGAGAGAGAGAGACAGAGTGTGAGCAGGAGAGGGGTAGACAGAGAGGAGGGAGGCACAGAACCTGAAGCAGGCTCCAGGCTCTGAGCTGGCAGCACAGAGCCCGATGCGGGGCCCAAACTCACAAGCCACAAGATCATGACCTGAGCCGAAGGCGGATGCTTAACCAACTGAGCCACCCAGGTTCCCCTTCCCTCCTTTAAAATTCATGTTTCTGGACCCTCCCAACTCCAGAGTATAGTCTCTGAACCTTCCTTCCCCACTCGCCTTCTTCTCCCCACCTCTGGCTACTGGGCTTGTTTTCCCCTCAACATTGTGGCTTTACCGTAGAACCTCTCCCTCCTTCTTTCACTCGTGGTTTCTCCGCCCCTGGCCTTTGCACTCTGGGCCTCTCCTTCCCACCCTCTAAATGAGAGCAATGGCCAAGGCTTAATCCTAGGGTCTCTGAAACTTTAGGGATTTAACCTCCACTCATGGCTTCAATCAATGTCTCCCTACAAATGCCTTCCCATTTCCATCTCCATCTTCCATGATCTCCCTCCTAAATATAACTCCTTACGGATTGGTCCCCTGTCGCTCACCATCTAGGTGACCATGGACAATCGCAGTGCCTTTGTGGCCATACCCGAAACATAAAGGGGAGGGGCTGTCTGGCCTTTTGTACCTATGCTCCAATAATTGGTGATTGAGTTATTTTTAAATGTTTTCATTCTCACATAGATAAACTCCATCTTGTTATAACCATCATGTTTAAGACCAAACCATTGTTCCAGCCACCGCTGATGGTCCTCAAAGTATTGTCACTTCTGTATCAGGACGCCCTTAACTCTGTCTTCCTTTCCATTGATATGACCTCAGCCCATACCCTCTGAGCTGCTCCTGTAGATGACCTGAGTTGTCTCCCCATCCTGTCCGCTTCTGAGCAACTCACAGATTCTCTGCTCACTCCTGTTCAAAACCCTTCAAGGGACCCCAGTATCCACAGCATCTTCTCTTCAGTTTTGTGGATCCCTTTGAGAATCCTTTAAGATACATGGATCCTTTGCATGGACAAATGGCTACAATTTCAGGAGGTTCACAGATCTCCTGAGATCCATCACGGACTCTTTAGAGGTCTTTGGACCAGCTCAAGCCAAAGTGACTCCTCAAAGAACCAAGTGTGCATTCCTCAGCACAGACAGCTTGGCTCTGAGCCCTCTGCTCTGGCCTATTTCCCTCCACCTCCAGGCACTCCTGAAGTCTCCACTCCTGCCAAGCTCCTTGCGGTCACTCGCACCTTCTTTGGCTTGGGCCATTCTCCCCATCTGGATCACCACCTTCATTCTTTTTCCAGCTAAGTCCTTGGGCCCTTCCTGCAAGTCCCACCCTGATCCTGCTGGTTCTAGAAATTGTCTACCTTGTCCCCATCCCTTGCTGGGCACCCCCTCTTTGGAACTCCTGTAGTACAAATCATCAGTACTGTTAGCACAATAACGTCACTTTCATTTTTATTTCAAGGCAGGGCTCACCGCGAGGACAGGCTCTGCCATTGCACACACGAGAGGTTGGTTGGTGACGATGAATCTTCCTGAAAACCAAAGGAAGAAGGCTTTCCCAATCCACCAGCCTAGCTATGTTCGGTAATAGCTTTTTTTGTATTTTATTACACACTCTCAGGTGCTTTTCTAAAACATAGAATATTGAGCATAATTTATCTGGAGCGCCAAACCTGCTATAATATAACGAGTCTCCAAGTGGTACTAGAAGGTGGGAAACAACAATGGTACTGAACCTCTCTTGCAAATTTATCAAGGCGCTTCCTTGAGATATGAATTGTCTACTGCAATGCCGGGCATGTGGGAGGTGCTCGGTCTGTTGGCTTGCCTGCTCTGACAGTGGCCTTTTTATTCTATTTAATGTAGAGCAGGTGGTGGGTGAAAATAGACCAGCACCTATTTATTGCCCCGTTCTAACATTTCAGGGTGGGGAATTCAGAGGCAGAGCAAAAGGGTTTGCTATTTCCAGTGAGTCTGGACTCCATCCACAGAGAAGCTCACCAGGGAGGCACCCAGTTGTGATGTGTGAGCTTATCTAATGCTCACTTGACAGATGGGGAAATGGAGGCCCAGAAAGCTTAGGACCCGCCCTTAAGGTAATGGCCTGGTGGTGGCGAATCCACAACCAAAGCCCCGATCTCCCAATTGTTACTCACTCCAGACATGTCTGTCATCAACCCCTAAGAATTCTCTGTCCTGTCAGACCACAAACGCCTTGAGTCTGTTCTCCGTACTGGATTCAGCTTTGCACAGCTTTGTGAGCACCTGTGTATACCGCGTCCGATGCATTTTACTCACACAGCTTTGTGATGACCGCACGAATCTCACAGTAACTGTCACAGGAAACTAGGCCCCAAGGAGCCTCTCAGGGCTTTTCTCCAGAGGCACCGTGAATGCCTGGGAAGGCTGCTGCTTCTGCACCTCGTCGGGAGAAGACTGACTTTTCCTGTGGACTGGCCCGTGGCAGATAGCACGCCCTGGTTACACTGAAATGTTGCATCTGAGAAACCGTCACTCGAGCATTTACCATGTGCCCTCGCTGGGGACACATTGGTGAACAGGACAGAAACAGATGCTTCCCTGATGGAGGTCATCTTGCAGCAGATGAAAACAATAAGAACAAAAGTAACTGGATCACTGCCTCATCCCGGCTGAATGACCTTCTCAGTGGCTAACCTCTGCCTATGTCCGAGACAGAAAATAAAAACAACACGACACAATGGGACTCTGATGAAGACTAAAAAAAAAAAAAAAATCCAAAAGTCAACACGTTTTACTTTATTTTCTCTCAATTGATCTCAACTCCCAAATGTTCCAGCTTCAAAAGGTAAGATTAGGTACCATTAAGCCAGCCAGACCAGCATTGATTTAAAAACCCTCCTTGATGCTACAGGACGGCATAGGTTGCAGACCCTTATTAATCTCCTTCTTTATCAGCTTGATCTCAGCCTGCCAGGAGCCAGCCAGTCTGATTCCCATTCTGGCCGCGTCCCTCCAGTCCTCTGGCTTCTGTGTACCAGGCCACGGAGCCTGGAGAGAACCGTGAATTACCCTGTGAGGAACACTTTAACAGGGGGGCTGGTCTTTCTTCATGGAATCAGGAAGATGGAAAGTTGACTTCATCCATAAATAAGACGGCACTCCAAGGATTTCAAATCAGACAGTTCTACGGCGGGGGCTCATATAACGCAGCACATTTTCTCGCCTCTGGCCATGGGGAGAAACATGTACATGATCTCAGGATGTCAATGGTAGGCGGCTTTCTGAGCCTCAAGAACTAATTTCCTGCTTTCCTACCCTCCTTCTTCCTTTTTTTACCCCCCTCCAAACCAGCACTTACTCTGCCAAGCACGATGCAAAGAGCTGGAAGTACCATGGAGCCCAGGTCTCAAGTGGTCCCAGCCTTCCTTGGGCTACTATCTAGCAGGCAAGAAAGATACCATGCAAGACACACAAGACCCACAAAACCTAAGGAATGGTGCAAAAAACCAGGAAAGAGTGCCGCAAGATGGCAAGATAGGGGTCCAACCTAGTGGTGTTTCTGGGGGTGGGGGGTCTCCCGAGTCTAAATCGTTCTTGCTTTTGAATCATTCACAAGATTCTTTTTCTTTCTTTTTTCTTTCTTTCTTTCTTTCTTTTTTTAGATGGATGTGATAGTTTTGGTTTAAAATTTAGTAATATAATCTTCTCACATTTTATCACAAGGTACAAAACAATTTAATATTGGTATAAGATTGGAATACAAATGTTAAATGTGTATTTTATGAAAGGCCATTTTATTTTGTACTTCCTAAATTTCCAAGGATGTTTTGGGGTCAGAAAGGTCATCATTATTTCCACACACAATTTAAGGTTATGAGAATGGACACATATATATCTAAGTGAATTATAATAATGACTGTCTTTTTTTATTTTTATTTTTTTTAATAGTTTATTGTCAAGTTGGTTTCCATATAACATCCAGTGCTTGTCCCCACAAGTGTCCTCCTCCATGCCTGTCACCCCCCCTCCCCCCACACCCATCAGTCCTTAGTTTATTCTTAGCATTCAAGAGTCTCTCATGGCTTTCCCTCCTTCTTCTCCCCCACGGTCCTCCATTAAGTTCCTCCTAATCCTCCTATACGTGCAAACATATGGTATCTGTCCTTCTCTGCCTGACTTATTTCACTCAGCATAACACCCTCAAGGTCCATCCATGTTGCTACACATGGCCAGATTTCATTCTTTCTCATTGCCATGTAGTATTCCACTCACAAGATTATTTCATTGGTCAATTCCTTATCTGTACGCTGGGCAATTTCCCAGGTACGGTGAGAAAGTGTATCTGTCACTAGGTACTTTCTGGAAAGATTAACTCACTCCTTCTCTATAGGAGTTTTGCAAGGAGTTGTTGAAGCTTTGCTACCAAAGGGGCAGATAATGACCACGGGGAAGAAGTAATGCTAGCACGTGGTCACTGCACAGACGTCAACTCTTTTCTGAATCCACCTTTGTCTGTTTTGCTAGCTCCACTCTATTGACTTAATACTTTACTCTGCAATGACTCACTTAAAAATGTAAATGAGTTGGGGCGCCTGGGTGGCTTAGTCGGTTAAGCGTCCGACTTTCGCTTAGGTCATGATCTCGCGGTTCGTGGGTTCGGGCCCCGCGTCGGGCTCTGTGCTGACTGCCAGCTCAGAGCCTGGAGCCTGTTTCAGAGTCTGTGACTCCCTCTCTCTCTGACCCTCCCCTACTCACGCTGTCTCTCTCTCTCTTAGAAATAAAACATTAAAAAAAAAAAAATTTAAAAAAAATGTAAATGAGTTTATCATAAAAGGAATCTTTCTATCACTGTCATAAATAGAATACCAATATCCCTTGCCCTAAATAGAAAGTAATGGCAAAAATAAACACAGTTAAATTCTTGGCTACGGGTCTGCCTAGAGGCTGTCTCTACCTGAAGAGGCAGGTTGGTTTTAAAAGGCTCTATTTTACTTGTCTTAGATCGCCCCCAGAGCACTCCCCCTGCCCCCCCTGCCAATTCTTCTGCTTTCTAGAACAGAGCACAGTTTGGAATGAGACTGTAGGCTGGGCAGGTCACCAAAACCACTTGGAAACCCCAAGAACTCTAGGGGACTTTTATTGCATATACCAACTGTAAAGCGGGCCATTTGCTGTGTGAATGACCACATCCCAGCCAAGCTCAGGAGGGGGCTTAATGATCTAGCCGAGGAGTGCTTTGCTGTCCAGCTTCTCCAGAAATGTCAATCATGTGCTCTAGCCCTGGCTTCAGGTTGTTTCTGATACTGACCCACTGCAGCCTCCTTAAAAACTGATTTAATAAATCAATTCAATACTTGAATTGATATTCAATACCTTGCCTTGCCTCATAGCTTGGCCTCTCTCTGGGAGAGGGGCAAAGAGAAAGAAGCAGGTTAGTCCCTAGAGCTAAATCACCAGCACCTGAGAAATGGCCCACTAGACCTTGAGAAAATTCAGGTCTTTTTTCTGTGTTTAGTAAGAAGGTACTTTATCTGAGCCTCAGTTTACCCCTCTGTAAAGTGGGTTTTGCAGGGGCTTTATAATCAATGTGCGAAATAATGTATGAAAAGCTCCTGGTGCATACACAGGCATCCGAGCAAGTGGCTATAATAATAACTATTATTGTTTTTTGACATCCATTTGGATGTAACTCTAGGCCAACTTTGTGATGGGTACCAGGGATCCTCAGACAAGTTTCCCCTTGTCTCATGGACCTATGTCAATGCCTTGGGCTGGGACTCTGCAGAAGCCAACTATTCCCACCAGTGGAGGGATTGTGTACACAGGTTACATGGGGTCTTGTTACAATGTAGATTCCATTTCATTAGGCCTGGGTCTGGGGTGAGGCCTGAGATATTTCATTTCCACCGAAACTCCAGAGGATGCCATGTGGCTGGTCCAAGGATGGCTCTTTGAATGATAAGGCTCTAGCTCAGTGGTTCTCAAAGTATGGTCCCTGGAAGGACCAAGGATATCAATCACCTGGGACTTGTTCGAGATTTGGATTCTCAGGCCCCTCTCGGGACCCGCTGAATCAGAAACTCCGGGGCAGGGCTAGCAATGTGTGTGTGTGTGTGTGTGTGTGTGTGTGTGTGTGTGTGTGTGTGTGTTCTCACACCCTCATGGGACGCTAGCCACAGCTCTGGCACTTCCTGTCCCTGGAATCCACCCACAGCACTTGCTCATTCCTCTTGTGCTATGGGAACCATGTGGCCTGAGCCTAAAAGGGAAGACACAGCTGTATCTCAGCCCTTCCTAGCCCAGAAAGAGCCAAATCTCTGGGGATTAGCATTTGGGGGCTCTCTTTCATTTGCAGATTCACCATTGACCCCCAGACACTAGATCAGGAGACCCCAAATGGTCTCCTGGTCAGAAAAAGGGCAACTAGGCACCTAGATCTGGGAGAGAGGGTGGCTTGGTTGTCTACTGCCATATTGCCTTCCCCCACCATCCGGTGCCTTCCGTGTGGCTTGGGCTTTTATGAAACCTCATGGGCTCCTCCACTGCATGGAGGCTGACCAACAAGTGTTTACAGAACGCCACACACACACACACACACACACACACGCACGCACACACACGCACACACACACATCATGCATTTGCACTTTCCACAATCCCAAATCCCAGGTGTTGGGTATTTGCCCACCTGCCACAAGTGTGTCCAAATATAACAAAATCCGGTTTGTATTTCTGTAAATCTACCTCTCCTTTTTCTCCCTCTACTTCCTCCACACCATGCTTTTTGCTACTATATTACTTTTTGAATGAAAGCACGTTCCCATTGATGTTGCTCTGTTAATATCATAACTGCCCTCTTAAAATAAATCAATGAGTGTTGAGCATCAGCCAGACACTCTTCCAGCGGTTCGCATCTGTATGTGTGTTTTTAATTGTGGTAAAGTGCGCATAACGTAAAATTCACCATCTTAACCATTTTTAACTGCATAGTTCAAGGGCACTAAGTACATTCTCGTGGTTGTAAAACTGATCTCCAGAGTTCTTCTCGTCTTGCAGATCTGAAACTCTGTACCCATTAAATAAGAGCTCCACCAACTTGCTACTTCCTGTCTCTCTGTATCTGATGATCCTAGGTTCCTTCTGTAAGTGGAATCATACACTATTTGTCTTTTTGTGACGGGCTTATTTCACTGAGCATCACGTCTTCAAGGCTCAACCATGTCGTAGCCTGTGTCAGAGTCTTCTTCCTTTTTAAGGCTGAGGAATATCCTGCCATATGTATATGTCACAGTTTACTTATCCTCTTATCCACCCATTGACATGTTTTGCTACCGCAAATAATACCGCTATGAACATCGGTATTATAAATACCTGTCCGAGCCCCTGCTTTCAATTCTTTTGGGTACACCCCCAGACGTGGAACTGCTGGATTGTACAGGAATTCCATTTTTAATTTTTTGAGGAGCCGCCGTCCTGATTTCCATAATGGCTGTACTGTTTTTTCATTCCCGTTATCCGTGTTTTATTTAATTCCCAAAACACGGTGAGTTGGATATTATTAACCCCATTGTTTAGATTAAGAAAGTGGGGCTCAGAGAGGTGAGGTCACCTGCCTGTGGTCACACAGTTAATGAGTATTTCTCCGGAGGCCAGAGCCTCAGTGTTCCCACAGTAACCCTCAGGTTGGCAGCCGAGAACAGCTTATAATGAAGACCTAAGTGAGTTATTCTGACACTGCTAGAGGTCAGAGCTGTACTGGGTGGCACCAGGCAGGCTGGAGAAGGGGCGTGGAGCCTTGGCTCGTTCCACCCCCACGGCTGGGTCACATGGGTCGGTGCGAGGCCGTTTGTCAGCATGTGGTCCTCACGCACAGCAGCCCAAGAGGCATCCTGCCCCGGCCACGACAGATGCACCATTACGGGTTTCTCTCTGGCCCTTCTCTTTGCTCTTGGAACTAAATCCATTGATCAGGGTACAGTCAGACATCATCCAGGGTCCCCTTAGCACCAATTCCCAAATTTGGAGAAGCACAGAGGTGGGAGAGGCTCTGCTTCTTACAGAACAGCAAACGAAAGTCACCAGCCTGATCAATTTACCAACTCCCTTTCTCCAGATATCTTCTGCCTCCTCCCTTCATTATTTAAACCACACTGGCATTTACCAAGAGAGAAGGTGTGAATTAATCCTGGGGATCGCTCCTCCGAGTGTACCCAATGTTCTTGTTCTTGAAATCGGAGACGGGGAACTAGCGACACACACCCACGCCTCACTGGGCAGAGTGTGGCTGCCCCTTCCGTCCCCAGCATCCGCTGAAATGGTGCGCCCAAGGGCAAAGGCCATCGCTGCATGTGGGAGGCTCGCCTGGCTTGCCATGAGTCTAGTGTGCGGTCCCCGACGTCCCCAGGCCCCTGCACAAACTGTCTGTGTGGTCCACAGTGGACAGAGGAGGCCTCGGGAGCTAGAGGACCAGCCACCCTGCAGCTGCCATACACAAAAGTGGCAACAGCCTGCGTGGGTGGTGGAGACAGGCACACCCACCTTGGGATCCCAGCTCCTCAGGTTCCCCACCTGTGTGACCTTAGCGAACCCTGGAACCTCTCTGGGCCTCCACTTCCTCCTCCGCAAATGGGTAAACAGGGCAGTTGTGAGGCTTCAGTGGGTGACCCGCACAACGGGGCTCCTTGCGCAGGTACCCCCTCCCTGTAGAAGTCTGTCCCCTTCCCTGATGGCTTCCTTCCTTCCTTCCTCGCCAGGCTCTACTCGGCCTGAGGAAGCCGAAAGCCCCAGCTCTTCTTTCTCCAGAAGAAAATTCCTCCAGGCCTTCATCGTGTGTGTTGTTTCTCTCTTCCTTCGGTGTGTATCTGTCTCTCTGGTAATGAGTCAGGCAAACAAATGCCGTGCTCCAGAGCCGATGTGATGAGACTCGGCGGGGCGAGCAGGTGGCTGGGGAAGGCAGCAAGACGGAAGGCAGAGCGGAAGCAGTGTCGTGCGGCAGTGATTCGGGGCGGCTGGCCCCACACGGCAGTGACCCCCGGGCTGCGGGATGCCATCTCGGCCTCGGCGCTGGCACACTGCCCCGCCGCCTCCCACAGCCCTTTGTGTTTCCAAGCTTTAGCCTTTGGAAGGAGGAGCGTGCGTACTTCCCCACTCCCCATGCCATTTAGTACATCATTTCTGGATGGTTCTCCTTGCCTCCCAGAGCCTGGGTTCAAATCCCAGCTCTGCATAGCTTACTCGCTGCGTGACTTTGGCCAAGCTGTTTAACTGCTCTGTGCCTCAGTTTCCTCATCTGTGAAATGGAGGTGACAGTAACACAGCCCCCACAGGACTGCTGGGCAGACTACAGGTGTGAAGAAGGCTAACGGGTCTAGAGTATCGTTCAGCGCAGAGCAGACACCCACAGAGGATGTGTTCTTCTCTGCTGGCGTCGGCCTCTGAGCCGAAGGGGTGTGTGTATAGTGAAGCCATGTTTCCGGAAGTGATCACCTCTGTTTACCCTTCAAGGCAAATTCGGACCCCAGACCCTTTCATTTCAGGGATTGGTCACGTTTCCCCAAAATTGGGGTTTGGGGAGTCATAGGGTTACCAACCTCCTTAGCTAAGGAAGACCATCACAATCACTATCTACTGACACCCTCTTTCAGGGAAGAATACCCCAAATTAAAAAGGATGTCATCTCTGAACAAGGAAGAGTCATCGTCAGCAATGGTGAAGAGCAGCTTGAAAGGAACATAACTGGCATGGCTGCTTTGTGCTTTCTCTCTTTTTTCTTTCTTCTCCCTTTCCGATCACCACACTTCTGCAGCTCAGCCTTGGGGACCACTGATCTAAGGGTCATTTTGACCCCCCAGCCATTGACTAAGAGGCCAGAGGGAAAGGAAAAACTTTGAGCCTCCAAAAGGGGCTGGAGGCCGGGCTGAGGGCCTCTGTGTTCCTCTAATAAGAACAAAAAAGTGCTCGGGGAAAGTCTGCGTCAAAGCAGGAGCCTCCTTCTCACAGAGCAAAGCGATTGAGGACCTCACACCCACACCCACACCCACACCGCAAGGCGGGGCGCTGGATTTCCAAGAGCGGCGAATCAGGATTCCAAGCGGACAAGTGTCCGGAGGAGCCGCTCCTGCCCGAGGGCCACGGGCATGTGTGTCTCGTCACGGCCGCTGCTCTCTCCCCAGATGGAGCAGTTCCCCTTGTCGCTGTGAAGTCCATGACAGCTGAAGCCGAGAAAACATGGGGACAAACAGGTCCCGTCAGGACACCGGGCGGCTTCCTAGCCTAGTGACGAATTGCAGGCGACTAGGGAGAATTTAAAACCAACCCAGCTGCCACCCAGGAGAGTGACTAATCTCAACACTTAAGGACAAGCCCCAGACCGGCAGTCATTCAGACACAGGAGACAGCTTTCCTGGACGCAGATGGCACCCAAGTGTCTCACCCTGGGGCTTCTCCTGGAGAAATGGACCTACCCCAGACTCCGGAAGGAGATGGCCACCTGATGCGCCCACCTCTCCTGCCCCCTCACCGTGGCGTTTGCGTTCACTCTGTCTTTCCATCTGTCTCCAGAACTTCCTTCTGCTCGCGAGAACTTAGAGATATGAGTCTCTGGAGCTTCTCTAGGGTCCAGGCAGCTGCCATAAGTCTTGACCCATCCATCGCCAGCCCCTGGTCTGCTCAGTGTTTGAAAATCAGAACGCCACTTAAAAATGCTTAATAACACAACAAATCTTGGAGATCACACACATTGACCTGACCTCGTGTTTCTTACCCTCAATGTTTCAAACACGCAACTTCCAGCATCCTTTCTGGGGACCAGCCCTTGGAAGGAAAGAGTTGGCTCTAAGTGAAATCTGCTCTTAATGCCTGTATGGAAGCGTTAAGGTGATACAGGCACACAAGAGATGGCACTTTCTCTCCGGGGAAAAGGACAGTGTCTGGGGACACTGAGCAGTAGCAGGGCTAGAAGGGACTCAGCGGAGGATAAGGAGCTGACCAGCGGCTTGGAGGTGGGTCTCTACAGCTTTGGCTTTTATCTGAACTAGCAGTTGGGAACATACCACCGGGTCCTCTTCTTTTAAAATCTAGGAAGGCTTTTCCATTGGCCCGCCTCCAACATTCTAAGATGATGAGCAATGTCCTTAACAGGGCCGTGCTCTTCATGTTGGATGCATATGGTGGGAAAAGCAGGGCCTTCGGAGGAAGTGGAGGGTGTTTACTTGTTATTAGAAAAGTATAGACCTTTGGGGGCAGAAAGACTGAAAGCTTATTTTCACCATGTCCTAGGCCTGAACTTGTTCATCAAAAAAAATATATCAAGGGCTTCATGCACTAGACCATATGCTTATCACCAGGGGCCAGGGGGGCGGGGAGAAATAAAACAGAATCGAGTCTACTTCCATCACCGTGGATACTGGTGTGACGGCATGCTAAGGGTACACGCAGGAGCGGCCGCTACCCCGGACTGTCCAAGGAGGGTCTGGGGTCTGGGAATGCTTTACAAAGGAACTGATACGAGACCTCAGCCTTGAAGGTGGAGGCAGGGGAAGGAAGGATAGGATGGGGTGGGAATTGGGAGGGATAGAGCGTCCAAGAAGGTTTTTCCAGAAAGGAGGAAGAACATGTGCAAAAGCATGGAGGCACGGAGTCATGGCTCATTCTGGGAAACTGCAAGCAAACCAGAATGGCTGGAGCCCAGGGAGGCTGTAACGGGAGGTAGGGGTCAGATTACACATTACCTTGTACTCCGTGCTAAAAGCCACGGGAGCCTTTCTAGAATTCCACTCTCTCTGAGAAGTATTTATAATTTGCAACTTACAACATCCCCAATTTGTAAAACCTAAATAATTTTTTAAAAACCTAGCAACCCTGCTTTATAAGGGGAAAGAGGCCCTGAGTGGTGAATTGGTTTCTAAGATGGATATGTATTTACAATTTAAATTTGATGCTAGGAACAGTTGGTAAGAGGAGTTGGAGCAAGTGAGTTAAAAACCAGAGCTTTCTCTCCTATTTTATCTTCCAGTCATGTTTATACGTGAGGTGAGGGAAATACACCACGATTGGGGAGGAGAATGAGCTTTTTCCAGGGGAGAAGAATGAGCTTTTTCCAAAAAAAAGAAGAAAAAAAAAAAGGAAAAAAAGATTGCATCGTCTTGAGCAAATATGTATGCTTCTTCCAAAGTGCCTGCACTTCAAATGTTCAAAGAAGAGCTCATTTTCTTTCACACCAGCCTGGACCCCTCTACCACCAAAAGGTTCACCTCACCTCACCCCTGGCCAACGACCACAGTTTCTGCCTGGTCCCAGATCTGGTCACAGCCAAGGACGGGAAGTAGACGCCCCCTGCCCCCACTTGTCTTTACTTTCCCCAGACATGGCCTATGTCTCCCTGGGGTGCACTGGGACCCCTGACCAGGGTGACTGGATGGCATCCATTTTGACCAGTTGGGCGTCCATCCCAATAGACCCGTAGTTAAATATCTTTACTATCACCTCTGCTCCAGGCCCCCGGATGCCCAATCATATGGCACATAGATGCCAGCATTCTCTTTCCATTGACATCTGAATCAGATTTGCAAAGGGATGAGAGTTTTCCCTCCAAGAGCTTTAGCCAAGGCCCAAGCTGTGAGTCTAGGAAGCTCATGCCTGTGGCATATTGTCTGGCAAGCCAGGGGGATGGGACCGTTATTGAACTTGAGTGGATCAACGGAGCATTGTGGGGAGACTGGCCCTCAGTCCTTCCACAGTCTTCTTTATTCACCCTCCCTCTTTGTAGGCTTCTGAGGCCAGATCAGGATCTCAGGAAAACTCTGGGCCTGTGGAAGATTCCTGGGGAATGGGTTAAGTTCTGAGAGCCACTCCCTAATATTAGCACAGGGGGAAAGAACCTGGAAGGTAGTCTAGCAAGGCAGTCAAGAGCATAGGCTTTGGGGTGCCTGGGTAGCTCAGTGGGGTAAGCATCCGATTCTTGATTTTGGCTCAGATCCTGATCTCACAGTCTCTGAGGTCGAGCCCCATGTGGGACTCTGCACTGACAGTGCAAACCCTGCTTGGGATTTCTGTCTCTCTCTCTCTGTCTCCTACTTTCTCTGCCCTTCCCCCCCACTGGCTCTCTCTCAAAAATAAATAAAAGTTTATAAAAAAAGTACGCAGGCTTTGGCTTCTCACACCTAGGGTCACTTGCTTGATCACCAAACGTCTCTGAGCCTCAGTTTCCTCATTGATAATCTGGAGACAGCCACAAGTACCTAGCTTAAGGAGGTTCCGGAAGGACTGAGTGAAGTGGTACTTTAAAGCAATTAGCCCATGTCTGGCACAACAGGGCTCAACAAATAGTACCCCTGTTGCCACTGGGAGGTGACCATTGGGCAGCCATGAAGATAACATGTGTTGACATCTATGAGGCACTTGGAATAGCTTTTGGCTTGTAGTGAACACTAAGTAAATCAATAAATGCTAACGACCGTCATCACCTTCATCTTCACCATTATCATGATTACTATTATTATTACCAGTTACCTCCTTTTGAAACCAAAGACTCTTTTATGTTAATGGAGCTCCTCCTGGGAAGAGGGGATTGGGTTGCAAATACAGAGACCTGTGCAGGCCTGGCCTCTCTTTACCAGGTCAGGGTGTGATGCTGGACAGGTGAAGTTGCTTCTCAGGGTCATATTTTCCCTAACTGTAAAAAGGGAGGAGGTTTCCTAGGGGGAGCCTCACATCTCCTTCCCATCTTCAGGCTCTGTGGGTGTCTGCTTTGCCCAAAGATGCCACCCATGCCCATCACTGGGCCAGTGCAATAGATGTTTATTGAATGCTCTGTGCTCTTTGCGCTGGGTTCTGGGGACACCATAGCGGGCAAGGCAGCCATGCCTCACACTCCTCTCTTGTAGGTTACACACAACACTAAAGCTCAGGGGACAATTGCAAAAACATTGTAGCTTACAACTCGGCCTAAAACTTGGGGCATTGCCTGAATCCACGGGGGCTGTTTTATCAAAGCCCCACCCAACATCTGATGTAGAATTTGAATTCGCTCTTTGTTTGAGTGGTTTGCAGAGAACTCATCTTTCTACATTTCCTTTCCTCTTTCAGCCCCAAGGAGGCATTTCCACAGGCACGCAAGTTAGAAGTTGAAAACCATCGCTGAGGAAAAGAAACGAGTCTCTCAGAAAAAGCTCCAGGAGGAAAAACGTGCCCCTCATAACCCATCATATGATTCCTCGGGCAGGACGAGACCTCTGAGGCTACCATACGAGAAGCCTCATTTTATAAGAAAGGGGATGGAGAGCTTAAGAAAAGTGTACCTCAGTTTTGTTCCATCCGATATGCATATCCAATTCTCTTTCCTTGTTCACTTCTCATTCCTTAATCCTCTGAATATTTCCTGCAGAAAGACAAGTCTTCCTTCTCTCTTCCCTCCCCTCGTTCCTTTCCTTTCCTTCCTTCCTACCAAGATCACAGGGTCCCCACTCTTCACTGCCTTCCAGAAACAGTCTTTTTTTTTTTTAAATTTTTAATGTTTATTTATTTTTGAGAGAGAGAGAGAGAGACGGAGACAGAGAGAGGGAGACACAGACTCCGAAGCAGGCTCTGAGCTATCAGCACAGAGCCGACGTGGGGCTCGAACCCACAAACCGTGAGATCATGACCTGAGCCGAAGTTGGACACTTAACCCACCAAGCCACCCAGGCACCCCAAGAAACAGCCATCTTTTGACAGAACCATTTTTTTTCTCTGGCAAGTAATTTGCACTCTCCCTTGGCACAGGGGAGATCGAGCTGGGGAAGGGTGGGTACGGTTGGTGCAATAGCACCACAGTCTTCACTGTGATTCCAGGTCCCCCAGAAAGGACTGTAAGGAAGACAGAACTCTACTCCTGGTGCCCCTTACTGGCCACTGCGCCAAGGCTCTTAACCCGCTGAGCTCTGGCTGGCTACTCAAAGATGGGGTGGTTCCAAGGGTTACTTACATACACCACTGAGCTTGAAACCTGGCTTCTAAGCACATATCAGAGCTGTTGGGATTCTAGTCCATTGCCCCATGTCCTTCTTCCTTCAGCCATGGTGAATCCTAGCTATGCCTCCGCTCCACTTAAACCTTGTGGGACAGCCCAGGGGAGGGGTTGAAGTTGGGGGGATAGCTCAAGTTTGGGTCAAAACTGGTCTAGCCAGGGGTCAGCCTGAGGACAGGGGCACCAAGAAGGAAGGATAGTGCCACAGAAGAGAACACATTTGACCTGTCTGACAAGTTTCCCCAGGGTCAGCCTAAACAGGGACCCCACCCCCACCCCCTCCCGCCATGAAATAGGTCCCAGGGGCACAGCCATAGCAGAAAAGCCCTGAGCTTTAAATATATATGCAAATTTCCTTGTTAGCTCAGGCCTTCAGGCTTATTCCTGGATACGCTGTTGGAGTATCCTGATGGGGGGTGGGGTGGGGGGGCTCTATAACGCATTTGGCAGGAAAGCGCACCATTATGTGCAAAGTGATTTCCTGACTGTATTTTAAAAATTAAAAGTCCCTGGCATGTAGCAGCTATTCAGTAAAAGTTCCGTGAATGGGTAAGCCAGGGATGCCTGAAGGAGCGCCGCACTCCTTATGTTTTTATAGTAGAACAATGGGCAGCTGCTGGTGCTTCCCTCTCACTTGCAAGGTCAGCAAGGGGTCTGGGCCACGTAAAGCCCACACCTGGGAGACGAGACGGAGGACCGGGAGGAAGGCCCTCCCCACCGGGTCATCCATCGCCCCAAGACTCCGCTTGTCTGATTTCCTTTCCGACCCTGGTTTTTGAGGCGAACAGCTCGGGAAAGTAGCGTGTTCCTCTGTCTCCGCGTGGGAGCACGTCACGTATGAACGCAACAGTATTTGTGAAAGTTTGCGGAGCTCTTGGGAAACCGAGGATGAGGAAGAGGCAGACAGAGGGGCTCTCCAAGTGCTGTGGAGTTCACAGAAGGAATTCCTGGGTTCCTGGGATGGGAAGGGGCGGGGAGAGAAGGAGAGAGTAGGCGGTGGGCGCCTCCCCCGGGGTCTGGGTCCTTAGGGCCTCGGGAACCTGGCATTTCCCTTTCGAGGGACCTGTCGTCAGAGCGGGCCCTCAACTCGCTGTGATAATGAAGGGAACAAATGGGACAAAGCAGGGGGGCGCACGCGGCGCAGACTCCAGCAGGGCTCCGGGCTCGGCTGCAGCCCCAAGGAAGAGGGGACCTTCTGCCCGCTCGGCGACCTCACCTCTTCCCTGCCCTGGGCCGGGAAGCTCTCAGCAGGGACCCTCAGAACCCTAGCTGCCCGCCGCGGGTGGGACGCTCTTTGTGGCGCTGAAGCAAAGAGACCGCGAGGAGCGTGCGGGAGGCGGCCGGGCGGGGCGCGAGTCTCAGGCTCCCGGACCCTCGGCGGGTGCGTCCCGGGCGCAAGTGCGCACTCCTGGAAGTCCCGCGCCCAGGGCAGGGGCCCACGGTCCCTCCCCACCTCTGGAGAGATCCGACAAAAGCCGGGGCGAGACCGCGCGCCTGGGCCCCCCCCCAAGACCACCCGGCGTCGGTACAGACTTTCCCGAAAGGTCTCGATCTCGGCGCTGAGAGCGCACCGGAACCCGGGGGCGCAGGGGGCGCCGCGGGGTTAGCTGAGCGTCCAGAGCCAGGCGACGGCGAGAGTCTCAGCGCAGCCCCGCGCGCTCCGCCTCCAGCGGTACCAGCCGGCGCCCCAACGCCGGGCTCCCGGGCCAGCGGGAGGAGCGTGTGCCAGTCCGTGGGTACCGGGGACACTCCCCTCACCGGGAGCCAGTGCAGAGCCCCCGCCCTCCGCTCCAACCCGGGGATCCCCTCCCCCAGCGCAGAGATCGCCGCGCGCCCCCTGCCCACTTTGCCAAGGCGAGAAAGCGGCCGAGCTGGAGACAAAGAAACTCCTGCCTCCTCCACTCTCGGCCCCTCCGCCCACCCCAGACACTCCCCGGCGCCCTCCTTCGACCCCGGCGACAGCGCCCGCGGACAAGCTAGGGAAAGGGGGTAGGGTGGGCGAGTCGGCTCCCTGACGCGGGCCAGCTGGAGGCTGCCCGTGCTCCCCGCTTGGGGACACCCCACGGCAGCCGCGCCCCCATCCTCCGCTCCCCGAACCGTCCCGGTCCCCCCGGCACCGCCTCCCCGGGCCGAAACCTCCCCCCACTTCTCCGGCTGCGCGTTAGGGGGGCGCGGCGCACACAAAGCGGGTGTGGGGGGCGGAGTACCGGGGTGGGAGAGATCCCGCCAGGGCTCTGCACGGGCCTGGGCGCAGCTATTTACCCGATTTCTTCTTCGATCTCCGAGATGTCTGCGAAGATGAGGAAGACCACGAGCAGCGTGAGCGCAGCCAGCATCCAGCTCCGGAACTGCAGCTGCATGGTGGGTTCGCGCCCGCCNGGACAGCCCCCAGCGCTCGGCGAGGAGGCGGTTTCAACCAGGCAGATGTTTTCAGCAGTTGACGAATTAGGAGGGGTGGTGGGGGAAGGGGAGGAGAGAAAAGATATCTAAGATAGGCCAACTTCGGAGCAGCTGCAGATTGCAATTTGTGGGCCAGGTGCTCAGGCCGTGAGAAACCACCCCCTCCGGGCGGTCATCTTGGTCACCGTTGACACAGCCAGAGTGGATCCGGAGAGGCTTCCCGAGTGGCCTGAGGTCACGCAGCCTTGGCTAGAACTCTGGGCTCTTGCTCTACCCACAATGGCAGACTCAGCGCCCGCCCTGCCTGGGCCCTCGCCCTTCTCACTCTGCGCTGGGCTTTTTCTCTCCAGCTCTTGCCCTCTCCTTGCAAAATCAACACCACCCCCGCCACCCAGTGCTGCCTTGATTTAAAGGCCTGCTAGAAAATATGGCTCCCACGAAGGGGTAATGCCCCCCATGCTGAATATTTTTCGCTTCCCCAGCCTTAGACAATTTAACTCAAATTACATTTTGCACCAACCATTAGCCCGGGAAGGGCCCCATTAAGTTTTACTGGAATTAGATAATTACCTAATTTTTTTTCTTGCACTAATTGTAACAGTCCTGAAATCAGGAAATGTAACTTCGCAGAAGTGATCGTCTGGTTTCGGAAAGGGTCCTTGAGGTCCGAGTTTGGGGAAAAGGGTCCTGTTCAAGAAGCTATGTGGAATACCTTAACTGCCTGGAAAGGACTCATGAATGAAGGGGACGGGGCGGTGGTGGTGCAGATTGTCTGTTTCTCAAGGGCTACCCATACAGAGCCCTTTCTCAGAGGGTTGGGGGAGCGGCTGGCAGTGGCTAAATACCTTCAGGGGCACCTTGGGGAGGTAAGAGGGCCTTTTTGATTTCCCCATCAAAGCACTGCCTGTGGCCAGAAGCCGTCAGCCTCTTTGTGTGAGGAAGGAGGGACGGGAGGAAGGGTTCCAAGCTAGCGGGCTGCTGGACAGCTCTCGTTGACCCTGGAAGCCAAGATAAGTTCGCTTCTGCAGATGGGGTTCCAATTAGCCTGCCTGGAGAGAAGGAGAAGGGGGGAAACTCTGGGTGTGGAGAGCAGTTGTCTTGTCTCCATTGGAGGGGTATACCAATGCCCGTGACAGCATTTCATTTCTTTCCCAGCCCCCTGTACCTCCACTCCTACAGTGAGCTCCTCCAGAATACCCTGTATTTTTCTTGGAGTGAGATCTTGTGATGTTGAGGTCCAATGTTGGATGTCCGTCTCCGGGTCCTTTAGAGGTGGTAACAGGCATTGAAAGAGGGTTTACCATCCGTGTGTGTGGCTGGCCACATGGTCTAACCATCCTGTCTCCAAGTCTTCTGATCGCCTTGATATTTCCCTGCCTTGCTTGATGGGTGGGTAAGGAGTTGCTGAATTGCATTTGTTGTTGTTGTCGTTTTTCTGAGATGAATAGTTGTGATATCTGAATGGGGAGAGGTAAGAAAGAACAAGTTGTACCTGCTACGCTGCTCAATATTTTAACCACTTATTCATTCACTCCATTACTCAGCAATGTTTATTGAGCACCTACCCTATGCTTGCCACTGTGCTTCAGGCTAGAGCTACGAAGAGGAGGGGGGGCGGGGAGAAGGAGAGAGAGAGAGACACAGAGAGAGAAACATTTCCTGCCCTCTAGTGGCTCATGGTTTAGGAGGAAGACAGATGTAATAATGGTATGAGATGTGAGTGAGATACAGTACAGCTATGGTTTCCTGCATAGCTTAGAGTTGATTAGTAACATCACACAAGAGAGCAGGAAGAAACTGGCTGGCCTCCCTCCTCTCTGCTCCCTGCTTCTCTACTGGCTACACTCTTACTATACTGAACATCATGGAGAGATTGTTGTGATCCTAAATTCATCTAATTCAGGGCCTTCCTTCTTAGGACTCACTTGAAAAGAGTCACTCAGAGTGGACAGGAAATGTGGACACTGTTGGACACTTGCATCCCGTATAGAGAAATTCTTGTAAACAGAACACCATCTTCAAGTACACCTACTCGGGAAAGAACTGGATTTGTAATGTTGAGGCTATCCTTGCACTGAGTCACTGAGAGGGGATTTTATTTGGAGAGCGATAGGGGACCCCCCATGACAGTTGACCACAGAATGCTGTCTGGAGGCAGTTGTGTCTGAATCTGCATGGGCCAGCTTCTTACGGTGGCCTGTGCACACTCACTGCTTCGCAGCTGTCTCTGAAAACTAAGTTTGTTCTTGGGGTCTGGAAAGAGGGAGCATGATTGGATTGACAGCAAGTGGCATCTCTGCTGATGTTGAGTGAAGTGCCATGTGCCCACGCACTTGGCTCAGCCAATCTGAGCACCACCCTCTCTCCGACCCCTCTGTTTAAACAAGTCTCTTTTCCTGCCTTGGTCTTTCCAAGAAACTGGGAAAACCCACAGTAATCAGGTCTTTAGGGTAAGTTAGTGGGTATTTGGGTTAAAACATAGGAGTTAGATGGGAGTGACAGCAAATTAAAAGTCATTACCGGGGCGCCTGGGTGGCTCAGTCGGTTGAGCGTCCGACTTCGGCTCAGGTCATGATCTCACGGTTCGTGGGTTCGAGCCCTGCGTCGGGCTCTGTGCTGACAGCTCAGAGCCTGGAGCCTGCTTCAGAGTCTGTGTCTCCCTCTCTCTCTGCCCCTTCCCTGCTCACTCTGTCTCTCTCTCTCTCTCAGAAATAAATAAAACATTAAAAAAAAGTCATTACTGCACATTAACATTTTAACTCACCTTAAGAGAGTGTATTCACTATTTGGACAACTGATAAGGCCTTGGGAAATTCATTTTAATGAGGGGTAGAGGAACAGGAAGCTCCGCAGAGCTCCAAAGGCACCCAGTGGATTCACGTGTAGCAATTAGGCAGCACTTCCTTATCTCTGACTCTGGCTAAGGGCGTGTTTCTCTTTCCAGCTGCTGATCTCAAGAATGGGACCCCCATCCAGAGCTGAAATTCATGAAAACCCCAAAACCATATGTACCACTGACACATCAGCTAAACTCTCTACACCACCTACCACAGATATGGAGAGTTTCCATCTGAAATGCTTCCTAGAGGTGATAAAGATGTCTCTTGGCAATCCTTTTGTGCAGGTACCATTATCTTCATTTGAGGAAACTGAGGCTCAAAAGAGGCTCAGTTCCCGAGATAGCTCAGTTGACAGAGAGGGAATTGTAATGCAGCTGGCCTCCTCTGGGCTTCAGTGACTTACGGGATTATGGGAAGGCCAAGGTCCGCTCCAGCACATTGGGCAGTTCTAAAGGGATTTGTAAATAGGCACCACCTTTGATTCTTATGGAATCCCCTTTGTTCTCATCTGTCAGGATTCAGGGAAGGAATTTATCTTTACTCACGGCATAGTCTCCATCACTGGAGACTGTAATCATAAATCTCAATTTTCATCTCTCCACACAGAAGAAACCAGTCCTTTTAATCCAACCTTTTAAAAAAAGTTTATTTATTTTAAGAGAGAGGTGGGGGGGGTGGAGAGGGAGGGAGGGAGAGAGAGAATCCGGAGCAGGCTCTACACTGTCAGCACAGAGCCCGGCGCGGGGCTCCATCTCATGAACTCCAAGATCATGTCCTGAGCTGAAACCACGAGTAGGGTGCTTAACCAACTGAGCCTTCCTTAATCATATCTCAAAACCCCCTCAGTAATAAATAATAATTTTCTTATCCAGAATTCTGACCCAGTCCTGAACACCCTTGAACTATTCGGAAAGCAGTTTAGAAGGCTTAAGGAAAAATTACGGAGTGGGAATAGCCTTGCGTTTTCGACATCCCTGAAGGAGGAACTGTGAATAGCCCAGCATGGGGAAGGGACTGGGTGGGGGGGGTGGGTAAAGAATTAGACTATCATAGTTGGAATAGACTAATAGGCAATTGTATTTCTGCACCTCCCATAAGGAGAGACCCTGCCTTCCCTTTTGAAATATACACTAAATTTGAATGTTCTCACAGATGCAACATTTCCCCCTTCAAAATCAGAACCCGTTGATAACAATATGGGAAAATAAATGGGCACATTTGTATTCCATTTGTAGCTTTTGTAAATAGCAAAATTGTATATTAGCCAAAGAAAGGAAAGAAATATACCCAGGCAAGTGCTGTAAATGTTTCCAGGATTATCTGCAAGAGACTTTGGGAGGGACTCCGAAGGAGCACCACAAAGGAGCTGGAGGTAATGTGGGGGAGGGGAATGGTTCAGTATTTTGCTGGGATTTTTCCAAATCCTTCAGTCAGGATTAAAGGTGGTTTTGAACCAAAGCATGAAGTCAAGGACCAGATGGCGAGATAAATGAAAAGGAATGTGCTCTCATGATTCTCAACAGTGCTTGAGCGAAATTACAACTGGGATGCCTGAATCAGCTCATCCAACTTTGCTCCAACTCCAGCATGACTCTCTCCCCATGAGCATCCAAGAAGGCTGGCCCTTGTCACCCATCACTGGCTCTCCCTCTTGTGTCACTTTTCCTAGCCTCCGCTTGGATCACGGACCTCTCCATTGTCAGAGCTGGAAAGTTGAGTAGAGAGGGTCCGTTCACTGTCCCTGTCCGTTCACTGACTCAACCAATATTGCTGCATCGACTATGGGGTGTCTGGAATTATGCTAGAAGCCTGCGAGCCAGTGGCGAACTACAGGCATAGTTTCTGCCTTTGTAGAGCTTGGGGTCCCCTGGGATTTTACAGATAGAGAATGCTGGGACCCAGAGATCAAAGGACAAGCCCCAGGTCCATTGCTAGTTTTAGAGCTGAGAGCAGAATCCTCTCTCTCCTTTCCTCTAGCTAAGCTCCATGCCAGGTGTCCCACACTTACACAATTTCATCTTGTGCTTCATGACAGTTCAATGAGATTGGAAACTCCCAAGGGATAGGGAGCTTTATTCCTCTTCAGCTCCCACATTACCTAGCACTGTAGAAACCCAGTGAATACCTGTTCCTACCACGGCCAATTGCAAGCCACCACCATCATGTCACTGAAGGCAACGTTGGGAAGGGTGTGCAGAGGCGTACCATGGTATAGTGTGTCCATCACATACATATGACAAATGAAATCACTACAAGGGCATAGATAATAATAAAAGGTAGAAAATAAAATTAGGAAGCGATGAGTTCTGAGCATGTATGGCCTTTGTTTTTAATAAGTTTATTTAGTTGGAGGTTTACAAGCTTCGATTTTTAATAATGGCTCTGTTCAGCAATCAGCATGAGCCACTCCCACGCAATGCGGGTGACCACTGGAAGCCATCAACTTGGTGAGCATGTTTCGTGAAATACCATTTCCTTTTTTAAATTTTTAAATGTTTATTTCATTTTTGAGAGAGAGAGAGAGAGAGAGAGAGAGAGAGAGAATGAGTGGGGGAGGGGCAGAGAGAGAGGGAGACGCAGATCTGAAACAGGCCCCAGGCTCTGAGCTGTCAGCACAGAGCCCGACACGAGGCTTGAACTCACAAATCAAGAGATCATGACCTGAGCTGAAGTTGGATCCTTAACTGACTGAGCCACCCAGGCGCCCCTGTGAAGTACCATTTCCAAAGCAAACCCCAGATGGGATAGTCTTCAAAGCTGTGGCAGCATTCAATGGAATGTCGACCTGCTAGGTAGGATCTTGGCATAAAACGGTGGCCAAAGGAGAGCGCCCTGGGTCCCAAATAAATTTCTTGTAAAACGTCCCTTTGGGCGTCTTCTTCTACCTCTCCCTGCCTCAAACGGAGTCTGTGGCTGCACATCCTCTCTCCCCAGTTCCCCCAGTCTGGTTAGACAAAGCAGACTGGGAAACTGCAGGGAGATCAAGAGACAGTGATTTTTGGCTGCATGAGTGTATTTGGATTAGGTTAGGCCACAAGCACCAGTAAACCCTAAATGCCAATGGCTTACTGAAAACAAGTTTGTTTCTCTGTCACATGCAAATCCCCAATCAGGAAGGCAGCGCTGGTTTGGCCTGGGTGCTCCCTGACGTCCTTAGGATTCAGGCCCTTCCAGCTTTCCCATTGATGAAGCTCCTCCTCAAGGCTCATCACATCCAGATTCCAAGCAGTAGGATGGAGGACGAGATAAAAAAGAAAGGAAACTTCCTGGAACCTACCACATGGTGCTTCCGATTACTCCCCTTTCATCCAGAAGAATACTCTCATGCGGCCACACCCAGCTGCAGGGGAAGCATGAAGCAAGCCTTGATGCTGGCTTTCTGGGCACTCAACTAAGAAGTCCATTATGGAAGAAGGGCGGGACAGATGTGAGGGGTAACTGGTGGGATCTGCCACATGGGAATGGAAAAGACCACCCACCACAGGGGTTTGCTCTCCCGTCTTCAGCTCTGCACACAAGTCCTCATTGGCCCTGCCTTCAGATGATTGTGCGGACTGACCAGAGATGCCTGAGTCCGTGGCAACAGATTGTGGATGTCTTCCTGTTTCTCCGCTCCCTACTTTGCCACATTTATTTCACCGTTATCACCCTAGGGAGGCAGCACAGTGATTTGTATTAAGCAGATCTTTTTATTCTAATGCTTTGACCTCTAGGGCTTCCCTGACCCTGGAAAGTCCCCTCTGAGGACTAGCAATTCCTAGAGACAGTAAGGGATTTGCCTGGGAGTATGTGTTTCATATGGAAACCAGCCAATCCAGAGCCCAGAGCCCAGCCACCTCCTCTGTGGACTCACTCTCTCTGGGCCACTATTTCCCTGCTCTAATCACCGCAAGGCCCCGCACCAGGCAGCTGGAAGCAGCCCCTGTGCTCCAGAGTCTCCTGAAATTACACAAACAAGTGAATCCTAAGCCTGTTTACACCTGTTCCTTCCCATGAAAACCACAGTAAAGGCTCTTGCCCATGTTTTTGTCCCACTCCTTTGTCTCGTGACGGACTGTGGAGCTTCTGTGGCCCTGTGTGGCATGGCCTGTGCTCTCCTCTTGGGAGCTGTAACGAGATTATCTTTTCGATGGCCACCAGCCCGATCATTGGCTTCACCACAGCTGACTTATAATATCACCTACATTTGGGGCGCTTGAGTGGCTCAGTCGGTTAAGCGTCCGACTTCAGCTCAGGTCATGATCTCACGGTTCATGGATTCGAGCCCCACATCAGGCTCTGTGCTGACAGCCAGCTCAGAGCCTGGAGCCTGTTTCAGATTCTGTATCTTCCTCTCTCTCTGACCCTCCCCTGCTCATGCTGTCTCTCTCTCAGAAATAAATAAAACATCAGAAAAATAATAATACCTATGTTTAAAGACATGGTTAGGGCAGGACTTCTCGGACTATTAGTGGTATAGGACCAGGGGTTTTATTCGTTTTTAAATGTCACAGATTGCGGAGCACCAACTAGTGGGCATTTCACACCATGTGTCGCTTACCCATGCCTGTCAAGCGCCCCCAAACCCTCTTCATTGAGGGGAGTCCCTGATCACACACACACATGCTGCAAAATGTGAAACTACTGTGAAACTTTCTGAACGCTTGTCTTCAGTTTCTGTGCTTATCCCGACATGGACCAGGAACGTACAGTTCACACACCAGCACTGGTCCCCACGCTACACCTTGAGCAGCTCGTGATCGAGCTGATTTTGAGATCACACCGATTGCTGTTCAGAACTTCGCTTTTTCTGTGATATTGTCTAACTTCCTGTTTTCTTGCTGTTAAATGGAGGAGATTACCACACTTACTTAGCTCATGAGTTTTGGTAAGAATGTAACTCAAGTGCTTAGGAGAATGCCTACATAAAGTAAGTGTTTGTTCCATCGGGACTTTTGTTACTTCCGGATTTTTATTATTTAGGAAAATGCAAAAAGAGAAAGGATACGCAGTATGCAAACAACAAGCAGTGGTTATCTCGAGGTGGTGAAATTTGGGTTGATTTTTATTTTTCTCCACACTTTTCTCCATTTTATACATTTTCTACAATGACCATAAATTACTCTGTAATCAGAGGGGAAAAAGTCATTACAATTTGTTGTGCCTATTTTCTCTGCACTGAATTTTTTTCTGCCAGAATTTAATATTCTTTCTTAATAACCCAATAGAAACACACATAGTTAGTAAAGAAAATTGCTTTTGCAATTTCTTTCTTTGATGTTTTGTAAGCAGCTGCCTAATATTCATGCTACAGCTTCTTATGAAGGAGGAAGCACAGTCCATAAAACTTTGCCAACCGGCATCGGGAGCTCTGGAGATGCTTCCCTCTTGTTCTCACCCGATGCCACCCAATCATCATGAAACCTGGACTTCTCTGTTGCTCTGTGTCACGGCCACGTCCCAGTTTCTGAACCAAAGGGATGACTCAGAGAGCTGGTGTGCACAGACAGCAGGAAGTAGCTTCACACCCACATAACGCCCCAAATCACCTGGCTCCTGGGGCAGAAGGGACCGACTCTCCTCTATCTCACCAAGGCTCAAACTCCTCTGCCGATGGTTTGTGCAGCAACAATACTGAAGATGTATTAAAATGAGGGGCAGAGGGGGAAAGACAAACACAAGAGACATAATCAAGTCATCCTTCCTTTTCAAATCCTCACAAATAAAGTCCTTGGCCAGGACATCAAGTCATCTCACTGTACACAGCTGTCTTGGAGAAGAATGATCCTCACCTTGAATGCAGCTGTGAGACTACTTCTTATTTTGGAATATCCACCCTCTGTGTTTTTTCTGGTGGGAAGAAATTTATTGAGATGAACAAAAAAAGCAATAATTTAAGTTTCCCCAGACTTTTTTCTTTTTTTAAATCTGAACGGTAAAATCCAAATGGTCTCAAACTCTTCCAAATTTTAAGAGGGCATTACTACTACGTAACATTTATTATCATTAACATTTTGGGGGGAGAGATTATCTTTACGACCTAGTAGTGTTGCATGTTTTGGTTTATTTATTTATTTATTTATTCTTGTTGTTGTTACTAATATCCTTCAGAGAGGATGCTTTGGGATCCCACATATAACTAAAACTTAAGAGTAAATGTTCACCAACAGGTTGATAATTCTGACAATTTTAAATGATTATGGAGATGTGTAGCTGTGTATCTGCCTTTATATCCACATGTTATTGGTAAGAGCTATCATTTATTTGCTTTCAAGCCTTCTGGTCAGTAACAGAGCTCCAGTCATAGCCTTGATCCAACGGGAGAAATACGGTCCATTTTGCAGGCTTCTGGAAATTCACTGAGATGACAAGTAAGTTCTGGGTCATTCTTTCAGTCTGAAAACAGGTTAGTAAATTTTCCTTTGTGGCCCTGGGAGCAGCCGTGGCCTCTGGCCATCTGACATCACCGGAGGTAAATTGGGCACATAACTGCAGCCCCTGTGAGCATTTAACTTACTCACATACTGAGTTAGAAAAATGCTATGTGATTTCCCCAGTACAGCAGAACATACATCCAAGAGAGATTAGGAAGGCCAGCTTGATCTTTCAGTTTTATTCCAAAAGGAAAATGCCAGGGTCTCAGATCCAGAAAGGCCCCAGAGCGGCATATTTCACTTCTCTAAATGCCCATAAGATTCTCGGCCAAACTCTCTAAATTTTACCAGAGGGACCCACTGGCTCACATCCACAGATTCAGCTGTTTGTGTGGATTGTGGTGCTTGAGTGCGCAGGGGCGGTCAAAACAGAAGACGAACCGCTGACAGCTGGATTCAGAACACTTTCTTTACAATGTCCTTCGTTTTGTCTTGTTCTTCGTGTGAATACTCCCTGGTGTGGGCCATTTAAGATGACTCTTGTACTTAATTTTGTACTTAAATGGTATAAGGGACTTCTTCTGGCTTTTTCTTTTCTTTTCTTTTTAAAGTTTATTTCTCTATTTTGAAAGCGAGAGAGAGCGGGGTAGGGACAGAGAGAGCGAGAGAGAGAGAATCTGAAGCAGGCTCTGTGCTGTCAGTGCAGAGCCTGATGTGGGGCTCAAACCCACAAAGCCGTGAGACCATGACCTGAGCCAAAACCAAGAGTCAGACGCTCAACTGACTGAGCCACCCAGGCGTCTCCATCTGGCTTTTTTTCAGGATCTCCCTCATTTCCAGCATCGCCCACCCCACCTTGCCCACCTGAATTGCTAACTTCCTGGTTGTCTTTTGTTTTCTGTAGTGCGGCTCATTTCACAAAAAAAAATGTGGTCTTATGGTTCCAGCCCCAGCAAAAGGGGACACATCATCCCCTCCCCTTTCTTACCTTCTGTTTGCCTGTCCCTGGGAGAGGGCAGGATGAGTGTCCTCGCAGCTTGGGTGGCCGCTGGCCCCTGGCAGAGGTGTGCTGACAAAGGAAGAAAATAAAAGCAAACGCTACATTCATTGCAAGATCCATTAGGGGCATGCACTGGGCGAGGAAACCAATGGGAAAGAAGGAGCTGGTAGAAAAGAACTTTTTTTTTTCTCTGTTTCTAGAACGGAATTGACCACAAATAATGGTGGGGTGGAAATCACTAAGCAGCATCCACCTTAAGAGGTAGAGAAATGTAAAAATCATATCCAACAAACATTTTCTTTGTCATTTCCAAAACATAGCTAAAAAAAAAAAAGATAATTGCCTAAAAAGATAACTGCTACTTTGTTCTTTTTTTCTTCTCATGGCAGAGTACCCGCTGGGATCCAGGAATATAGCGTGCAGTTAGCCATCGTGAGAGTCAGATGCTTTGTGCAAAGCAGGAATTAAGTATCAATAATATTGATGATTCATCATAATTTGCTAGATAGTAGAAAACCATTTTACAGTTTTGCTTTCAGAAGCCGGTAAAGAGAAGGCTTCCATTGGGAGTGGTTAACCACTTGAAAGTGATCCCTGTCCACTGACAAAACACAATGTAAAAGGGTTTTTGAGAGAAGGCGTGGAGAGGAGAATAGTTTTGATGTTTGTAAAATAGTCTTTGCAAAATCAATCCTTCCTATGCTGTCATACAACTTTGGGATTTATGGGCCATTCTGCAAAAGGAGGAATTTCTCTCTCTTTATCCCTCATTTGATTTCTTTCATGTGATCAATCCAAGATATTCTTTTTTTTTTTAATGTTCTTTTTTTTTTTTCCTAGGAGAGAGAGAGAGAGAGAGAGACAGCGCGAGCAGGGGAGGGTCAGAGAGAGAGGGAGTCACAGACTGAAACAGGCTCCAGGCTCTGAGCTGGCAGTCAGCACAGAGCCCGACGNGATTTCTTTCATGTGATCAATCCAAGATATTCTTTTTTTTTTAATGTTCTTTTTTTTTTTTTCTAGGAGAGAGAGAGAGAGAGAGAGACAGCGCGAGCAGGGGAGGGTCAGAGAGAGAGGGAGTCACAGACTGAAACAGGCTCCAGGCTCTGAGCTGNTTCTGGGCTTTTGTTGTCCCGTTGCAATAGCTGAGAGTGGCCACCAGGTGGCGCCATGCTAGAGAAGGGTCTCCAAAAATGAAATGGAATTACAAGGCTGAGCCTGTGCGCGGTAGATCCTGGGCCAGGGAGGGTCAACAAGAGAGATTGAGGGAATGTGAACAGAGAGAGCACCAGGGCACCCGAGGGACAAGAATCTTGAATTTTGCTCATTGACCTGTGTTCGACTCACGGAAGCCGGTTTCCTTCAGCCAGTTTCAAGCATGTAACTGGAATTGAGATGAGAAGTAGGCATGGTATCTCCTGAAATCAGTATTCAAGGCAAGCAAAATGGGAGATGGCCACGGATCACCTACAACTGGTTGGAAGATCCAAGTTATCTCTGCAGCGGGGCCCTTTTCTTAATGCTCCTTCCAGCTTCGGTGGAGAAATTAAATTTGAGCGGTTCTTCAGATAAGCCATAATGGAAATCAGTAATAGATGGACACTTTGCTCTATCAGTGAAAATCAATGCAGTGTCCCTGATTTGGGCACAGCAACAGTAGATGTGCATTTGCAGCAGTTTAAACGGAAGAGTTAGAAGATATGAAATGTTTCCATTTTCCCAGTTATCCTGACCTATAATTAGACCAAGAATCAATCAGCCTTTCTCTTGATGCCTCTCCCCCTCTCCCAAGGAAGGTATGTAGAACAGCAAATCCACTCACTTCCTTGAGAGCGGAGGACAAGGGTGATATTAACATGGCATCTGTGTCCTTACAGCTCTCGCACTGGCCATTAGACACTCTTTGGTATCCTCCCTTTATGTGCCCAGCTCTGTACCCAGTGCTCTGATAGTTAAGAAATAGAAACCAGAGGGGCCTCTGGGTGGCTTAGTCGGTTAAGCGTCTGACTTTCGCTTAGGTCATGATCTCGCAGTTCGTGGGTTCGGGCCCCGCGTCGGGCTCTGTGCTGACTGCCAGCTCGGAGCCTGGAGCCTGTTTCAGTCTGTGACTCCCTCTCTCTCTGACCCTCCCCTGCTCGCGCTGTCTCTCTCTCTCTCTCTCTCCTAGAAATAAATAAAAATATTTAAAAAGGAAAGAAAAGAAAGGAAAAGAAAAAAAAAGAAAAGAAAAGAAAAGAAAAAAGAAAAGAAAAGAAAAGAAATAGAAACCAGAACCCTTCTCCCAGAGTCTTGGAAAAGATCCCTGATTCAATTATGGGGTGACACTTGTCACATGTTGCACAGATATAGCTGCACCCAATCCCTCATTAACTTAATGGATTCCCATAGTCAGTCCCCCAGGGATGTTGAATTGNGAAAAGAAAGAAAAGAAAAGAAAAAAGAAAAGAAATAGAAACCAGAACCCTTCTCCCAGAGTCTTGGAAAAGATCCCTGATTCAATTATGGGGTGACACTTGTCACATGTTGCACAGATATAGCTGCACCCAATCCCTCATTAACTTAATGGATTCCCATAGTCAGTCCCCCAGGGATGTTGAATTGGAGCTACTGCAGTTCACGGCAAGTGCGGAGTATTTATAAGTGGTCTCCCACTGCTCTGAGGTTCTGAAGGCAGGAGAGCTCTGCTCCTATAGCAGATAGGAGGAAGTGAACACCATACCCACAAGCTGTCACTGTTTGTTCATTCACTTATGCTTTTTATGACACCTAGTTTTGCTTCCCCAAAAGAGAAGGCTTATTAATTTCTGTGCACTTTGTCCATCTTGGCGTCCTGCTGGCCCATTTTGTATAAGGTGGTTTTGTTTTCGTTTTTGTTTTTCTTTTCTGCAGTAAGGATGTATTGCTTTTGGGTTACCTGTCTGAGGCACTTGGCTTTGCTTAGGCAATGTTTCTTTTTTCCTCCATGTTCAGAGCCAATAACTATTCTCCACCATCTTACTTTGAAGTGTAAATCATGGATCATAAACTCATAGCTCAAGTTTCATCTGAGCCTCCCAAATATTTTCTTGGATAGGCCAAGTGTTTGGAAATGTTTTTGAGTCTGAAAACCTTGAGGGGACCACAGACTTCCCAGCTCTCAATAGGCTCCACCACTCCCTGATGTTTTACAGCTAGTCTGGTTCACACACTGTGATCTCTGCCTGGATCCAGGGCCCTCTGGGAACTGGATCAACATGAAACCCACATTGTTAGGAAAAAGAACCCAGAAAGTGTGTACCTCACTGAGGATGGGTCAGCACCTTCTCACATAATAGACCTTAAGTAAATGGGGGAGAATCCCCTATGCTGCTCATAGGAGAGTAAAGTGGAACAGCACCTCTGGAGGTCAAGTTAATGATCTATGGAAGCCCTGTTATACGAGGCATTTGTTCTGTAAGGTGAACTGATGGTCAGTGAGAATAGACGTGTGCAGACCCATCAGAAAGGAGGCCTGCTCCTCCCGCACAGCCAGCATGCCCTGGGAGCAGCTAGCAGTATGGTTTGCAGAGAGGAATGGAGGCCTCTCGTTAACCAAACAAGTCCATTAATTGGAGTTGAAAACATCCCATAACATAACAGAAGTCTTTAAGAAGAGCATGCCCTCAACGCCACAATTCCACCCACCCCTAGAAAATTTTTCCTTAGGAAATACATAAATGAATGTGGACATGTCTAGATACAAGATGTTTACAACAATGTCATTTATAGAAATGAAATATTGAGGGGCACCTGGGTGGCTTAGTCGGTTAAGCGTCCAACTTTCGCTTAGGTCATGATCTCGCGGTTCGTGGGTTCGAGCCCCGCGTTGGGCTCTGTGCTGACTGCCAGCTCAGAGCCTGGAGCCTATTTCGGAGTCTGTATCTCCCTCTCTCTCTGACCCTCCCCTGCTCACGCTGTCTCTCTCTCTCTCTCCTAGAAATAAATAAAAATATTAAAAAAAAAAGTAAATGAAATATTGAGAACAGCCTAATGGCTGGCAACAGGCTTTCATGAACAAATCATGTGACAGCTATTCAGTGGAATACTATGTCTTCATTAGCAATCATAAATAGGTGATATTTATGTATGTAGAAGTTGGTGTTCATTTTAGTAAGTTGAAGATTTTAAAATAATATAACCTCCCTTTTGCAACTATTAACATGTACTAGTTGCATGGTGTGGTGAGCATCCTTCAAGATGGTGCCCAGTGGTGTCTGGTGTTGCAGCCTTGTATAACCCTCCTCCCGTGAGAAACTTGTTTCTAACCAACAGAATACAGCGACATTGAGTGAATGTCAATTCCATGATTAGGCTACAAAAGATTGTGACTTTTGTCTTGCTTTTGGGCTCTATTTCCTTTTTGGCTTGTTCGGATTGATGAAGGCAGCCACTATGTCAGAAAAGCCCACCTGGCAGGGAGTGGTGGGAGGCAGGGTGACTTCTAGCCTACAGCCGGTGAGGAACTGAGGCCCTCAGTCCAATAATAGCCCATAGGGAACTGAATCTTGCGTATAACCATTGAGTGACTTTCTCCTGTTAAGCCTCCAGATGAGACCCTACTCTGGACAACATTTTGATTGCAGCTTGTGGGGGACTCTTAAAAAGAGGATCTGACTTAGCCATGTCTAGATTCCTGATCCACAGAAACGTGAAATAATAAATGCGTGTTGTTTTGAGCTGCTACGCTTGTGATAATTTGTTATGTAGCAACAGATAACTAATACCCCAGGTGAGAGATCTGGAGGCATATATAGGAAAATAGTAGATGTCAATGTGCCTGGATGGCATAAATGTAGCATTCTTAAAACGTTTAGGGGCTACACATCACTTAGATGTGGTACTGGCAGGCTTTTATATTTTATTCTGATGAAAACATTGAGATTTTGACACTGTCATTGAGTAAACAGAAGGGTGACTTAACAGTTTACAATTTATTTGGCTGATTTCATATACTTATGACAGAGCTATCATGTCTCTGAGACACACTCTATATTTATGGTGGGAATTGTGATTTGGGATGACTTTAATTCACATTTCCCCCATTCTATTCATTGTAGGTTGGGTTCTCTGAGACAGAGTTTGGTTTGCAAGACGTTTATCAGGGTTCAACACCTGTGAAAGGAAGGGAAGGGAGCAGGATTGGGCAGATAGAGAACTGAATTTCAGTGTAGGCTAATACAGCTTCATCTAATCAGGGTTGGGAGGACTCTGGAGCAAATATTGTCCATCAGATGTGTCTTGAATGGGGTTGAAATGGCAGAGTCTCTATACTCCTGCTTGCTGGGCCACTGGATGCAAGCCACCTCCAAGAGAGGAGTGACCCCTGCTTGGGGGCTCTCTGCCCCTGACACAGACCAGGAAGGAGCTGACACTGGAGCTCCTGACTGCATCTTCTGCACTGGACACAATATCTTTCCTTGACTGGGGCTCTGGGCATCTCATTTCTCTGTCAGCCACAGTGGAAAAGAGGAAAAGGGAGGAAGGCTGGGTTGGGAGTTGGGGCGGGGGAGTGGTACTATGTGGACCTAAAAAAGCTTGGCCAACTACACGGGGAACTTATGACCATATTTGGCCAGAGTTTTTCCCCATGGAGTGGAAAAGGACAGATATTTATACTCCCCACAATGGATGTGTTACCCTAGGAAAGACATCCCCTTGGGTAAGGTCACTCTCTGCAACTGAGAAAACCCGGAGGAGTTGACAGCTAGAAGTTGTCCTCTGAGAGCAGCCCCCGCAGCTGCAGCAATAAGTCGTCTCTTCCATAGGGATCTTAGTGGATGTCTCTATGTCCACAGTCCACTATTTGCACCACTCAGATCCACTTCTTCATATACATTCTCAAGCAGCTTTGCCAAGATCCCAGCATGGTGCTCGCCTCCTATGGAAAACTTAGGAGAAAAAGATTAGAAGGACCTACAGCAGCTGGTCTTGGGGCCCCACCTGGAATTCATTGTTTTCTAGATTTCTCTGACCATCAGTTAGTACCTCTGCTGGTCTCAGCGACTTACCTGCTAACATGACCCAGAAGTCTGAGTCCCTTGTCACCGTGCCTTCCTCAGGCCAAGGATATGCACTTATCCATTCACCTTCACATTTGAAAGGGAGGACCAGCCGACAGGCACCGAATAGATAACCTGGACTACTTCTCCTCACATTCAAGGAGATTTCTCTGTCAAGATGGTGATTCCTTGCTTTGCTTGTTTGTTTCTAGGCCGAAGAAGTTTAAAGTGCGCATGTGGCGACCATAACTTACAATTCGATAACATCTTTGCTCTTCCTCTGACAAAAGCATGCCCCTATTGGCAAGCAGCACCTCTAACTCCGAAGAACACAGTTACAGGGATGGAAACACAAAGTTCTCCAGTGGGTCACTGAGAAGGATGTTGAGTAAGGTCATTCTTGCTTCCATCTCTTAGTTCCCAGACCCACACATTCTTCCCATTGGGCACATGGTGCCATATAAAAGTCTTTAATTCAGTATATATACTGCATCCTGGAGAGTGGTACCCCATCCTCATGAAGCGTCTCAGATTGTGTCTAAGAAGTGCTTCAACTGAATATTCAACAAGCCATTCCATTGCTCTCTAAGGCTGGCAGCTTCTGGGTGGTGCATTATGTAATATGACCAGTGGATTCCATATGAGCCAACTTCCACACCTCCTTTGCTGCAAAGTGTGTCTCTTACGATGCAATGTTATGTAAGATCCCTCGTTGGTGGATCAAACATTTTAAGCCCTTGGAGAGTAATGCTAGCTGAGGCCATGTGGGCAAGAAAGGCAAAACTATACTTGGGATTTACGTCTATTCCTCTTAAAAAGAAACTCTAGTTCTTTCAGAATGGAAGAATTGAAGTGGCCAGCTGTATATTCTTTAAACTACATTGCCATATTAGGCACTCAGGGTTTTCTATGTGGCTGGCCAATGGACCCTCAATAGCAGCAGTAGTTTACCAACCTTAGTAAGTGAGATCCCATGCTGTTGGGACCGTGCATAGCATTCACCCCTCCCTGTGTGGACACTCTATTCACATGCCTATTGTACCAGCACTAGGGTGACCAATAACCTAGAGTGGATGATTCAAATGGCTGAGCCATTTTGTCTTATTGGTTGTTTTATGCCTCATCCATGGTGGCTGCCCATTGGTAGATGTTAACATTTGATATAAAGATCTTCACACCTTGTGTCCACTGCCATATGTTCATCCACATGCCACTACCCAAATCTCGTTGTTCTCAATCTCCAAATCTTTCTGTCCTGACTCGTGACCACTTAGCCAGACTAATCACATTAACTAGGAGCCATATATATTCTCACCTTTGGCCACTTATCCTTCTGTACAAAGTGGACAATGAAGTGAGCTTTTGGGCATGCTGCTTATTAGAAGAAATTTCATCACCACTGTCTTTCAAGATTCCCCAGAGTGAGGCTTTAGTGAAATTGTCATCCAGTTTTTGCTTACATAAATATACCAAAATATCTACTATAACAAAATATCATGAACTGTGTAGCTTAAACAATAGATATTTGTTTTCTCACAGATTCAGTTCTTGGTGAGGGCTCTTTACCTGGCTTGCAGACGACTGCCCTCTCTCTCTATCCTCACATGGTAGAGAGTGGAGTTTTGGTGCTTCTTCCTCTTTTTATAAGGGCACTTATCCTATCACAAGGGACACACCCTCATGACCTCATCTAAACCTAATTACTTCCCAAAGACCCACCTTGAGTACCATCACACTGGGGGTAAGTCTTCAACATATGAATTCTGAGGATATGTAAGCACGCAGTCCATAGTACTGATCCATCTATAAACCAAGGTGTTTTTTTTGTTTGTTTTTTTGTTTGTTTGTTTACCCAGTTATACATGGTTCCAGTATAGCTGCAGACGTGAGCTAAGGGGGAAGTCACGGACATCTGGGCTATCTGTTCAGGCAGTTTCCTTGTGCCCTCTGGGCACACTTCTTTTCCATTTTATGATGGGCTGCTGCTGGACCAATCCAACCTTAGGACATAGTAGCTCTGAGAGACTTAGATCATAATGGAAAGTTCTGGATTCACGGTCATCTGCAATGTCCCATGGTCAGACACTCCATCTCTACTAGGAGCTGTTTTCAAAAGGTATATAATTCTCCACCGAAGATGTCAAGGCCTTGCTCTAGGGACCTACTCCCTGCCCTAGGCTTTGCCCCAGGGACCTGCATTGTGGTTCTTTAACTGGAACTTACCATTTGCTTCACACAGCACCTTTTCCCATCACCAATAACTCAATTTTAAAGGTTCTGCTGGGTTACATGTCTGAAATAGAAATGTGCTTGCACAACATCCCACCCCAGCTGCAAAGTCCTTTTTGGCTCTGGGCTCCACTCAAAGTATGCAGTGTTTCGATTTACCCAGTCTATAGGCTGAAATAGTACTGCCAGGTGTGGAATATGATACCTCCAGAACCTGATGAAGCCTACCAGGCACTGTGTTTCCTTCCTTCTTCATGGCTGGAGATATAAAATGTAATATTTGATCTTCTACTTAGAAGGAGATGCCTTGGCATGCCACTGACCACTGTAACCCTAAAAATTATATTGATTTGATGGGCACGGAGGAGGGCACATGTTGGGATGAGCACTGGGTGTTATATGGAAACCAAACTGACAATAAACTATTTAAGAAAAAAAATTATATTGATGCGGAAGGCCCTGCATATGCATAATTTACCTTCCACCATTGGGAGCACTTGTCACATCAAAGCATCCAGTCCAGTATGTTAGCCAACTCTTTCTTATCTGGCTCAATTATCACAATGTAATCAATGTAGAAGACATTGAGGCTCTCTGGGATGTCCAAATCATCTGTATCTCTTTTATCACGAGGGTTCTCACAGCCCTGGGACAAAACGATGAATTTATATTGTTGCCCACTCCATGTGAATGCATACTGTTTCAGATCCTCTTTTCAACCCATGGACCTGGGGCCATATTAATTTGTCCTAAGTCAAATACAAAGTCAGACACAAAGTCAATGTATCTGACATGACATCTGCTATTAGGGCCACTACTTGTTGAGTTTGTAGTACTTTATTGTCATTTTCAGGATCCATTTGGTTTCTGTCAGGAGCTATATTGGTGAATTCATTTGAAGTATGATACAGTCTTTAGGTCAGGGCTTAGCAAACCTTTAAAGTACAAGGTAATAAATATTTTAGGCTTTGTAGCCACATAATCTCTATTATAACTGTTTAACACTACTGCTGTAGTGCAAAAACAACCTAGGCAATATATAAGCAAATGAACATGGCCATGTTCCACTAAAACTTTATTTAGAGAAACAGGTGGTAGGATGGGCTTGGCCTATGGGCTTTACTTTGCCAGTCCCAGCTTTAGGTCTTTCAGAGTGTCACTAATTTCTACCATCCTAAAGAAATTTTACTATCTTGTTTAGGAGGAGGATGTGTCAAGTCAAGCAGTCAGGCAGTTCCCAAAATTTGCTTTCTACATTTCCATAAATTTGGTAGGAGAACAACAAGGCAAAATGAATTCAGACAATTCATTAGTCATGGCACAATGTATTTGCATGGATTCCCATTGCCCCGCCTCCTAATACCATGGGGTGATGTGGAGTGGGCCTCCTAGATGCTGCACACACAGGTCTGTGTTATAGCCAAGAAACACTGAGCTTAGGAAATGCCAACACTTTTAAGGCTTGCTGGCAAACATGCCCATCCCTTCTGCAGATTAGGCTTCTTATCCTGGAAGGTAAGAAAATCCTTTCCAGGGAGGAGGGAGATTTTATTATCCTGGAATGTCTCCTACGGTTTCTATCTTTAGGGGAACACTCTTTCTAGCTGCTTAGGCTGTCTGTTATAGAAACATTCTTGCATGGCTTTTGGCTCAAAAGATGAGCAGAAATGCCAGAATTATGGGGAATTACTTTCAAACAAGAATACCATTCCAGAGGCTTCCACTCGGTCTTCCCCATTATTATAGCTCTCATCTCACAGATCAAGAACCCAGTATAGGGTTGCATCAACTCCCAAGTATGTTAACCATAAATATGCATTTGTGGCCCAGAAGTGTCTAGTAGGTGAGCCCATGGACACAGAAGATCTACTTTAAGCTGGAATGTGGCCAGGCTTCCACTTATTACCTGACCCCCATCTGATCCCTTCCCTAACAGAGTGGGAGAGGATAGTGATGCTTTAGCTTTATAAGTGTTTGTGTTAATTCAGACCCGTGTCCAACAGTCCTCCAAACATTTGAGTATTCCCTTCTCTAGGTGTACACCTATGCAAATTAATTGCTGTAGGTCCCTTAGGAAGGACTGGAGTGGAAATGCCATGTAAAGCCAAGAGATTCAACAGATTGTCTAAGGAAGTCTCAAAAGTACCATTTTCTAAGACCAATGGTTAGCAAGTGCCAGAATCACCAAAAAGTCCAGTGGTTTCACTCCTCTTTAATCCAGGGCTGATGATAGGAGAAACTGTTACTGAGCCGGGCACACTGAGAGCAAAAGGGATGAGAGTGCACTAGAACAATGAGGGCCATGTGGGAACATTTATCATGATGAGAACCAGGGCAGGAGTGGCATCCAAGAGGCCTGACCCCACAGAAAATTCAGAATATTCTGGAGACAACTAATAGAACACAATGGCACTAGAGATGAAATAGATGGCATCCAACAAGGGTACTACTCAGCTACAGCCAGAAGAAATCAAAGATGGGTGAGCAGAAGACTGGGGGCAATCACCTCCATAAAATAGTATACCTCCTTTCCCATATTCTTGGTTTCAGCCAATTTTTGATTGAAGAGATGCCTGAGTCCCAAAAGGAAGGGCCCTACATCATGGCAAGCATACATGTGGGAGTAATTACTCCCACAGTCCTGCCCAATCCAATCTTACATCTGGATCCCTTGATCAAGCACCCATGAATATTCCCCCAGCTTCTGCAGTGCATGCTGGCTAGGGCTCAGAGGCTCCTTGATCAGCAGATAATTTTAAAACCTTTGTGGAACCCACTGCTGGCTTCCAGCCTCTTTTGAGTTGACTAAATCAGTACATTTTGCATCCACACAGGATGAATTCAGATTTAACAGCCCATCTGATGGCCCAGACCCTGGGAGGTAATGCCATCTGATGTCTTTAGGAAGACAGTGAGTGACAGTGAGATCATGACCCTATCCCAGTGTGGCATTGACTTGTCCATTTTGTGCTCATTTTTGGAGTAATCTTTTTTGGCAGGCTCAGATTCATGCGGCCATCATAGTTAATCCATTTACATAAATACTGGCTTATTAACCTGAAACAATCAAGGGGAGGGAGTGTGGATCTTTCTTCTCTTTGTTATGTCTTTGAGTGTTTCCCTTCTGTGAAAGTACTTCTGGGAAGAAATTAGTAGAAAACCTTTGCTTTTGAAGGCACAAAGACCTGCCTGGGGCCTCATCCCTTCTTCTGCTAATAAGATCACTTTTCTGATAAGAAAAGTCCCTTCCTGACAAGAGGCTTTGGGGGATAACTAGGGAATTCAGTTTATTTCTCATAACTATGGGGGAAAAAAACCTAGAGGAAGAAAAACATACTGAAAAATTTTGTGCAGGGAAGACAGCACAGGATTTAGTGATCGGTCAGCCTCAGGGGTAAATGGGTTTAAATGCCACATATTTGTATGAAACTTTGGTCATTCTTGGTTATTCTTGATTTTTCTCTTTCCTTCAAGGGCATTTCCAGGACCTACCTAGGCTATTTAGGTAAAGAAGTAGAATTTCAGAGAGTTTATATGACTTGGCCAAAATCTCATGCTAATAGGCGACATTTAAACCCATTTACCTCTGAAGCTGACTAGCAAATCCTATGCTGTCTTCTCTTCCCATGATAGACCCGCCACAATTTTTAAATTGGGAAAATAAGTTTGTATCTGCATCTCTTTCTCCATGAAGACTGAGAAGGGGTTTCCAGCTGAGAGAAGTTCAAGGTAAGAAATGAGGCTCCCATATGACGGAGTCACCTAGAAAAACAAGAAGTCATGAGACTGGGAAAAAGTGGTAGAACCGCTGAGCAGAATCAGGAGGCTTGTTTGAGATCTAAGGTTAAATGTAAAAGGAGTGAGTCTGCACAGGCATGGGATTTTCTCCAGCCATGTTCACATGGGCGACTGTATCTCTCAGAAGTCCCAGGAGAAGAATTGCTGAGTCAGGGATCATATTCACTTTACATTTTGGTGGCCATTGCCAAAGAGTTATGTAAGTATACTCTTCGATCAAAATGTTTCTCCATCCCTGTTAATGTTGCATTGTATCAAACTTGTTGATCTTTGCCATCTGCTAGGTGGAAAGAAATTGGCATTTTGTTGTTTTAAATGCAAATTATTTCGTTATATGTGTGAGTGAACATCTTTTCTTATGTTTCTTCTGTGAACTGCTATTCATGATGGAGACTATGAATTTTAGGATAGTTAGATTGAAAGAAAGACACATTGTCTAAATAAATAAATAAAAAATATTAAGGAGTAGGTCCTGATACCTTAGAGTTAAGTCTTCCTCTGCCTTGGGAAAAAATATTTTGGCTGGGGCCACAACTCTCCTCAAAAACATCCTCATACCACCCAGGTCTAAGTCCCAGCCAACTGGAGACTAGTACCTAGATTCCCAACTCCCACTGCTATAATTCTGTCTCTAACCACAGGCAAAATTTTGCCCATGACACAGTCCTAGGGAAACACTGAAAGGGAAGGAAAAGCAATGAATAAAAGGAAAGGATAAAATAAATCCTCTTCCTTATAGGTTCAGTGGGAACTGTGAGTCAAAATTATGCATTTGGCAGCACAGAAATGATACTAATGAATGCAAAATTTATGAGTCATGCACTTTTTAACCTGCTGTACAACTCCTTAAGAGAAAATAAGAGTCCTAAATCTAGTAAGTTTGTCTACACTGAGACCCATGGTACATACACACACTGCACTGTTCTAAAAATTTTAACCTGGAGTGTGAAAGAAATACAGCTTTTGGATTCCTTTTCATTTTTTTTGTGGGGGAGGGTTAAAGACAGGTGGGAAGGGGGTGAGAATATCTCCAAGTCCATGCTAGGAGGGGGAGGAATGCTACGGACATCAAAGAGAGAACATAGGACATAAGGGATAAGATGGTGGTGCAGAGAAAGACACCTGTCCTGACAGTGTGAATGTGGCACCAGGAGCCCACACTTGGCTGAGCTACGACAGTGTCTTCATATGAATTGCATTTTACATTTAGGACCCCTGGAAGTGAGGGTGCGGTGACTACCCAGTAGGTGTGGTGGACTTAGGCCAGATGAGTAGTTTTTAAATGATGTGCTCTGAAGTCCTGAGTGCTAGTGTTGATTCCAAAGAGAAGTGAGACCTAAATGGGAGGGCTGCCTTAACAGAAGCAGCTCTGCCCTTATTATCTGTGTAGATGGTTCTTCTGTCTATGAAGAAGTGTTCTGTATCACTAACATATATGGGATGCTACCCATGTGCCATGAATTGTGTTGAGGTTTTCATGTACTTTATTTAGCTCATTTAACTTGGGGAGTTGTCCAGGTCTCTTAGTTTTGCGGGTGATGAAATTGAGACTCAGAAAGGTTACATGGCCTGCCTAAGATCCCCTAGCTAGTGGGTGGTGTGCTTGGGTGTTATTGACTGAATGTTTGTATCTCCCCCAAATTCATATGTTGAAACCTCAACCCCCAATAAAATAGTATTTGGCAATGAAGCTTTTGGGTAATTAGGTTTAAAGAAAGTCATGAGGGTGGGGACCTTCATGATTGGTTTAGTACTCCTATAAGGAGTGACATTAGAAACCTTGCTCTTTCTCTCCTCCATTTGAGGATACAGTGAGAAGGTGGCCATCTGCAAATGAGGAAGAGAGTTCTGACCAGAACCCAATCATGCTGCATCTTGATCTTGGCCTTCCAGCCTTCAGCACTATGGGAAAATAAATGTCTACTGTTGAAGCCACTGAGTTTATAGTATTTTTTTTTTATGAGCAATTGTGTGAGCGTGAGCAATTGTGACACTGGGTTTCAACCCATGTATGTTTGACTGGAGCACCCATATTCGTTCCAGTATACACTGCCATCTCTCTAAGATGGTCTATGATTCCACTATGCTGTTCTTCTGCGAACACATCACACAATACTGGTAAAATAACTCATGACAAAACACATGCAAACTGCCCTTAGAAATCTTTAATATTCTTGGGATAGTTTTGGGTCTTCAAATTGTCTTAAGGATGCTATTCAAAGAGAGAATTTTAATACCCTTCCTTTCAAAGAAAGGAATCTATAATCAATAATTCTGCCATCCATGGAAGTCCGTGTGGTCCTGGCTTCCATAAAACTCTGTTTCATGGAATCTGTTTAAAAATCTTAAGCAATAAAATTTCCCCTTGCAGAGAAGTCCTTCATTCACTATTTCCAAATTTTTGCCTTTGAAAAATAGACTTCATTCAAAGTCCACACAAAGCTTGTTCATGGTCAAGCATCTAAAGGCTGAGCCATATTGAAAGCTTTTCAGGGAATTCATCAGATCCAAATTACCTAAGACAGAAGGAAATCATGCCTGATATTTTGCCCTGTGAGTGAAAGGTGGCTGAGCACCAAGTTTACTCTCCACCTTCTCTCCAGAATGATCTTGGTTTGAGACACTTGACTGCCAATGGCCTCAACCTGGGGCACTAACTCAGGTTTGTCAGACCACAGGGGTCTTTGGCCCTTGCCAGTGAGACCCTGCCTTAGTTTTGATGTCAGCCATGATACTGTCCAACCCCACCAACCTTTCTCTGCTCCATGTCCAACTTCTTGCTTGAAAAACTACTTTCATTCTCCAGCCTCCTCTTGCCCTCCAGCCATTGAAGAACCAAATGACGTTACAGATCAGACATCTCCAGAGCTCTCCTCCCACCTCATCACAGATAAACAAGGTATCTGCAACTTTCCTTTGAATAACCACATTGATTTTTTTTAAATATATAAAATTGCCACATATTTGGAAATTATTTTAAATGTTATTTTATTTTATTTTTATTTTTTAAATGTTTTATTTATTTCTGGGCGGAGGGAGAGAGAGAGAGAGAGAAAGCAGGGGAGGGTCAGAGAGAGAGGGAGATATTGAATCTGAAACGGGCTCCAGACTCTGAGCCAGGTATCAACACAGAGCCCTATATGGGGCTCGAACCCACCAACCGTGAGATCATGACCTGAGCCAAAGTCAGACGCTCAGCCAACTGAACCACCCAGGTGCCCCTAAAATGTTATTTTAAATGTTACTTAAAAAGTCTATTACTTGGCGTAACCACTGTATCATTTTGGTTTAGATTATACTTTTCCCTATGTACATTAAAAAATGTAAGTATTAAAAAAGCATACATACATGTTTGTATCCTAATTTTTTTGAAACATTATACATGATATTCCCCAAGTTATTATGGAAATATCCTAATACATTTTAAAATTTCTGCATAGCTAGTGAAATAAGGAGGCAACTTGGTCTGGAGAGAAGACAAAAGGCTCTAGTGTCAGACAGACCTGCCTTTTCAAATATCTGCTGCCACTTTACCAGTTGACGTGAATTACTTGCTCTCCCTTTTCCTTGGTTTCCTCATTTCTAAAATGAAGTAATATCATCTAACTTTTATAGAGGTATAAGGATTCAATGAGGAAAAATACCTTACGGATTAGCATTTTATACCTGGTTGCCATTTTCATTATGATTAGAGTGGATGCATGATCCTGAGCTATTCTCCAATTTGTGGGCATACCATACCTCTCCTTTTTAAATTTGTTCTTAGCAAGTCCCATGTTTCTCCATGAAACTTTGCTGCAGGTTTAAAGAGCTAATGGAATTCTGTTTTCTGCTTACGCTATTGCATTTCTGGGCAGCTTGTTCTGTTGTTAAACAAGTAATGATGTGAGCAAAGGTTCAAGCTCTTGGGACTCAAGCACCAGTTGGCCTCCTAAAATGATCCAGGAGAGTATGGTGTTGAAAGCAATGCCCCTGGATTCCAGTCTGTGATTGGAGAACAAGAGATACCAATTCAGTTTACATAAAATTACTCCAACAGAAAATACTTGCAGAATGCCTTCTATACACCTGACTTTCCTCTAAGTGGGGGATAAGACTTGCCCTGTGATCTCTATATGGAAGGAAGAGACAGACAATAAATAAATGTCAGTCAAGTTTAGCATATGGTAATGGATAAAAAGTGAAAAGAAATTGGGGTAGGCCGTTTTAGAAAAGTGGTCTGTGAAATCTTCTTTAAAGATATAACATTGGAAAAGAGCCTGAAGGAAATGAAAAAGCCAGCCACGTGAATATTTAAGATAGTAGGATGGCCAAACCTCCTTTTGCCCAAGGCTGAGGCATTTCCCAAGAAGTGGGAACTTCAGTGCTAAAAGCAGGATAGTTTTAGGCAAAATGGGATGGTTGGTCACTCTAGTAAGAATGTCCTAGGCAGAGGAAATCAGTGGGTGAGAAGGGCCAGTGAGAGGGGAAGAAGGTGGTGTGATTCAGGGATGTCCAGGAGGCTGATATAATGGGCATGTGGTAAAGCATGGGGAAGCACAGAGTGAGAGGGAGGTCCAGGTTACACAGGCCCTTATTGGTTAGGGTAAAGCCAGTTGGATGAATGATCTCCATGTTCTCTGAAGGCCATTCTCATGCCTGCATAAGCCCATACTCAAGGTCAGAGTAAGAAAGGCAAGTCCATCTCCAGACACCTCTTTTTCCAGATGAGAAAAATGAGACCAAGAAGGGAGAAAGCAACTTGTCCAGTGAAAATCAGGGAGTCAGAGGCAGAGCTAGGAATAGATCCCAAAGAGGGGGGTCAACTGGCTGAGAAATTGGTCTTGACGGGGTTGCTGCATCTGACTTGGGTGGGTGGGTGCTGCCCCTTTCCACTGGTCTCACTTGGGCTGAATTAACAGGAATTTGATCTCAAGACAAGGGGAGAGGCCATCTGATTTATTCCTCTCGGTCAAGGCCGCAGCAGGAGTACTGTGAGATATTGTGGGAGGACCCAGGATTGAAAGGATATACATACAATGTAGAGTGCAGTTGGAGAAGAGTGGGATGAAATGGTGAGGGGAATTGAAAGCCTAACATGTAGACAACAATTGGTATAACAGACTGTGTAAAGCTGAGGAGCTGGGGATTGGTGGTGCAGAACACTGAGCCCAAATATATGAAGAGCTGACATGGACAAATAATGTACTTTGCTTGAGTTTTATTATTTTGTCTATCATTAATAATTCTATTGCCACAGTGCAACTTCTCACGTTTTATTCCAATTATATTGTTCTGTAATTCCTTCATGCAGGGTTTACTCCTGTCTGTGGAGTAGCTTGGTACCTGAATCATCTTTTAGAAGGAAGAATCCAACCCCAGCTGCACATTTTAGGGGCCTTTTTTTTTTTATCGCCCATTCCCAACCCAGAAATTATTACTTAATCAGTCTGGGATGGAGCTCTGTGATAGTTTGGACTACTGAGCAGAATATTTTTTCTCCATTGATATCGGGCTTGGCCATAGGACTTGCTTTGACCAATGGGATGTTACTGGACATGACATGAGCAGAAGCCTTAAATGTGCTTAGTTTGGCTTGTCTCTTGCACTCCAGTCATCCGTGATGAAAACATATCCTAGGTAGCTACTGGTCTAAAGAGAATGAAACGTACTTAGTGTTGACCTGATGCAGCCTGCAGTCTTCAGTGTTTGCCCAGCTGAGCCCAGCTTAGGTCAGCCAACTCCAGGCCACCCACAGACCTGTGAGTGAGAAATAAATGCTTGTTGCTTTAAGGTACTGAGTTTGAGATGTTTGTTACACAGCATCATTATAGCAATGTCTAACTAATACAAGGCTTCAGTGCGCAGAGATTCTGATTCAGCTGGTTGGAGTTGAGGCCCAGGCAGTATTTTCAAAAGGCTCTCCAGGTGATTCTAATGTGCAGCCATGGTTGATGACTGCCCATTTGGAATTGCTTTTCTGTTCAGAAATCAGGGGATGATATCATTTCTTGAACTGGTATCTCTTAAAATCTGGCTCTAGAAGCACATACACCAGAATCTCTGAGGTAGTAGGCCAGCTGTTATAGTAAGAATGCAGATTCATGGGCCCCTTCCCAGGCTTACTGAATCAGACTCTCTGAAGTGGGCCCAGGACTTTGCATTTTTAACACAATCCCCCTTGGGCACTTTTCACACACAATGATGTTCAGGAAAGGTTGATTTAGGGATACTTTCCCATTTCTCACTACCCTGCAATAACACAGTTGATGATAATTGAAACTTTCTTGTTAAAATTTTAAACCGTTTGTGCTTGTCTCTATAAACATCTGACTTGAGTCTTTCAAGTCTTTATATTGGAGGTCTCTGGGAAGGGAAACAGTCTCTGATCTGATTTTGATGTAATGGAGGAGGTTGGACTACATTATTTCTTGGGGTTTTGACACTCCGTGATTTTATACCATTACATTTGTCATTACAATCTGTGTAGCAATGGCATGAAATGGATTAATACTTAGCTACCAGAGGCAGAATGGTGCATAAGAGGTATAAGTAGGAAATTACAGACCCCCATGGGTCTTGCCTCAGACATTAAGCCAAGCTGACCTTGATACTGGGGCTCTAGACACCTTGATCTCTGAGACTGAGCTGTGGGCTCCACCAGGCCATGGCCCTTGCAGAAGCCACTGTGGGTTCTTGTGACTCTTTTCTGGTTGGGTTTTTTATTTTGTTTTGTTTTACCAGCATACTTCCTTTCTGCCCTGCTTTGAACTCTTGCTTTGCAGCCTGGACTCCAATCCTATTGCTGGTCATTTGGACTTGAGGTTGAGCCTTACTCTTCCCTGCATGTGAAGCAGGGCTTTTTCTTGTGGACTCTGATTTGGCACAAACCGTTAGTCCAGTGGTCTTTAGTCTAACCTAGGGAACTTCAAACAACTTCGATTCAGGCTCCCTCTTTCCCAGTCATTCAGTTAGGATCTCTGGGGTGGGATAGAGATGTCAGGATTTTCAGATGCCCCCCAGAGGACTGCAATGGGTAGCTGGGATACAGACAACCATTCTCTGGCAGGAACCATACCTGTCTGTGGCCCTCACTTTTACCTCCATCCCCAAAGCTTTGGTTAAACCTCTGTTACGAGGGTGCTGCTTCCACCAGGAGGGCTTTAACACAGTAACCATGTTGCCATGCAATAGAAGAGCTCTTTTTTTTAATGTTTATTCATTTTTGAGAATGAGGGAAGGGAGGGGCAAAGAGAGGGAGACACAAAATCCAAAGCAGTCTCCAAGCTCTGAGCTGCCAGCACAGAGCCCAAGGCGGGACTCAAACCCATGAATCGTAAGATCATGTCCTGAGTCAAAGTTGGATGGATGCTTAACCTACTGAGCCACCCAGGCGCCCCTAGAGAGCTTTTTTAATGTCAGCCCCAAACTAGTAGTTACCTTCCCTACCCTCAAGGAGTGGAGTGTGAAATATGCCATGATCATCAGGTTGCAGGCTGAGCACAGAGGCAGCTGGCCAAAGAAAACAGAGTGCTCAAATGAGAGAGACACAGACAGAAAGCTGCGGGGCCATGCAAAATAGAAAGTGAAGCTATTCCCCGTAATGAGTAACCAGCGGCAGGCGCTTTGCTGAGCAATACAGTTGATAAATATTCTGTACTTAAAGTGAACTTTGAACAAATGCATAAGCAGAGATTGAGTGCTTTCTGCAAGAGAAGCAAGCAAGGGCTTCACACAATGAAGCCATGTCCCAGCACAGACTGAAGGGGAACATAAAGGGGTGGAGCCTCAGCAAAAGCAAAGTAGCCAAATGTAGGCAATAAATTTCAAAACCCCAGATGAATCAGAGGGCAGGTGAGCTTCTCATGATACTAAAGAGAGGTTGCCCTCATTTTGTAGTGAAAAGAAATTGGAAATTCATATCAGAATCTCACTGTGTGTTATGTATAGTTTGCTGTATGCACTATGGCTTAAACTGACTATGTGGTAAGTGGATTATCATTTTTCATTCTATCGGGCGGCTCATTGTTTTTAATTAATTCTTCCGTTGTTATCTTCACAAAGGCCAGAACTAAGGAATGCCATCAGGCTCTTCTGCAGAAACATACCTGGACTCTGGGGTTTGGAGGCCCAGTTGGGGGCAGAAGGGATGAGTATCTCCCCTTAGAGAATGGGGCTTCAGCATTGGAATTTCTCTCTAGAATGCTATTTAGTTATGTCCGCACCAGCAGTCCGTAGAAGAGAGAATAAACACTGGCTATGAGAAGGGAAGAATGGAAAATCCCTGGGGATAATGTGGTTGGGACATTCTTAAGCCAGACAGGGAGCCAGAAAGATCTGCAACAGGCACTAATTGTCAAACTGGAGAGGTTGAGGGAGTCAAGTGGAACATTTCAGAGCAGCCGTGCCTGCTTTTCATTAAGATGGAAAACCAGATAGGTTCCTTCCTCATGCGATGCCAGCCCATCTCAATAAGGCAGCCCAAGTCACTGCCCATCAGTTTTGACAGTGACTAGCTGGTGAGAACAGGATCTGCCTCCCTCCTTTGTCAGGACCAGATATTGATTTGAGATTCTGGCAGGGGGAAAAAAAAGCAGGATCTGCTTTGCTCTGTGATTTAAACAGACGTAATTTTAAAAGAAACATCCGGGCTGAAGGTAAGAGCATCGTGAACAGAGTTCTCTTCCTGGCCCTCTGGGGAGGTGCCTCTCAGCTCCTCCACTGCTGCTGATTGTTTCTGGAAGAGTTTCTGGAAACTCTGTACAGGAGATGTTTAAACGACATTGCCATTGAAAACAGATTAAGAGTGGAAGATTACTTAGGAGCTGAGCTGAAACAGAGCCCTGCCCTGCCAATATGTTCCTGATAACAGCATGCAGTTACGTGGAAGGTCTCCTTGGATTTTCACAGAAAAGGGCAGATTAAAAGCAAACAAAGGGATAAGAAACTCAAACCTTAAATAGCTAGACAGTAGCCGGGTGGTAGGAACAGCCCTTGCCACGTCCTGTCTCTCGGGACCTTTGAAGCCAAATCCCATTTCACACCAGATTTAATGGAGAATTCTTCTGAAAGTCAAAATCTGCCCACTGCCTTTGAACACCTTCCTTTAAAAGGGTGTTAATGAGCTTGACTTCTTCTGGACCAGGAGACCCCTTTGCTGCCCCTGCAGAGTTGATACCTACGTAAGCCCTACTATCTGAATTCGTTCATTTGGAGATACAACTTCTTCACTGATTTTCTTCCTTTCTTTCTTTTTTTAATCCTTTATCTGAGAAGAAAAGAATATTTAGACATTTAATTGGCATGTAACGAGATAACTATAACAAGTTAATTAGTTCTCAATTAAGTTGCATTTACCATACTTCCTGAATGTGTTCTTAGCAATTAGGGGCATGTAATGAACTTGCAGTAGCTGCCTGCTTCCCACAGCATACAGAGCGCTGAGAACATTTCTCCTCACATCTGAGGCAGCACGGCATTGTCTTCTTGAAACCCAGCGTCCGTGTACACATCGAACCTATCTTAAGATCAATTGAATGTCACAGCTGGCCAATCAGCCAAACAATAAGCTGGACAAGTTCTGTGAAAATGGAAACAAGGCATCAAGGATTCTGTGGAATGGTAATCGTAATCCAAGGGACATGAGTTCAGGTCTTGACTAACGCTTTCCAGGAATGCGACATTGGGCAAGTATCCCCCCAATCCCTGAGCCTCAGTCTCCCCATTGCTGAGCTGGGCATAACAAATAGGGAACTCAGTAAGACTGATGGGTAGATTGGTGAGAAAGTGTACGGAAAGACTTGTAGGTCCCGTGTATAGTAGACATTGCTATTAGTTTGTTCTTTTCCTGTTTTCTCTGTAGGCATGGTGATTTTGAAGGTTTTGGGCAAAGAGGTTACTTGGCTAAGCATTTTGGGGGTTAATTGTAATTCTCAGTCACTGCAGAAGCCCCAAGTCAACTTCACTTGGCTGTTCATGGAGAAAGGTCCCTGAAAACATTAGCAAAATATTATAGGACAGCCAGGGAATGTAGGTGGATAAGGTTAATTATTTATTTTATCCTGGTGTTTCTCTTAAGATAGCATTGTGAAGTAAGCTTGAGATCAGAAAAATGATTACGTTTATCAGTAAAGCACAAGGGGTCAGTGAGGATGAAGCCAGTCCCCTCCGAGGAGCAAATGAGATGATGGAGTGGTGAAGAAGGGGGTACGCCTCTCAGGGAATCTTTGGTCCTGCAACAGCGAGAGGGGCTCGAGAGTTTTGTCTCTCCCTCTCTATTCCTTCCTACTTAACAGGTTCACCTCTCCTTCAGCGCCAGCTATGAATAAAAAGCCATGTTGAGGAATCATCAGAAGGAGGGAAAAAATTTACAAACTAATTTGCATTTTAATGAATTTTTAATTGAACCAAAATCTGTTGTTTCTGTTTAAAGATGCAGTGCTGACTTTGTGGTCTCTGCTGCTGAGGGCCAAGTGGGAACTTAATGTGATAAAAACAATGATAATGCTAAGCTTAATTAGGTTTGAAAACTCATCAGGAAAGGCTGCAAGGAATCTGGGAATGGCAAGCAATTTGCTAGAGCAGGCTAAGAAGCTGGATTGGATGGGTAGAAGTCTTCTTTCTAAAACCACCAAGAATGCAGCCCATATCAGTCAGCTGATTTGGCCCTATCCAGGCTGGACCAAGACATCCTCAAACTTTCCTCTCCTGGGGCGCCTGGGTGGCTTAGTCGGTTAGGCATCCGGCTTTTGCTTAGGTCATGATCTCGCGGTTCGTGGGTTCGAGCCCCGCGTTGGGCTCTGTGCTGACTGCCAGCTCAGAGCCTGGAGCCTGTTTCAGAGTCTGTGACTCCCTCTCTCTCTGACCCTCCCCTGCTCACACTGTCTCTCTCTCTCTCTCTCCTAGAAATAAATTTAAAAAAAAAACTTTCCTCTCCTATCTTCATGCTTTTGGGATTCTAGGCGTGGTGCTAGATAAATCTAGCCAGTGGGAGGTGGATGGTAGATTTCTACAGTGGCTTTGGTTTTTGTTATCACCAACAGCTTCTCCTTCTCTTTATTTCACTTAGCAGGATCTTATTTTGGCTCATACTAAGACACATAGATGGTGGTCAAAGTGATCTATGTACCCTTTGGGAGAAGGCATTGGAAGGAACTTTGAAAAAAACTGTCAAGGTCTGGGATTTTACTCTACTTACAAGCTATCATGTCACTATTCTATGGATGCTGGCAGAAGACATGAGACTCCTGGGTCAGAGACAAAGGACTTTATTACTTATGGCAAAGTCTGTGTCAGAGCTTCATATTTGTATCACTTCACCATGGCCTCGGTCCCATGGGGTTTGGAGGAAAGTGCCAGAAATGCACCTAGATGGATGCCTCATAGGCAGTGGATCATGTTGCAGGAGAGGAACAGTGAGCTTGGAGAAGTTATTGCTCTTATAGAGAGGAGAAGAAAGAATCTTTTGGGGAATGAGATGCTGCCTCTTCCTTCAAGGTTACCTGGTGCAGATATAACCCTGAGAAGTGGCCCAGGTAAATAGCTGTCAGAGCTTGGCATTCCTGGCACACCTAGGAAGAACATGCTGGGACACTCAGGGTCCATGGTGGTTTCCTTTCCCAACAACAATGCCTATGTACTACTGTCAGTATCAAGGGCAACATCTCAGTGGATTCAAATGCAGTGTGTACAGTAGGCACATTGGGAAGAGGTTTGGAAAGGAATGAAGCATTTGTTGAAATTATTACCTAGGTAGTCCTTGTGTTTGAGTATTTGTGTAGTGGAGAAAATACTGGAATGTTAACCAATGAGTCCCTGCTTCCACTCTGAATGTCCCCATTTGGTCCTTAAGGTCTTTTTGCTATGTTTCCACTTTTCCTCACCTGCTCTTTGCCCCCTCAGCCCCAGAAGTCAGATGTGAGCCCATTTCCCTGCAAGATGATGACCACAGCACAGCCAGAGGAAAAGACACCACATGGTTGATTTTAAAGACTAAGGAGCCACTGCCCCAGAGTGTGGTAGGAAATTTTGGAAGATTATTTTTCAAGAAGCTCTTTCTCTTCTGTAAACACAGACTATATAACAATTCCACAGGCTGAGGGGAGGACAAAACAGTCAGAGAGGAAGTGAGAGGTGTATACCTTTGTGAGCTCTTCTCTCGGGCTGAGTGCGGGGGTGGGGTGCCTACTTGATAGAACCCCTAGATAAGTTTAGAAACTAACTACAAGGTGAGAGAAATGTCCTGGAAAATGTGGTAGATAGAATCTGAGAAATCCTCAGTTTCTTATGATGTACAACAACAGCTGTATTTTCCCCATGCCCTAAAGTCAGCTTCTGCAGGACCCCTGTTCATCAGGTTTGACACAGATTTTAGTCTATGTTGTGAATTCCAGCTTGTCCATTCTCTCCCTCATTTTACCTCCATTTTCCCTTCCCGATTACCTGCCCTTAGGACTTCAAGTGCAGCGTCAGATAAGAAGACAACAACATTACAGGGTCTACTTGCAACTGTATACAACCAAATCCTTGCTGAGCAGACCTATCCATCCATCTACCCACCTACCCAACCATCTATCCATCCACCTATCCATCAATCCATCCATCCATGCACCTACCCAAGTGGTTCTGCTCCTCTGTGATTTCTAAAGGTCACTCACATTACACGTACAGTTGACCCTTGAACAATGAAGAAATTAAGGGTGCTGATCTTCCACAAAGTTAAAAATCTGTATAATTTTTGACTCCCCCCAAATGGAATTATGAATAGCCTACTGTTGACTAGAAGCCTTACCAATAACATAAAGAGTTGATTAACACATATTTTGCATGTTATATATTACATTTATTACATACAGTATTCTTACAATCAAGTAAGCTAGAGAGAAGAAAATGTTATTAAGAAAATCATAAGGAAGAGAAAATACATTTATAGTACTGTACAGTGTTGATTGAAAAAAATCTGTGTGTAAGTGGACCCATTCAGTTCAAGGATCAACCACAGAAGAAAACATCTGGAAGGTGGTGGTCCTGTGAGCATGGTGAGGGAAAGCATTCAAGAGAAGCTTCTCTGTACATCCGTCATTCATTGAATTCTTACCTACCCAAATTCTTTGGATGCCTACATCCTCTCACCCTGTACAAGCTACGATGGAAGAGGGAAAGCAGGATATTTTTGCTGTTGCATAGACCATGGGGGCATGTTCATGTCAGGAGCAGAAACTTGTCTCAGGCAGGGAAGGCTGAGCAACCCTCCTCATCTGACAACTTTTCAAAAGTGTCTTCTATAATAGTGAATCCAATTAAAGAATAGGATTCACACCAAACAAACCTAAGTATGTTCAGCATCTGTCTTTCTGTAAAGTAAAAGAACAAATCTTTGTAATTTTTCAGTGGCCTAATGGAAATTTTCAAAGATAGGTATAGAAAATATCCTAAATATTTGATTTTATTTTTTTCTAAATTAGTATCCAATTTAGGGAAGGCAAAATATAAAGAGTTGCCAGAGGAGACTTGGACAGTTAATTAATATAGGATCATTGGATGCCTGAAAAATAATAATTGGCTACCTATTTCTCAAGGTGGCTATGAAATATTTTTAAAATAATAGACTTATAAAGCATTTTAGCTGTTTTACAAGAGATGAACCTCTTTTTTTATAATCAAGGACATAGTAAAGTAAACATAAAGGACAGAGAGAAGCATAAAAATTATTCTGATAAGACAAAGAATCTTTGCTTTCTAAGAAGATTCCACAGATGGTAAAGAATATTCTTTTATATTGTGCATAATGACATTGGTCAATAAACCAAGGGCATTAACCCTTCAAAATGAGAGAAGTATGCCAAAATGTTAACATTTTCATGGGTTCTCTTTAGATTCAGGTATTATAAACCAAGGCAAATAGAATTCACTTCCTAAGTTTTGTCCTCCACTTACTCTGTTTCGTATTCTGGAATAGACTTGCTTGAAAAACAAAAGCACACAGGCACTTGTCACTATGGTCTCTAATATAGTCTCAACTGTCTATGTTAATTATGATTTGTAACTAAAGTAACTAACTTCTATTTACAGAGAAAATTAGGGGGTAGATAATTGAGAACTATCTGTCATATATGAGCATTAAGCAGACTAACAAAGCTTGTGATACATACAATATAATTTTAGCCACAAACATCACTTTTACACATTAAAATGAATATATTTATTAACATGACCCAAAGAGATAGCTGTATAGCATATAACAGTAAGTAAAAGCACATAAACCGTAAGTTATACTTTGTAATTAATGTTTCAGTATCCTATTTTAGAAAATATCTAGCTATCTAAGGATGATCCCTTAATTAGCTCAGTTTGATATTTTTTTTAAGTTTTAATTCACCTAAAGACGTTGAAAATTGTGTATAAACTAATTCAATATAAAATATAATTACTGTTGATATGAAAACTTTGTCAGATAATGACTCAATTTAATTGAACACAAATTTACATTTTTTAAATATTCTTAAACATTATTGGGTATAATATTAGCTTATTTGTTTAGCAAACCTGTGTAAATTTAGGAGACTTAAGATTTTCTTTTTCTTGCAAAAACAAACCCAAGCAAAATAAAATGTACTTCTCATTATACCTGACACTGATAAATGAAAGAAAAGAAATAGCTGGTTTTTCCTGAAGTAATGTGATTTGCCAAAATTTACCATAATTATGTGAGCTTAGATCCTTAGAATGTTTTTGAGCAACAATTTGTGTAAGAAGGATTTTGTCTTGTCAAACGTATTAAAGTGTCGGATATTCAGTGTTTAAAATGTGTGAGATTTTAAGGAATATTCCACTTATATGATTATTTATGTTTATAAACAAGTCAAAAGAGTGCTCCTTTAATTTAAGAAACATGGTCTAATTTGTCAATGTTCTCCAAAAGTAGGAAACCATTTCATATCTTACAGTGAGATGTCAAGGCCTTTCTCAGTTACAGTCATATAGAGAGTTTGTAGCTTCAGTTCTACAACTTTAGCCAGAAGTTAAAAAGTAAATATGAAACACAAGACTTTGCTAGCCTAGATTTCAAAAAGTTGATTTCCTTCCTTGTGGACATGAAGTTCTTAACTGACCAGAACTTAAAATTAGTCAAAGAGACCAACTAATCAGATATCTCTCATCTTTTCATCCTTTAGAGACTAGATTTCCACCATTCCTCTCCAGAGATTACCACATGGTTGACCCATAAAACCAAAATCGTTCTCATTATTGCTAATCTAGGGGATTAATTTATTGGCTCTGGGTGAACCAGAGGCTAGACAAAGGCACGAAATCAGTACCGAGGAGAAAGCTTCTCTTTTTGCCTTTCCTCTTGACTTCCCGTCATGTTCAGAGAAAGCTTTCTGCTACTGTGACCCGCACCACACAGACAGATCTGGACTAAGCTGGTGGTCCAGCATGGTCTTTTGTGATGGAAGGCAGCACAGCTGGTCTGATGGTCTAAGTGTGATGCTCCTAGAGTGACATAGCAAAAGCTACACTGGGAGTTAATTAACACATGTCTGAGACTTGAAGGATTATAAGGAGAGCCCATGGTCTTCCCATGACTTTACAGTTGGTAGGGAGCTTTGTCATCTTTGCATCCAATATTCTCACTCCCTGAAGGGGAAACTGAGTCCCTTAGAGGGAAAGACTTTATTGCTTAGTGTCCTATACCAAGTTATGGGTACAGCCAGGACCATAAAATGTAGGTTTTCACTACCAGTGATGTCTTACTAAGTTGACAGTTAGTTATGTCTTATACCAGTGTTGTTTTCCTGGTGCTGAAAACTCCTACAGGTTTTCATATATATTCAGCCTCCTGGTAAGATATTTCACTGCTTGTGTTATGAACAGAGCTTTTTGATCCTGTAGAAGTTTTAGAAGAAAGCCAGGTACTGAAGTGGTTTAATTAATTAATGGATCAAAGCAAGGTTAATTAGAGACTAGGTAAGTAGATATGTCCATCAATGTGATTTAAAAGATATTATCAATATATCAAAGTTGCTTAACCAGTCAATTCACTACTCCTTGTGTTCCTAACATGTCCTGGTTTATGTACATAATTGCATGATGGCGGTAAGGTGGATGGTGAGTTAATGCTAGCACTAGACACTTCGCATGCTGTCTCCCTAAGTCCTTGTAGGAATTCTGTCAGAACCCTCATTCTGGTTTGCAGATGGGGGAACATACACATCCGATGTCACAGGTCCAGCTTTCTGGGGAAGCGGGGTTCAAGGTGTCTGGCTACAAAGCTTAAGCCCATATCACTGCATCACAGGGCAGACATGGACCTAAAAGCCACACTGGTTGGGAGGATTAAGTGCCCTCTTAGATACAGAAGTTGGGTGTGGAAGGTGCGGCAAAGGCAGTCCTAAGAGGAAAGTACATTGCTCTCCAGGCCTATTTCAAGANAGCTGAATGTGTGATTGCCATTTGCCTATGCTTTGAATAATGGGAAGGAGTTTTGATTCATAGAGATGGGGAAGAGAGAGATGCCGTCCATGTGGAAAGTCCTTAGAGATTTGGACACCATTGGACGATTTTTGGAAAAAGGTAAATAAATTGGTTGTAGTGAGTTATAGCAGGTTGGCAAAGGGACTTTATAAGATCATCATAACAATAGAAGTTCCATTCATTGGATTCTTTTCTACAGACTAGATATTCTACTATGGGCTTTATATTCATTATCTCTTTGCAGTCCTTCACATAACCCTTCCAGGTAGGTGTAGTCATTGTCATTTATAGATAAGGATCTTGTGGCAAAGAATGGTAAAGAGTACCTGAGGCCAAGGTCACATGCAATTAAATGCCAGTATTGGGCATTGTCTGAATCTGAATTGGGATCTGTCTGAATCTTGACCCTGGACTCTTAGCACTATTGGAAAAGAATAGTAGGTCAAAATTCTGGAAGGTTTTGAACATCAAGTTAAAGAATCTGCATAGTATATTTTACACAGACCTTTTCCAAAGCTTGTTCTACAAGATGTTGTCTAAGATTTTACCAGATGTTTCAAGAGGGCCAAGTGCATTTCTGTAGCCCAACTTACTGAGAAGATAAATAAATAAATAAATAAATAAATAAATAAATAAAAACACAGGAAAACAAGTCTGTGTATTCCCTCTTTAATAGGCCACCACGTTTTGTGAAACACAGAGAGGTCTGATTTGCAGCACTTCCCCAAACTTGTTTGGCCACATTTACATGTTCAGAATATCATCTGTCTGTGGACAGACTACAGCAGGCAGCAGCATGCTATAAGTGCATATCTGTATTTATGAAGTCATCTTAGGAAGTGAATTCAAGGCTGGACAAAGTGGTCCAGCTTGGAGACAGGGAAACCAGTAGGAAAGCAGCTAATTCTAGTGAGGGAAAATGAAAGGGAAAAGGAATGTCGTTCTTCCATCTGATAGTGAAAAGACTAGACTCTAGTTACCCAGATTACCAGAATGTCTTCAAAATCCTCATTCAATTAAAGAGCCATCCTGAGAGAGCACTATGAAAACCATGAAGAACTACACACACACACACACACACACACACACACACACACATTAGCAAAGGCTGGACATTAGAGATGCTATGTGAGTGTATAGACGGACTCCAGGCTACAGCTCCTCATGTGTGTTCACCTGAGCCCACACCCTCTGTGTTGATGCTGGTTGAAAAAATGTGCAGTCCAGGGACATGGGCAGCTACTTCATCAATCTGGCCACCAGCCTCACCGTGGACATTCACCTGCCTCATCGCTCATAGCTCCCTTCCATGCTGAGGCCAAGCCTGCAAAGCATATCCCCGGCACCACCTAATTCTCCACCCCCACTGGAAACACTCAAGGCAGTGAGAGGCCATAGGTTGTCACGAGTCTTGTCAGTGCATACCTTCTACCCTGTTTCCCTTGGCAGCTGTAGGTGTGCATGTTTTGTTCTTTGAATCTCATTACTCTTTATTCCCATCATCACAGACCTTGCTGGCCTCTCTGGTTGTGGGCGAATTCTATTAAAAACACATCCAATTTGGAATGTGTGAATATTTGCATCATTACTTTTGTGATCTCCTTGTAAAGGCTCTGCCAAAACAAACCACAGCAGTGTATCGGGGGATATCTGGGTGCGCAGTGGAGGGGACAGACTAACTGCATTAGAAACAGATAGTATTGGTGCAATTTCTGTCCCCTTGTCTTGATACCTATGTGACTTTGGACAAGTAACCAATGCTTTCTAAACTTCAGTTTCCAAACATCAAAAAAAATAAATAAATAAAGAGAATACTGTCATTCTCTCCATAATGGGTGTAAGGGTTCAAAGAAGACAAAGCCCTCAGTAAATGTTAATGCCCAACATCTGTCCACGGGGAGGGCTTGGTGGGAGTACACTGGCTTCTGCTCTTGGCACAAATCTCTTTCCTCTTTCACTTTGCTTTTGTCTATCAACTAGTGCCCATTCAGGTCCAGTGATTCTGGTGGCCAAGCAATTGCTCCAATTCTAGCCACATCTGATTCATATCTCCACTTCAGGGACTTCAGTGTAAATGGATCTACTGTTGCCTCTTAAAAGAATGTGTCAGTTCTATCAACTCTGGGAATTGCTGGGTTCCGAACTCTCCCTCAAGGGAGCCGTTTAGCAACATAACTTAGATTATGGTGGAGTTAATGTTTAGTGAACACCTGCCACGTGGTAGGCAGTATGCTCTGTGCTTTCACACAAGCTTTCTCACTGATGTTATAGAAAATGACTATTATTTTATGGAACCGTCAGTAGCTCAAGGTAGCGTTTATACATGCATGTCCAATCTTGGTAGAGCAGAGCTTTTCTTTTCCCCTTCTAGGGGTGATATTCAATACATTTATTGATGAGTATGGCTTGGATTCCAACCAAACAGAATGAAGAGAGTGCTTGGGGGGCACTCTCAGCTTACCAGCTGGAATAGAAATATTTTAACAATTCAATTTTCAAAATTTTGATAATTTGTATGACTGACCTGGATGAATTGCAAGCCAGTCCTCTTTCCCAGTGGTTCAGACCCTGGAGAGACAGTAAAATAGTCCTTTCCATTCTCCAATTGCTGTTGGGGGAAATGCTGAAGATGCTACCTTTGGGGCACCAGAAACAGAGCATGAAAACTAGGTCCACATCTTCCAAGATTTGGAGACAGACAGAATCTGGGTGGGCTAGTCAAGACAGGGTAGCATAGTGGTGACGATGGCAGGCTCTGGATCAGATGAGGCCTCCCTCCATCACTTACTAGCCGTGTGATATTGGGCATATTATTAGGCTTGCAAAGCCTCAGTTTCCCCGTTTGTGGAACGGTGATAACAGTACTACCTCACAGGCTTTCCTTGCAGCTCTATGAAACAATATGTGTAAGTAACTTTACACTGTTATTAGTTATTAATGTAAGTGGAACAATACTCATACCCCTCAAAGTTATCTCTCTTCTCAGAAATCAAGCCCCCCCTCCCTTGACGTGTCTGCCCTCATTGCCTGAGGAAGGAAAGAACAAAGACACAAAGGAGGGAAGATTTGTCAGAGAGCTAGCTTGTATCAGACAGGAAGGGGAAGAAGAAGGCCTCTCCATTGCTGGGGAGGCAGAGAAATGCAAAGCATGCAAAGGGCAGGAGGTCAGACAAGTGTCCTTGTTCCTCCCTCAACTCCTCTGGGAGGCTGAGGAGGATTTATAGAAACATCCAGATCATTTGAGTGAATCCCGGAACAAGAGGACTTACTCCTTGTTTCCAAGAGTGTCCCCTCGGAAAACTGCAGATGTCTCAAAGGTCCACTCTCAGGCTGGCACTGGAAGAGAGGGTGTAGCACCAGTAGCAGGGGATGTTTGCCCTTGAGATAGTGCCCAATTCTATGCCCACCTGTGGCATCTGGGGCCCCAGAAGTTTCTGCATGCCCCAGTTTGGGGGGACACAAAATACTGAGAGATCTCCAAAGTGTTGTCAGGAAGTGGCTCAGAATCTGGGGGCCTACTAAGTGAAGGCAGGGGACTTCAGACCACCTTGGACCTCAGCAACATACCCAAGATACTCCTAAGCGAGCCTTGGCACAGAAAACTCAGTGAGGAGGTGAGAGGAGGGTCTGCCTAGTAGAGGGCACAGGGACCTAGAGGACAGTGGATGACCAGAAGCCCTGTTCCTCCCCGCTATGAGGCTGGTCCTCCTCACTTCACACCAGCTTGGGAAGGAGAGGGAATGAGCAACCTCCTTGGAAGAGAATAAAGGGCCAGATAGGGAGTGATGAATGGGATTGGAGAAAGAACAGAGAAATTGCTGCCTTGATAATACATTTTCCTTCTCCCTGCTCCCCATCCCTGCTGTCTCCAAAATGTGGGCTCAGGTGAGGCCAGTTGTAGGCATTGACTTTGTGGTATGTAGTTTGGATCCAGCACACCAGCTACTATTAATAATAGCAACAATAATAAAGCAAGCTTGACTTCATTGGCCTCCAACACCACATCAGGCAATGGACATATACAAGGGGAGAGCAGCATGGCATCACAGGGTCTTTGTACTCCCCACCCAAGAGGGGTTTCTCCAACACCACACTGCACCCCTCTGAGCTCAGTGACCACAGACCAGATCCTCTGGTCTTTTGGCTTCCAGTCTTCACTCCATGCTTTTGCCTGGACCTGTTTGGATGGCCCTGGCCAGACACTTCCTCTGAGTATATCTTCACTTTGCTTCCATTAGAATCACAACCCCATCTCAGTTCACATTCGTCACTAGTTATTCTCATTCCCTGACACCTGACCTATGTCCCTAGTCCCTCACAGCACCCATCTTTCCTGCCTGCCCTATCCAGCTTCCAGTGCAGGACCCATCCATGGTGCCACTCTCTTTCCAGTATCTCCGACTCAAGCCCTTCCACCTCACCCTTCTGACAAAAACCCAACCCTGAGCCACTTCCATTCTTAGCTCTTTCTGCTGAGCATTTTGGAAGCAAAAGATTATCACATAAGCCTGCAAACTGGGGCCATGATGAATTCCCAACATTCAGCCCTGTGCAGAGCTACAGCATGGCCTAGAGCTACTCTTTCCAGAAGCTCTATCCCATTCTGTACGGTGGCCTTTACTGAGCACTCCCACCCCCACCCTGTGTTAGCAGGTGACCTTATGCTCTACCCCTGGAGAAAATTAATACCACAAGCAAACATCCTCAAGATGCCCTCGGGCTTCTACAAACCTGCAGAAGGATTTATACCTGAACATACCCTTTCTCCTTTTCCTTTGCACCCAAGGCTACCTCACCTCCTGTACTTTGTACTTCATTCCCTCCTGCCTTGACACCCTGACTTTATCCCTTTGCCTTGTATTTTCAACTTCTCCTTCAGTCCTGTCTCCTTTCCCTCCGTGCTCAAAGATTCTGAAGTCATTCCCACCCTAAAAACTAAAATTGAATGGAAAACAATCTCCCTTGGGTCTACATCTCCCCTCCACCTATGGGTCCCATTCTTCCTTCCCCATGCCTCACCAATATTCTGGAAATAGAGCTTTTTTAACTCTTTGCTTCTATGTCCCTATTTTCACCCATTTCTGGGTCCCTGCACTCCAACATAATCCTATCACCCCACTGAAGATGCTCTTGTCAATGTCAACAAAGACCAGCTGGTCACTAACCAATGAGTACTTTTCAGACTTTATCTTATTTGACTTTTTAGTAGTATTACTCCCTTTATAAAGCATATTGACTCCTTTAGGTGCCAGCTCATCACATTTTCCTGCATCTCCATATACTTTGCTGGCTACTTGTACGCAATCTCTTTTTTGGGGGAGGGGCTTCTTCGTCTCTGAAGGCAGTCCTTTAAACTAGCGGTTCTGAAAAATGTTTCCATGCATTTACATCATCTAGAGAGTTTGTTAAGACACAGATTCCTGGGCACTACCCCTAGAAGTTCTGATTCAGTAAGTGTGGAGTTGGTCCTTAGAATTTACAGCTCTATGAAGTTCCCAGGTGATGATGATGTTGCTGGTTCAGGGGTCACATTTAGAAAACCACTGCTTATAGGTGTGAGTGGCCTGTAGTGCTAGAGCTAAGCTTTCTTCTGTTCTTTACACCAATGGTTATTGACTTGGGTTGCACATTAATATTGCCTGGGAAGCTATAAAGAAAAGAACAGGGAGGCTATATTAGTTAGAAGAACTAGGAAGGAAGCTCAGGTATTGCCATTTATAAAAGTTGCCCAGGTGATTCCAATGTGCTGCTAGGAGTGAGAACCACATGCCCCAGGTGATGTTCCCTATAATATGGCTTCTCTTACCCTCTACATATTAATGAGTTGTGGATTTCAGACTTTAGCCCAGATATTAGTCATGAGCATCAACCTGGATTTCCAACCACCCACTGGACACCGACTCTCAGATGGCTCACAGAACTCTCACATTCAACATGGCCGCTTGAACCCATTGTTTCCTATCTGCTCCTCTTTTGTGTTTGCCATTTCCACGGGGGGCACTACTGCCCTTCTACCCCCCCCCCCCACCAAGTTGCCCAAGCTAGAAAACTTGTGGTTAGATTGTACTCTTCAACTCTCTGCTAGTTTCCTTTGGCCGCTGCAACACAATGGGGTGCCTTAATAGAAAATTTTTCTGTCACAATTTGGAGGCCAGAAGTCCAAAATCTGGTATCACTGGGCTGAAACCAAGGTGTCTGCGGGGTCATATTCCCTCTGGAGGCTCCAGGGAAGAACTATTTCTTGTCTCTTCCAGCTTCTGGCCAGCATTCCTTAGTTTGTGACCATATCACTCTGATCTCTGCTCCATGTTCACACTGCCTTTTTCTGTCAAATTTCCCTCTGCATCTTGCTTATAAAGACACTCATGAGTGCATTTAGGACTCACTGGGTAATCTAGGATAATCTCCCCATTTTAAGATTCTTAACTCAATTACATCTGCAAAGGCTTTGTTATAGAAGGTATTATTTACAGGTTCCAGGGATTAGGACTTTGTATCATTGTGGGTCATTATCTACTACAAGCTCCCTCACCCTCATACCTCTACCATCGATTATTATCCAAATTTTGCCCATTCTACTTCCTAGGTATCTAAGCCTTTGTACTTCCCTCTATCTCCATTGCTATGTTGAAATCCAGGTTCTATCATCTCTTGTCTGAATTATACAGTAGTCTCTTAACTGATGTGCTATCTGCCATCATGCTACTCTCCAGCCCTTTTCTGCAAGGCAGAGTAATTTCCCCCCAATAGTGATAATATTCCCTTGCTTTACCTCCTGTAATGGCTTCTCATGATTTCCATGTAATATCCATTCTCCTGATCCTGGCTTTGGGACTCCATTCTGGCCCATACCTAATTCCCTTCTCTCACTGCTCATCTGTGCCAGTCTTTGATTGTAGAGCCCTGTATACTCTTTACTCTGCCTGGAACAGCCTTCAGACTACACAACCCCATACTGCGTCGCTGGGGCAGGTTTCCATGGCTACTCATGTTTCCTCAATCATAGACCTGGCACAGGTCAATTGTAACTACAGTTTAATTTTCTGTTTCCCAACTAGACTGTAAGCTTTGGTGGGGGGGGCAGGGTTATGTTGGTATTGTTCTCTTATTTCTCAGTGTTTAGTGCAGTGTCCACCTCAGAGTAGGCATATGCAATATTTATTGGGTTGAATTCCCATGGCCTGCCCCCCAGCCCATTGCCCCTAGGATCTCAGGGACACCATCTGGACTATTTAGACATCACTAGTGCACAGTGAACAACCAGTGCCTAGTCCCAGAAACCCCAGGTGCATGTTTGTTTGTTTTTTTTTTCACATCAGTGGTGGGGCTCACCTGTGTATTCCCTCCATCACATGGTTTCAGGAGAAATCAAATTAGCATGATGTTGGTTTCCTCTGATTGGTTGGAGAATGATCCCACATCTATTCTAAGCCCTGCATCTGGTTCCCACGATCCACATTCAAAGCCCTTTAAGTGGGACCAGACCCTACAAATCCATATTCATTAACCCAGACAACCTTTTACCTATGGGATTGAGACTGTATGCCTCTGCTATCTCCCTGCCTGCTGCCTTTCCAGACATTAACTACTGCATGCAGGGATGAGTCAGGGGCATGGGGCAGACAGCCTTTGATAACAAATGAATCTAGTTACAGGTAATTAGAGGACCATCAGGCAGTCTCACTGATACAGCATAAGGCGATCAGGCAGATAAGAAGCGCTAGGCAAAGTAAAATCCCAGATGCTCTCACCTCTTGCTCAGCTGAACTTCTTTCTTCCCATCCATTGTCTCCTTGCAGATATTTCAACTTAAACTCTTGTACTTGGCTCCTTGCCCTCTGACTGATCTCAGAGTTTAGGATTTACCCTCTGCCCCTAGCTAGCCTGGATATAGTATCAAGCACACAGTGCCTAGAGCTTTATCATCCTACCAGCCTCCACTTTGCTAGCCCTGCAAAATGGGATTGGGGAAGGTATGTGTGTGTGGTGTGACAGAGCAGTTTAATGATTTTTCTCTTTGCTTGTTGGTCTGCAGTTTGCTCACTCCTGCCTCCAGGACCTTTCTGATCTACTACCCTGGCTTATTGCCCTGTGTGTTCCTCCACCCACACCACGTTTCAGGACTCTGTGCTTGTCATGCGCTATTTCTGTTCCTGGTATGCTATTCCCATTTTTCTCTGCCTTGCAAATTCTTACCCATCCCTCAGGAACCAGCTCCAAAGCCCCTTCGTTTCTGAAGCTTCCCCTGCACCACAAGGCAGAATTAGACATTCCCTCCTTTGTGCACTCACAACACCCTGTACTGATCTCTATTAGAGCGTTTGCCATATTGCACGACCGTGCTGTTTACAGGTCTCTCTTCCCAACTAAAATGTGAGCTTGTTCACTATGTCTCCTTCATTTCTGGATTGCCTCTGCCCAACCTATAATTGGTTCTCTGCATTTGTTACAATAATGTGTGGTCTGAGAGAAATCCCCATCCTGCAAGATTTGCTCAGCCTCAGGCAAGTGGGGTAAGTGGCCCTTGGAGAATCCGTGGCAGAGGCTTCCCTCCCCACTCATCCTCTGGCTGCTCCCACTTCTTTTGTGACTTAATTGGGATTTGGTGCTTCAGTCTCTTGGCTGGCCCCTTTAGAAAGAGAGTCATCCGTGGTGAAAGCTCTCCACATCGACTCACACCTACAGGGCTTGCTGAAATGACACCCCTGCCCCTCCTGGCCTCTACAGCACCTGAGCAAGCTGCTCAGGGACCTCACTATGGTGAGATTGGCAGGCAAAGTGGTTTAGAGGAGTCCCTGCACCTGACAGGGCATTATCTCAGCAATACTGGAGCTTAGAAAATTAATCAAAAGGGAGGGAAGTCATTGGGATTTTAGACTTGCAATCAGGGGCTCTGCGACCCCTGAAGCTGGCAGTACTAAGGGAGCTAATGTGCCGACCGTGGGAGCTCAGCTGGTCTCCGTTTGCTGATCTCTGCATCGCAGGGGGAGATGGGCACTCTTTCCTCGTGCCAGACAATGAGATGCTGGCGGAGAGGCAGCAGGCACGTTGCTGCAAATGCCAAGCCGGGGCAGCTCTGCCAAGATTTGGAGTCACAGATGATTCCCCGGCAGCCCAAGAGGTTTAACCCATCCGGCTGTCCTTACTGATTCAAAAGGAAATCTGGAAGCAAACAGATACTTGCTGGGCACTGATCATGTGTCCTACACTTTATATGGTTTACTCCAATCTGCCCAACAAATCTGGGGTCTATGCCTATCCTCCCATCAACAGAGGAGAAACACAAGGCTTCTGAGGTTAAGTCCCTTCTCACAGAAGGACCACCTCAGAAGTCCCGAGGTTGTGTCCTGCACAAGGGCACTTGACCATATGGATAAATGGGAACTGAAATCTAGCCACAGTCGGGATGTCAAGCAGTGCCCAGAGGGTGCCTTTACTAATTTAAAAAGGTCTCCCAGAGAGTGGCCATCATCCTGCCTCACAGGTATAACTCAGTTTAAACTTCAGTTGGTCCAAATCCTCAATTGGCTATCCCTCATCCCTGTCTATTTCAGTCTTAACTGCAATCCCCAAGGAGGTCAAAACTCAGTAGGGGCAGACTTAGTGCTGGGAGGAATGGGGATCCAGTGACCTCATTTCTTCCTACCATCTTAGTACTGCTAATCATGGCCATCATTTCTTTGTGGGTTCCCCCAGCTGCCACTCATTTCTTAGGATAATCTGCTTTGGGCTGCAATTGAGTGGGGTAAGGAGACACGGCCACATATCTTTGCTTTTTTTTTTTTAATCAATAAATACCAACACATCTTTAGTACCAGAATTTGGGCATAAGGCAGCTAGTTTGATTGGTTTTATCACAGCAAGTAAAGATGGGGCTTGGAGGTCCGTATCTTCATGGAATTGCTGTATATAATACACTCAAGTCAGGGCAAACACATCCCAAATGCTGGTCTTATTCCTGCCTTCTCACCACCACAGCCTATGCCTCTATCTCCATGCTCTCCAGCCCATCTTACAGACGTCTAGAAGATGAACCTTCACAGAAGAGTTAGTTGTTTTTCTTACCAACTCAAAAGCTTTATTGGGTTCCATGTTGGTTAGAAGATAAAGTCCTAACTTCATCCAAAAGTGCTTCTCAAAGTGTGGTCCCAGACCAGCAGCATCAATATCACCTGAAAGCTTGTTAGAAATGCAAATGTTTCGGGCTCCACCCAGGACCTATGGAATCAGAGGCCCTGGGCGTGGAATCTGGCAATCTGCGGACCAAAAACCCTCCAGGTACCTCTGATTCTTACTAAAGTTTGGAAACCTCTGGCCTATCCTGACTTGCCTTCTCTTTGTTACCTTCTACTTCAACCAAATTGATTCTCTCCCTGCTCTTGGCCATGGGTTGTTTATTGTCTCTGCTCCTGTGGTGCCCACTGGCAACAGTAGTAGCTGGTTCTTGCCCCAACCCCCATCCACCCCTCTGTGATACAAATCCATCTGTATTATGCAGACACCATTGTGCCTAGGGGATCACTTTTCCATTCCAGCTAGATGTGCTTACAGAGTTAAATTCTAGCTAATGATTTTTAGTGGAGTATCCTGAGAAGGAAGGGCCGACAGCTGGAGTAAGCCCCCTTTTGTCTTTCCACTTTTTCCTCTTTCTCCTGACTGCTGCCTGGAATATGGACATAATGGCTGGAGCTCTAGCAGCCTTCAAGGACCTTTGGGATAACCTTGACAGGGAGGCTATACGCAGCCAAGCAGAAAGATAGAAAAAGCAAGGGTCCCATGGAGCTAGCTTGGCAAGCCTTGGAGCCTGATCTCTGAACTTTACAGGTGAGAGAAAATCCCTGTGTGTAGAAGCCATGGAAATTAGGTTTATGTTAATAACAGACTCAATAACAGAACTTTTTAACTCAAAATGCCTTCCAGATTTCTCTTTATTTATACATATCCAACCTGTTCTTTAATGACTGGTTTGTTCACATGTTACCCATTTAACAAACACCGGAGCATCTAGTCTGTGCCAGGCCCTGGGTAGGTCCTGGAGATGCAAAGACAAATGGACATAGCATCATCACATGCTGGCATGATTGTGCATTTGTCTTTCTTGCCCACCACTTCACAAGCCTGTCTGCCCTTTAAGGCCAGAGCCTCTGACTCTTTTGTCTTTGGGTTTTCAGCCCTTAATGTGGAACCTAATGCTTGAAAGGAGTCTAGTAAAGGTTTATAGCATGCCACCGACATCCCTAGAAGGTCCACCTGAGTTCTTTCATCCACACTGATCAAAAGGGAAGTGATGTTTACTAAGCACTTAATACATGTCACTTACCGTGTTAGACATTTTTTTCCACTCATGATTTTACTCTTTCCTACAGGTCACCCAGTGATATTTAGGTTGTCCTCTTCATTGTACATTTGAGAAAACTGAGCCTCATTCAGATAAAAATGACATGCTGGTTTCTAACAACACAGCTGGCAGCTGATAGAAGTGGGAACCTATTGGGATGCTTTTGGTTGTAGGAAACAGAAAATCCAATTTAAACTGGCTTAAATGATAAAGGGAATTTATTGACTTCCAAAACCTAAAGCCTTCAAGGGTAGGACTGACTCTAGGCAAGAGTAGTCCTAGATGGTTCCTTCCTCCATGATTCACAAAATTCCTGATCACGCTGATTGAACTAACTTTGCTTCCTTGCCCACTCTTGAGTCATTTGCAGAGTTGATGGTGATGCTTGCATCTAAGGCTTGCACTAACCTTTATGGCTTCCAGGCAAGCATACAAACACAGGCTTCTAAGTGATATTCCACCTTTTTTTTTTTTGTCCACCCCATGCGCCATCCCACACTGCAAAGGGCTCCCATACATGTTGACAACCTGCTCTTATGTTCAAACTCCACATGTGGCCTAAGTGTGTGCCCACTGTGAACACCATCTGCCTTTGGAAGGAAGAACTGTGAAGGAGGCCGGTGCAGGCCCAGAGAATAGAATCTGGGTGTGGTCAGTGAGGGTGTGGTCAGTGAGGGAAGGTGCAGACTTCTTGTGGGTCTGTTTCCTCACTCACACTCTCACCTCATAGTGAAAGGCATACTTGAAGCAGGTTTCAGAACTAGACACTCTGAAGTGTAGGCTACAGTGCAGGGGCCCTGTTGCCTGATTGTCATTCTGGATTTTGTGATCAGTCTCAGCTAATAGAGTCCATCTACAGAACTGGCAGTAGCATCACACCCTCTCAAAACCCAGGCTTGAGTAAACTGGAGTATGAGGAGTGGCTGCTGAAGGGGTGAGCACCAACTCTCCCTAGAGTGGCCTGGGGCTGACTACCTACCATGCCTATGCTTTTCTTGCTAAACCATGCTGCCCATCATCCCAGAAGAGCTGTAGGCAGCATCTTGCTCATCACTGATTTTCCTTTACTAATTGCAGAGCCTGGCCCCAAGCGTGTGCTCAGTATATATTTATGAAATGCCAGATGAGTGAATGAAAAAGGCTACTTCTTAACCTTATCACTCATGAGTTTCATCATGTGTATCTTGCACACGGTACAAATTTTCTTGCTTTTGGCCACCTCAAGTAAACTCTCTAGTTGCCCCAAGTAAAGCCCTTGAAATTCCTTCCTAAGCTGAGGGCTGGAGGTGGGCCTGGCTAGGTTCCCTCATTCAAAAGAAGTGGCATCAATTGAAGCTGGACCCACAGTTCAAAGTGGGAACTTGGTGTCTCCCAGACATGCTATCTTCAGACACTGAGTGTATGAATTTAGGGTGTGCATTGCAGTCTGTTTTCTAGACTTCCAAGATGTTGACATCAGAATTTCATCACATCAGAAATATAATTTGGCCAGGCATCATGAAGCATTTTGCTTTTGTCTAATTTACCATTATCAATAGCCATCCATGGAAATAACTACATACACTTTGCTGCTCAAAATAGTCAGCCCTGTCTTTGTTCCTGTCTCTATAATCAACAAGGGTCAGCCCTGTGCTCCTTGCATACAGCAACTCCTGGAAGTGCCTACTGTGAAAGGGAATTTTCCTGTCTCTGTGATGAGAACAAAATGCATTTTACCTCCTGCCTTTGAGAGATAACACCACATTTTCTGAAACATGAGTTTTGACCTGTGATAATGGCCATTCTCAGATGACGTCCGATCCCTGGACAGCTGTGTCCAGAGCTCCACTGAAACAATTGTACAAAACACACTGAATGTGAGGCTGCTCTGCAGATGGACTCTATCTGATTATTTTAATTCTTTCAGTAAGTGATTGGAATCAGCATGTGCCTAACCCTAAAGGGTGTGATGTAATTCTTGTACCCCAAAGCTCCCATATAGGTTCTGGGCGGGGGGGGGTGGAGACCCATGTTTCACTTGACTTGCTCTTGACATGAATCTCCTCCCTGCTCATTCTACCCACCAATTCCTCCTGAATCATAAGACTGGTACAGACTCTGGGGTATTGGTTAGAGGACTGTAAGTACAAGAGCTGCATTCCAAATAAGCCCTCTGTGTGACTGGCCCATATCAAGTCCTAATTAAAGGGTAGCAGTCTCATGTGACCATAAATCCATATCTACAATATTGCCTCTTATCTCTGCAGCACTGGCACAGTGGTGGGTGCTATCAGGCTTGTGATTAGTAAGGAATGATTGATTGATTGAATGGAATTCACTATCCTTGGGTCCAGTAGGAGGAACCTAACTAACTTTCTCTAGGGCTGATTTCTTCGCTATACTGTAGCCTACCCAGTAATTGCTACTGTCCCTCATGGTTCAAGAGTGTCTCAGCCTCAGAGATTGTCAGTCCCGACATGTTCAATATTGTCTGATTCAAGGGATTTACCTATTGCAGGCCCTGGTATAGAAATAAGCACTGTGAGCTGGGCTGGCATGCCTGATGTGCAGTTATATCTTTGTTCTGGTTCTCATCATTGCTATAGTGGCCAGCTCTGGTTGGGAAAAGAGGTTTAAAAGTGAGTGTCCAGAAAGTAAAGGCCTAATTTAAGCACTTTGCTTAGAACAAATGTTCTTTAATTTATTATTGAGGCCGTATTCACAAAATGCTATTTACAATTTTCAGTTTCAATGATGAAGGGGGGAAAAATCACATCTTGATTGCCATGTCTTACCAGAGAAGAGTATAATTCACACAAATTACAGATGACTATTTAACGAACTTCTGACTGATGGCTAAGACATGGTTAATGGAGTTTTGAATATGACTGGATATGAAGAAGGAGCCAAAGAAAATATTGGAGAGATATTATACATTTTTAAAAATATAGTTTGTTGTCAAATTGGCTTCCATACAACACCCACTGCTCATCTGAACAAGTGGTCGACGCAATGTCCACCACCCATTTTCCCCTCTCCTCTTCCCCTCATCAACCCTCACTTTGTTCTCAGTATTTAAGAGTCTCTTATGGTTTGCCTCCCTCCCTCTCTGTAACTTTTTTTTCACCTCCCCCTCCCTCATGGTCTTCTGTTAAGTTTCTCAAGATCCACATGTGAGTGAAAAAACTTGTGGTATCTGTCCTTCTCTCTGACTTATTTCACTTAGCATAATGCCCTCGATTTCCATCCACATTGCTACAAATGGCCAGATTTCATTCTTTCTCTTTGCCATGTAGTATTCCATTATATAGATAAACCACATCTTCTTGATCCATTCATCAGGTGATGGACATGTAGGTTCTTTCCATAATTTGGCTATTGTTGAGAGGGCTGCTATGAACATTGGGGTACATGTGCCCCTATGCATGACCACTCCTGTATGCCTTGGGTAAATTCCTAACAGTGTGATTGCTGGGTCATAGGGGAGTTCTATTGTTAATTTTTTGAGGAACCTCCACACTGTTTTCCAGAGTGGCTGCATGACTTTGCATTCCCACCAACACTGCAAAAGGGTTTCCAACTCCACATCCTCACCAGCATCTATAGTCTCCTGATTTGTTCATTTTAGATACTCTGACTGGTGTGAGGTGGTATCTCAGTGTGGTTTTGATTTGTATTTCCCTGATGTTGAGTGACATTGAGCATCATTTCATGTGTCTGTTGGGCATCTGGATGTCCTCTTTGGAGAGGTGTTTGTTCATGTCTTCTGCCCATTTCTTCACTGGGTTATTTGTTTTTTAGGTGTGGAGTTTGGTGAATTCTTTATAGATTTTGGATGCTAGCCCCTTATCCAATATGTGATTTGCAAGTATCTTTTTCCCATTCCATTGGTTGCCTTTTAGTTTTATTGGTTGTTTTCTTTGAAGTGCAGAAGATTTTTATCTTAATGAGGTCCCAATTGTTCATTTTTGCTTTTAATTCCATTGTCCTTAGAGAAGTGTCAAGTAAGAAATTGCTGCGGCTGAGGTCAAAGAGGTTGTTTCCTGCTTTCTCCTCTAGGGTTTTAATAGTTTCCTGTCTCACAGGTCCTTCATCCATTTTTAGTATATTTTTGTGTTTGGTATAAGAAAGTGGTCTAGTTTCATTCTTCTGCATGTTGTTGTCTAGTTCTCCCAGCGCCATTTGTTAAAGAGACTGTCTTTTTTCCATTGGATATTCTTTCCTGCTTTGTTAAAGATTAGTTGGCCATACACTGTGGGTCCAATTCTGGGTTCTCTATTCTATTCCATTGGTCTATGTGTCTGTTTTTGTGCCAATAGACTGTCTTGATGATTACAGCTTTGTAGTAGAGTCTAAAGTCTGGCATTGTGATGCCTCCTGTTTGTTTTTATTTTTCAGTTATTACTTTGGGTATTTAGGGTCTTTTGTGATTCCACAGAAATTTTAGGATTATTTGTTCTAATTTTTTTAATGTTTTATTTATTTCTGAGAGAGAGAGAGAGAAAGAGAGAGAGTGTGAGCAGAGGAGGGTCAGAGAGAGAGGGAGGTACAGACTCTGAAACAGGCTCCAGGCTCTGAGCTGGCAGTCAGCACAGAGCCCAACGCGGGGCTCGAACCCACGAACCGTGAGATCATGACCTGAGCCAAAGTCGGACGCTTAACCAACTGAGCCACCCAGGCGCCCCTGTTTGTCCTAGCTTTGAGAAGAATGCTGGTGCAATTTTGATTGGGATTCCATTCAATGTGTAGATTGCTTTGGATAGTATTGACATTAAACAATATTTATTCTTCCAATCCATGAGCATAAAATGTTTTCCTATTTCTTTGTATCTTCTTCAATTTCCTTTATAAGCTTTGTATAGTTTTCAGCACACAGATCTTTTACATCTTTGGTTAGGTTTATTCCTGGTATTTTATGGGTTTTGGTGCAAATGTGAATGGGATCAGTTTCTTGATTTCTCTTTCTGTTGCTTCATTATTGGTGTAGAACAATGCAACCAAATCAGTACATTAATTTTGTACCCTATGACTTTGCTGAATTCATGTATCAGTTCTAGGAGACTTTTGGTGGAGTCTGTTGGGTTTTCCATGCAGAGTATCATGTCATTTGCGAAAAGTGAAAGATTGACTTAATCTTTGCCAGTTCAGATGACTTTTATTTCATTTTGTTGTCTGATTGCTGATGCTAGAACTTCCAACACTATGTTAAACAATAATGGTAAGAGTGGACATCTTTGTTGTATTCCTGATCTCAGGGGGAAAGCTCTCAGTTTGTCCCCATTGAGGGTGATTTTAGCTGTGGGCTTTTCATAAGTAAGTTCCTTCTATCCCAAATTTCTTGAGGGTTTTTTATTAAGAAAGGATGCTGTATTTGTCAAATGCTTTTTCTGCATCTATTCATAGGATCATATGATTCTTTTCTTTTGTTAATGTGATGTATCACATTGATTGATTTGCAAATATTGAACCAGCCCGGCAGCCCAGGAATGAATTCCACTTGATCATGGCAGATAATTCTTTTTATATGCTGTTGAATTTGATTTGTTAGTATCTGGTTGAGGATTTTTGCATCCATATTCATCAGGGATATTGGCCTGTAGTTCTCTTTTTTTCCTGGGTCTCTGTCTGGTTTGGGAATCAAAGTGATGCTGGCTTTGTAGAATTAGTTTGGAAGTTTTCCTTCCATTTCTATTTTTTGGAATATCTTGAAAAGAATGGGTATTAACTCTGATTTAAATGTCTGGTAGAATTCCCTGGGGAAGCCATCTGGTCCAGGGCTGTTATTTGTTGGGAGATTTTTGATAACCGATTCAACTTCTTCACTAGTTATGGGTCTGTTCAGATTTTCTATCTCTTCCCGTTTGAGTTTTGTAGTGTGTGTGTGTTTAGGAATTTGTCCATTTCCTCTAGGTTGTCCAGTGTGTTGGCATGTAATTTTTCAAAGTAATCCTTGATAATTGCTTGTATTTTTGAGGGATTGGTTGTAATAAATCCATTTTCATTTGAGATATGGTCATTTGGGTGCTCTCTTTTTTCTTTTTGAGAAGCCTGGCTAGAGGTTTATGAATTTTGTTTATTTTTTCGAAAAATCAACTCTTGGTTTCATTGATCTGTTCAACAGTTTTTTTTTTTTAATTCTATGTTTATTTCTGCTCTGATCTTTATTATTTCTCTTCTTCTGCTGGGCTTCGTCTATTCTTGCTGATCTGCTTCTAGTTCCTTTAGGTGTGCTGTTAGATTTTGTATTTGTGCTTTTTCTAGTTTCTTGAGATGGGCCTGGATTGCAATGTATTTTCCTTTTAGAACTGCCTTTGCTGCATCCCAAAGAGTTTGGATTGTTGTCTTTTCATTTTCATTCATTTCCATGTATTTCTTAATTTTTTCTTTAAATGCCTGATTGACCCATTCATTTTTTAGTAGGGTGTTCTTTAACCTCCATGCTTTTGGAGGTTTTCCAGACCTTTTCCTGTGGTTGATTTCAAGGTTCATAGCATTGTGATCTGAAAGGGTGCATGGTATGATCTCAATTCTCTTATATTTATTGAGGGCTGCTTTGTGACTCAGTATGTGATCTGTTTTGGAGAATGTAGCATGTGCACTCGAGAAGAAAGTAAATTCCATAGCTTTGGGAAGTAGAGTTCTAAATATATCTGTCAAATCCATCTGGTCCAATGAGTCGTTCAGGTCCATTGTTTCTTTAGTGATTTCTGTCTAGTTGATCTATCCATTCCTGTGAGTGGTGTATAAAATTCCCCTGCAATTAACACATTCTTATCAATAAGATTGCTGATGTTTGTGATTAATTGTTTTATATATTTAGGTGCCTCCCAATTCAGTTTATAGACATTTATAATTGTTAGCTCTTCCTGATGGATAGACCCTGTAATTATTATATGATGCCCTTCTTCATATCTTGTTACAGGCTTTAATTTAAAGTCTGGTTTGTCTAATATAAGTATGGCCACTCCAGCTTTCTTTTGACTTCCAGTAGCATGATAGATATTTTTCCATCCCCTCACTTTCAATTTGAAGGTGTTCTCACCTCTAAAATGAGTCTCTTGTCAGCAAATAGATGGATCTTGTTTTGTTTTGTTTTTTATCCATTCTGATACCCTATGTCTTTTTATTGGAGCAGTTAGGTCCATTTACATTCAGCGTTATTATTGAAAGTTATGGGTTTAGAGTCACTGTTTTATCTGTAGGTTTCATGATTGTAGTGATGTCTCTGAATACTTTGTATTCCTTGCAACATTTCACTCACAGAGTCCCTCTTAGGATCTCTTGTAGGGCTGGTTTACTGGTGATGAATTCTTTCAGTTTTGTTTGTTTGGGAAAACCTTTATCCCACCTCCTATTCTGAATGACAGGCTTGCTGGATAAAGGATTCTTGGCTGCATATTTTTCCTGTTCATCACATCGAAGATTTCCTGCCATTGCTTTCTGGCCTCCCAAGTTTCTATAGATAGGTCTGTTGTTACCCTTATGTGTCTGTCTAGCTGCTTTCAGAATTCTCTCTTTAATCTTGTATTTTGCTAGTTTTACTGTGATATGTCATACAGAAGATTGATTCAATTTACATCTGAGGGGAATTCTCTGTGCCTCTTGAATTTCAATGTCTGTTTCCTTCCCCAGGTTGGGAAAGTTCTCAGCTATGGTTTGTTCAAGTACTCCTTCAACCCCTTTCTGGAGAGATTTTATTCTTGAGTATAGAGTCTTCTGAATAGATATTATTGGTAGGTTGAGTAATGGTTGCCCATATAAGTTTGTGTCCTAATCCCTGGAGTCCATGAATGTTACCTTCCATAGCCAAAGGGACTTTGTAGCTGTGATCAAGTTAAAGATCTTGAATTGGGTAGATTATCCTGTATTATCTGGGTGGCCCTGATATAATCACAATGGTCCTTATAAGAGGGATGCAGAAAAAAACAGTCAGAAGAGAAAGTGACATCATGATGTAAGCAGAGACTGGAGTGGTATGCTTTGGAGAATCGCAAGGGGCCACAAGTCAGGGAATCCAGGAGCGAATTAAGTACTAAAAAGAACAAGGAAACAGATTCTCCTTTCATGAGCACCCAGCCCTGCAGAAACTTGGATTTCAGTCCAGTTAAACTGATTTCAGACCTTTAGCCTCCAGGACTATAAAAGAATACAATTGTGTTATTTTAAGTCACAGAGTCCATGTTAACTTGTTATAGCAGCAATAGTAAACTAATACAAATGTGAACCATCAATGTTGCATTTGTTACTGATCTTATAATGAGTAATTTCTTGTGGGTCTGATCTCCTGCCAATGGAGGATATGCCAGTGAGGAAGATTTGTTTGGTATCAAAGTGACTCGGTGTACAATGTGTTAATGAGGGGATTCATGAGGGTGAGATTCCATGTTACTGGTTTGCAGAGCCATTTTGCGTTCCGGGGCACACGAGGAAGAAAATTTCAGATTTGGCAGAGTGATATTCAAGGATAGCTTCCACTTCCAAAAAAAGGGTTAGGAAACAGAAATGTGTTCTATGGAAAATGATCTTCTCAAATTGGACCTTTCTAAACTGCTCACCACAGGCCTTTTCAAGATATCATTTTAAGTTTCCATAATTCAGTTTTTCTAGAGTAGTTAACAGCATGAACTTTTAGGTTGGAGATACCTGGGTTCAAACCTTAGATCCACAGCTCTCCAGCTTTGCAACATGGGGCCAATTAATTAACATCTTTAGGCAATATTCTCATTTGTAAAATAGGGGTAATAAAGCTGATTTTATAACATTATTTTGCAGATTAAATAAAATACTAAATGTAAATAGGTTAGCCTGTGGCTTGGCATATAATAATCATTCAATAAATCAGTACTAATATTATTCACTTACCCACAGAAAAGCCATAATAATCATCTACATGAATGTCACAAGGGCTAATAGAAATCCATCTTGGGAAGCACTTGTCATCTTTTGATCAGTGTAATAGGGTACTTGGGAGAAATAGAGCCAATAGGAATTTGTGTGTGCGTGTGTGTGTGAAATAAGAAATTGGTTTACACAATTATGGAGGTTGAAAAGTTCCCAATCTGCAGTCAATAAGCTGAAGACCCAGGAGAACTGTTCCAGTCTGAGTCTGAAAGCCTGAGAACCAAGAATGCTGATGGTGTAAATTCTAGTCTAAAAGTCAGCAGGCTCAATAACCAAGCAGAGCTAATTTTTCAGTTTGGGTCCAAGGACAGGAAAAGACTGGTGCCTCAGTTCAATCTGTCAGGCAAGAGGAGTACCCTCTTGCTCAGTCTTTTTGCTCTATTTGTCTTCAGTTGATTAGAGGAATCCCACCCATATTGGGGAAGGCAGTCTGCTTTATTCAGCCTACATTCAAATGTTAATTTCCTTCAGAAACACCCTCATAGACACACCTAAAATAATGGTTGACCAAATGTCTGGTTGACGCATAAAATGAACACACAATCAGCCAACAAATAAAAGTCAATAAGCAAATTCTTGGTACTGCTTCACAGCTTGAGTTAGACAATAGAAGTGTGTAGTATGTCCTGCTCTCTTCCTTGTCTCCCCAGTAGTGGGAACACATGTTGAGTGAGTGAAGCCTCTCTTAGTCTGGACCACACAGTGAACACAATGAGCAGAATTCTCTGCTGACTTGCTATGGATGTAGAGTAACATAGTAAGAGAGAGAGAGAGTCCTCAAACATTTCCAGAGCACCAGCCTGACATTTAACAGCATAAATTACTCCTTCAATTGGACAACTCCAAAGGCCTTCCTAAATTTAATATGTTCACATGTCCAAAACCAAATTCTTACTTCTCTCCTCAAACCTGTTCCTATCTAGTCTTATGCATCTCAGTATGTGGCATCATCATCCTTGTAATTGTTAAAGCCAAAACCAAGATCCTTCCTGGATTTTTTCCTATTGTTCCCACATCTTTTCATCCATAAACCTGTTCTATTTCCAGAATATATCCTGATGTTATTCACTTCCCTCTGCCACCAATAATATGATCTTAATCCAGGCTGGGACCAATACAATTGCCTCTTAACTCACTCCTTGCTTTTATACCTGTTGTTTTATAACCATCCTCTGCACAGCAGCTAGAGTGAAAATTTAAAAACAGAAAGTATATTATGTCATTCTCTTGCTTAAAACCAAATCATTAATTCACTAAAAATTTTTTACTGAGCACTTGTTAAGTGCAAGGCACTGTTTGTGTGGATTAGGCATACAGTAATGATTAAAGTTCCCTACCTCATGGTAAATAGACAAGCTTATGAACAACTTCTCTGTATTACAGAAGGATAGAAGGGCATAGGTACAGGTAGGTGGTGGATTTAATGATGGGAAGGTGAGGACATTTTCTTGGAAAGCTATGTCCCTTAGAGAAATAGAAAGAAACGTGATTAGCTGAAAGTGAGGCAGAAGGAAAAGGTGTGGTTGGTTTAAGGTGAGAAGAAAAGGTATGGAATGGTTGTCTTGAGGAAAGAGATGATGAGTTGACTAAGGAGTTTGAGAAGGGAAACCAGCAGCGTCGGTGGTCCCTTTGAGGTTATGAGCATGACTTTAATATCAAACATGTCTGCCTGAGTATTTCTCTCTAGCTACATCCAGCTCCTCCAAGGCAAACATGATGTTTTTAAGCAGGGTTGGAATTTGTTAGGCAAGTTCAACAACAGGAAGAAGGGAAGAGGGTTGAGGATGTGTAAAAGAAAGTATTACTAGTGATAGGTCATGGATGTAAGCTGAGAAAGAAGGAGAGTGAGAATTTGGAGTAGTGGCTAGCAAGGGAGTGGTAGTATCAATGAGTTGGAAGCTCTTGTGGGATCAAAGGAGTGTTAGAATTAGAATATTAGAAGGAGTAATGAAAGGAGTGGTAGTGGTGGGTAATTGCCCATAAAGTATAATCCAGATCATGGTGTGTCTCCCAAATTCCTCTTCAAACTCTACCCCCTCCCACACTGCACTTTAGTCCTTAGCTCAGCCACACCAGACTCCTCCTTCAACCTGCCTGTCCCTCCTCACTCCATTGTTTTATTCTTTTTTACCCTTCTGGTTCTGTCTGCCTGGAAAAGTCTTTCCCTCATGAAGAGTTTTTGTGGCTGGCTCCATCACATCATTCAAGCCTTCCCTGACCTCCTACCTAAAAGAGCGACCCACTGCACCCCTCATTGAGGTTACTCTTGATCATATCAACCACGTAGTACTCACCTAAACCTGAAATGATTCATCTGTTGACTTGTTTATTGCCAGTCTGCTTCTCCATCTGGAAGGCAACCTGCATTAGGGCAGGGACCTTGTGTGTCTTGTTCTCTCTTGACTCTCCAGCACCCAGAACAGTGTTAGAGCAGTGGAGGAGCCCAACAAAGTATGGATAACTAGCCAAAGGCATGAATAAATAGACTTTTTCAACAAACTTCTCCTTTATCACCTAAAAAATTGTTGATCTACAGACATTTTTTTCCCCCAACCAAGTCCGGTAAACTTGTTGAAATCACTTGGAAACCCTTTCCAGTAGAGGGGGCTGTTCCCAAATGGGGGTGGAGTGGGGTGACAATTTTGTTCTCTAGAGACATTTGACACTGTCTGCTGATGTTTTGGCTATTTGATGTACTATTGGCATTTAGTGGGTAGAGACCATGGATACTGTGAAACATCCTGCACTGCTAAGGATGGCCCTTGACAATAAGAAATTATCTGTTTCCAAATGTTAATGGTATCAAAGTTGAGAGCACTGAAGGAGGCTAAGAGTAATCACTCCTTGAGAACTGTAGGCTAGCTCAAGCCCTGTACAAAGCATGAATGTGGCTCCAAGGTATCCTGGAGAAGAGGAGCTTTCTCATAAGGTTGGAGCTCCTGCATATGCCCTGCCTGTGCAGTGCATGTCTCTAGAAAGATACAGTGAGGGAGCCAGTGTACTGACAACAGCCAAGATAAATAATCCGCAAAATATACCCACTTCTTTTTGGAAAGGACACAACCCAGAGGGCAGACCTGCATTTGTAGCTGGTTGTTATCTGCTAACTGGGGCCCTGGAAGCCTTGAAGTGGACAAACATACAATTATGTGGAAGTAAAAGCGCACATTGCAGGCCTTAATGGTCCCAACACTGAGGGTTTCTCAACTCCCAAAGCCTTTCCTATTCATCAGGAGAGACCCCATTTGCAAAACATTTATTCAAGGCTTAATTATTAATAAATCCCCGCATGGAGCCACTCCATTGAAAGGCTGCACAATAGCTTGGCCTGGTAATCAATGCCCCATTCATGCACTAATCAGTGGAGACAAATGGATGTAAGAGGTGTGGGGAGCAGGACCATGAACCAGAAGAGAGACTCCGTTTCCCCTTCCCTTTGGGGCTCTTCTCTAATTAGGACCCTGTTCACATGCTAATCAGTACTGGGATCCCTGAAATCTAGAGAGGGCACTCCCAGATTGGATCTGTGCTCTTATGCAGACAGATGCACTAGTTTATGTGGATTTCCTCTAGCCTGAAACATCAGCCCTGCTTTAGGCCAACTGGTGTCCTGAGAGCTCTATTTTTAAATAGGCTAAGGATTATCCCTGAGGTGCCCTCCATCCATATGTGGCTACCATCATGTGTCAGGCCCTGGGGCTGGGCACGTGACATGCATTATTCTATTTAATCCTTATTACAAATGTGGGACATAGTTTTATCTTACTATCGTGATGATAGAGATGAGAAAACTGAGGTTCCTGAAGTTCCTCAAATCACAAAGCTGGTAAGCAGAAGGACAGGTCTACAAGTCACTAATGAATTAAACAGTTATTTTATGTATACTTGTGCCAGGTACTGGAAATATAGTTTAATAAGAAGAATGAATACAAAAACAGTAAACTGTCACACCCTACACGGGGACTCCATTCCAAAACCCAGGGTCTTTCTATTCCCCTGCACTGAGTTATCTTTTATGGTAAAGATATTTACCATATCTGGTAGCTTCCTCACCTGGATTAAGGTGAGGAATAGGACTAAGAGGAGACTTGGACCAGGGTGTAATGATGAGAAGCCATCAGATTCCTGTAAGGAAAAATTAATTCCTGTATTATTAGAGTTACTCCAAATAAGGGCATTAGGATAAAAGAAATTTATAGTCCCATTTCATTTATTAATATAGATGTAAAAAGTCTTATACAAAATAGTAGCTAATTGAAAGTAATAGTGTATTAAAAATAATATATAAGGAACTCCTTGTGGATAAATAAGAAATTTAGCAACCCTAACAGAAAAATAGTCAAAGCAATGTGAACATCTAATTTATAGATGAGGAAACCAAATATATCTGAGAAGATGCTTAAATTATTAATAATCAAAGGAAAATTGTAAAATAAGATATTACTTTATATCTAGCAGACTGGTAAGATGAAAAAGCTGGATTATGCCAAGTGTTGGTGGGAATTCTGGAATGGCAGTTCTCGGGCACTGCTGTCAAGAGAGCAGATGGTATACACGTGCCATTGAGTATAACTGGTACTTTTCTCTTTTTTGAGTATGAGTAGGTAGATGCACACAGAATGACTCAGCAATTCTACCTCTCCCTATGTAGTCCAAAGAAAATTTGATACAGCCCCTCACAAAAGGCAGGTACAAGGCTCTTCACTACAATATTGATTGCGGTGCTGGAGACCACCTGGGTGTTCATCCATCATCGGGAGATTGGATAGATAAATGTGGAGGGTGCACATTGCAGAGCAGGGGGTAGCAGTCTAGAGGCAACAGATTAGCTGTAGCCATAGCAACGAAGATGAACTTTAAAAAAAATTGTAATTAGTGAGAAAGGTAGGAAGCAGAAAGAAATATATAACTCAATAACATTTATGAGAAAGTTCAAATACATGCATATAAAACAACATTATTTTGCAAGAATACACATAAACAGAAGCACATAAACGCACATGGATGGTTTCCATCGTGGGAAGGGGATCAGGGGTGTACAGTGAGAAATAGATGCTACACCCGAATTAAGATAATTCAAGATATGTTTGTTCACAAAGGTGTAGGAGGGTATAAGTAAACCGCAAGAGGTAGTATAGAAACCCAGAATTAGTGGGTCTGCCCAGGGTTGAGCTGTTACTTCAACCCAGCCTGGAGGGACCAGGGGAGGGAGCAGTTACTGAGAGTCAGAGGAGAGAGACTTGTGAAGGGAGGCTTGCCAGGAGAGCAGCAGTGGCCTTCAGCAGCTGAGGGACCCAGACCCAGAGGAAGATAGGCAGGGATGCATTACCAAGACCTCATGCTCCTCCCTCTCTGGTGTACTAGTTGGAGCTCCCCATTGGCCTGTTCAACAAAAGCCAAAGGGCACTGGAGACCATTAGTGCATCCACTCAGGTACGTCTCCTGGACAGAAGGAATAGTGGAGAAGTTTCTGGGGGCAATGACTGTGGAGGGACAAAGGCAGATACGTGACTAATGGGCTCTAAGGAGAAATGGAACTATTAACAAAACAAACAAATAAACACAAACATGGCAGCGCTTGCAAGAAGAAAGAACCAAGCAAGTACAAACAGTTCACTACCCAGGAGGAATCTGGGGACCAGTTGTAAGGGAAGTGAGAAAATTTTTGCACGCATTTTTTCGATTAAGAATAATTATTTTATTTCATTCAGTGTCATCTGTGTAAGAAAAAACAATTCTAGCACACATTTTCCCCCATGCATTCTTGATATCCTACACTGTGTATGTTCAACACAAGTATATTTAGTTTGTATATACACATTTATGATACTTACTTTAAAGTTGGCAAGTTACCACACAAATAAAGCACCAGTGGTCCCAATAATAGCAAAATTTTGGAAACATAACCTTTGAACATGCAAGTTTTTATTAGACCTTTTCAGAAACAGATGTATGGAATTTCTGAATCAAACGTTGATGGAATCGTTGCAGACCTGGAGCACCCCCATGGGACCCTAGTGTTTTAGGGCCACAGTTTAAAAATTACTTTCTTGAACAAATGCACAGAAGTCTGTGATTATCTAACCCAGGTCATCAATCTCCATAATGTGTCCTCTCTTCCACCTCCTGCTGTGATTAATCCAAATTTTTCCTAGTTTCTTTTATTACAGAGTATTAATGTTTAAAATATTATGGTCTATAAGGGTGCAATTAAGTGGTCTCTGGAAAATTCCATTCCTTCTTCCACTTGAAAGATGAATCTTCTAATAATGACTTGACCACAGTGTGAGCAGATGATACAAGTCCCCCCTAGCCCCCCCACCCTGCCCCGGTTTATATCACAGTTGGAAGTTAGCTGTATCTCTTGTATGTAGCACAGAAATTTGGTAGGTGAGCCACAGTGAAATCTAGACTTTAAGATCAGGAGTAACTTTCTATGGGACCTGAGGCAGTGGCAGGGAGCCCCAAGAAAAAATGGGTGTTCCCACAGAAACTGGAGGGAGGGTCTTTAGTGCTCAGTAAAATCTATAACTTAAAAAGCCTAGCTTTGTTCAAGGTTAGAATTTGGTAGCAGATCAGTAAATGTTTCACACAAAACAAATACATTGACTGAATGTTCCATGGAGAGAAAAAGACTGTCCTCAGGAGTGGAAACCATAGCACACAGACCTCAGGAGGAGGGACGAGGCTTTGTAAAGAGGAATCAGGTAGACCAGAAGCCCAGGGCTGGGTTCTTTGGAGGTAAATATGAATAGGCTCTAAATGCAGAGGTGCTGTGGACAGGAGGGCATGGAAATGCTAGGACTTCTGAGGCCACAAGTACAAGCCTGGAGCCCCAATAAGAATGGAAAGCAGGTTTGGGAAAGACCTACTTCCCACTGATTTTGAGTGAGCATCACCATCTCAGCTGGCTATTGGAATAGCTGAGAAATCTGGGCTTAGGAAAGATTTTCCTTGCTCACAAATCTCTTCAGCTCACTTGATTGATCCATGGTTTCCATGACATTCTTTCGTTTTTTCTCTCTTTTAAAAAAATGTTTATTTATTTATTTTGAGAGAGAGTGTGGGGGAGGGGAGGGAGTAGAGAGAGAGGGAGAGAGAGAATCCTAAGCAGGCTCCACACTGTCAGCACAGAGCCTGATGTGGGGCTCAATCTCACAACCATGAGATCATGACTTGAGCCAAAATCAAGAGCTGGACACTCAGCACCCAGGTGCCCCATATTTCTTTTCTTTATAAATCTTAAATTTTGCATGTCTTTCCACAGCAGGTGGGTATGGATGGAGAGATAGAAACTCTTAGGGGTTCTGCGGGTATGATGATGGAGGGCCCAATAGCACAGAACCCAGGAAGATCTGGGAATCTGGGGATGTGACTGTGGAGGCTGGCATGTTCCCAAGGTAAAGAAGGGTTCTGAGGAGGAACATCCAAGTCCAGCCCAGCTGGTCCTACCTTCTAGGGCTTTGCTCACTGACCAAGCATGAGCTAACAGGGTTAAGTGTACATATTGCATTTAATTGAGTTCTGGCTGTGAAATACTAGTGTGTTTGTGGTTTTCACCTTGTCAAAGGGGTGGGATCCCTGGAAGTCACAATATACCTTGGGAGAATCATGGAATATTCAAATATTCAGAGTACACGGGGAACTACCATGTCTATACTGTGCTGTTAATCTTAGCGCAGTGCCTGGCATGCTAAATAAGTATCTAAATAAATAATGCTAATATTTAGTACATGCTAAATAAATGTCTGTGGAAGGAAGGACAGAAGGTAAGGAAAGGTGATTGACTTTACCATAAGAAACATTCTCTGGATATTAGTTTCTGATCATATTTTAGAGATTTTCCTTTCTTAGTCTGCTTTTATGTTTAATCCTTTTATTGATTTATGAATACTTGCTAGCAAAAGAAGTCAGTGTAGGGAGGCAGATTTTAAGAAAAACTTTGAAGGAAAAATTTAAACCAGAGAAAATTCCAAGTTCCCCTGCAAATTAGGTCAATTTTTATCACTTCGGTTTTAGCCATGCCCCATTCTGATTTAGGGCAAGCCTGAGTGTTCTATAGGCAAAGTTGGAGAACTACTCTTGGTGGATAACCTAACAACTGAATGAAGCCAAACTGCTCAAGTTAAGCCTACTAATATTCCTAATATTACACTGCATGTTAACTAATTGGAGTTTAAATAAAAAACATAGAAGAGTCTACAAAAATTGTAAAACGGAGTGTTGGGAGGAGGTCATCAAGAGGACCTGACCACTGGCTGACCCATGACATGGATCCAGGCAGTTGGAGGCTCCCCAAGCCCTCTCTTGTCTTGGAATGTCCACCCTGCCTGCTTTTCCCACAGTGGGAGCCATTTTCAAGGATATAGCCTTCAGAGAGCAAGGTGCTGTTGAGACTATCTGGGTGGTATGTGAGACTGAACCCACTCAAGGCCTTTATATGGACTTTTAAGATTCTGGTGGGTAGGTGTGGAGATCTTGTCTTGTGGCTCCCCAACCATACTGACAACCTTAGCAGTACACTGGTTGTTTATTGAAACTGCCACCTGCCAGTCTGGAAGGAGCCTCCTCTTTGCTCTCTCCTTGCCCTGCATGGAGCCAGTTTACAAAACAATAGGAAGTTGCATTGCTAGGGGTGTGGGGTTAATACTTTCTTTCCAGTAGTTAAGTCTGGCAGTGGAAAGCAGCCTAGGACTTTTCCTGAGTAACACAGCATCTGTCCATCTTTCCACTTTTCCTTCCTTCCATCCATTTATCCATCATCCATCAATCCACTTATTTAGTCATTCAACAAAAACTTAGTTGGTTATAAGCACCAAGCTAAGTTCCCAGGATACGAATAATAACCTGAACGAAGTAGGTAAAAGCTTGAGGTGATTCCAGAACAGGTGTTGTTAACCTTAGCAGCACCCTGGTCTCACCTACAGGAGCTTTGAAAGTGCTTATGTTCAGATATCACTCCCAGATGTTCTGATTTAGTTGCGTTGGGGTGAAGCCTGGGCATCAGGCTTTTTGAATGATCTCCATTTGAGTCTAACATGCAGCCAAGGTCAAGAATCACCGCTTTAGAAGGATGAGTTTGAATTTGCTGAACAGATTAGGGGAGAGAAGATAGTCCAGGAATGAACATATACAGAGGTACCAAACACATAATAGAGTCGGTTGCCTTCAAGGAATAAAAAAGATTAGACATAGCTAGGGAATAAAGGATTAGCTGATTAGCTGGGGTCCCAGGAGAAATGGGCTGGGCTGCTGTAACAGATGAGAACAAGGTGCAGTGGGAGAGTGAGTGCTGGGCGCTTAATCCTCCAGGCCCAGAGGATTTGGAAGGACTGCATAGAGAAGTTTGGAGTTAAGTCCCTCCCTTGAAGGACAGCTAGGATTTGACAGGTGGAGAAGGAGCGAAGCTTCTCCAGGTAGAAGGGACTAAATAAATGGGATAAAATTGTGAAATGTCTAGTGGAGCTGGAGCCTGGAGTTCCCAGGTCAGTAGTGATGGAATGACACAGTGAAAGACAGAAAGAAGATTAAGGTCAGAGCTCAGACTGGGGGTTTTAGATTTTACCCTTAAGGCAGTAGAGGGCCATGGGAGGTTAGTCTTTGAGCAGGGGAATGCCAAGATGAAGTCTGAGATATAGAACTCCGCAGGCAGCGTGGAGGAGGGTTGGCAGGTGGGAGAGCCTGAAATGAGGCTAATGGATAATTTCTAGGCAGTAGACTTTGCACGCCTCTAGCATGGTTAATGGGTGCATTATTTTAGTCTAAATCAGTAAGAGACATTTTCTTACCCTTTAAAACTCAGAAGCTGATTTAAGTGAGGAGTCATTGCAAAGATCAATTTTGAAATTGTTGGTGGTGGATAGCAGCTTGTGAGGGTGGAGATGAGGGCGACTGGATAGAAACAGAATTGAGTTTTTATGAAAACTCCTGCTGCCTAAAGCTACAAAACAATTACCAGAACATGAGTGGTGTAGCTTCTATGTTACCTGTGCCAGGAAGTCAAGGGCTCTGGAATTCACCTGGGCCTACCCCTCAGACCCTGTCAGGACCCCCAAATAGCTACCTGATCCCCCTACACACCTCAGAGCAGAACACAAAATGCAGGCAACTCCTATTCTCTGCTTTACAGACTGGAAAATTTAAAGAAAGAGCAGAGGGGAAAGGGCTCAGCCCTATCTCTTGGTCTGTGGCCACTGAGGCACTATACCTGCAGATTAAGCCCTGCTCTTTCCTGCGCCCTCCTGAGCAGGACAGGGGCCCTTTGGCAATGTACACAGCAGTGGGGATGGTGTCTGGAATTTAAGCGCAGGGCTGACATTTAACCAGAAGGCACTGCTACAGATATGCTCGTTCCTAAAATACTGAAATGCTTCCTTGGGTTTGGGAAACTTTCTGCCACTGCCTAAATGGCTTTGCATTGCCTGGCTGTCCCACCCCCTTCCCTGGGATCCTCTTGGACACTCAGATCTCTTCACGGTCATCAACTAATGGGTTGGTGTTCCTGGCCCAGCAGAGTCTTCAGACTCCTAGTTTGGCAAGTTACCCGCTCAGGTGGCCTGCCTCACTGGTTGTGAAATGTTTTGAGCATCACTCTGTATGGATGAGCCTAGGCATGTCTTCTGATAGCCTTGTTTTGGCCTCCTGATACCCAGAAGATAGGAGCTATCTTTAAAGCCAGGGCCTGACCCATGTCCAGCCCTCCCCTGCCTCTTCTTCCTGGAGCCTGTGCTCTGTTTCCAGTCTCCACCTCCCATCCTGCACTGCCCCACTGCTGACTAGATTCTGGTTTTGAATTTAAAAAACCAACCTTCTCTAAGCATCACTGTCAGATGTACCTACTGTTATATACACCTACTCTGTGTTATCACAGATCTAAAGTGTGGCACAGGAATGCTTAGCAGCCTCCTTCTGAGCATCTTCTTTTGCCAGGCCTCCAGAACACTGCACTTTGGTCTCCTGGTTGATCTCCTCATCCAGGCCCTGTCTGAAATCACATCATGACCCGTGCAGCCAAATACCTCTGAGTGAGGACAAATGCAGTGTCATATAAATGATGGCAGGAATCCACAGATCTTCATTCAGTGTTGAGGAGTAGCTCTTCACTCAAGACTATCAGTGAAAACCTCAGAGGCAGAAGTTCAATGCCAAGGCCCTGGGTGGCTGATGAATACACAATCTAGGACTGGTGCTGCCCCCTTTAGGTTGGGTGACCTTAGGCAATTTATTGAACAGTTAGAACCTCAGTTGCATCACCTATAAAATGAGACTAACTATGCTTTAAATGAGATAATATGTGAAGTACTTGGCAGGTACAGGTATTCAGTATGTGTGAGCTCATATTATTATATATTATATTCATCTTTTCTTCCTGTAGCTTCTAGGCCTGTTTCCCAGGCCCTCCTCTGACTGAGCCTCTGGACTGATGGATTGCTCTTTGTTTCCCAACCTCCTCCTCCCCCAACCCTGATGAAGGATTTTGGTCCAGCGAGCCCTCTGTCTCTTTCTTCTCTTGCTTACCTCATCTGTCAGACTCAAATTCTTCCCCTTACCATCTTGTTGGCTGTGACAGACATGACTGAGAATCAACCCAGTACCTATTCTTCCTTTCCTACTTATTAACAGGGCCCTACTTTTGTTCATGACAGTTATATACCCAGCTAAACTGCTTGCCTTCTCAGACTCCCTGCAGGAAAGGTGGTCAAGTGTTTATGTAGCAAACATTTATGTTGCAGTGAACCAGGCATGATTATAAGCACTTTGGAATGAATGTAGGTTCCATAATTTTTCAATGAGGTAGGTACTATTATTCCTGTTTACTCATAAGGAAGCTGAGATACAGAGAATACGTTAATAACCCAAGAGCAGAGCTGCTAAATGGTGGAGCTTAGATTTGAACCCAGCTAGTTTTTAGAGCCAGCACTATTAACTGTTATGGTTGGCTGGCTCTAACCCATATAAATTGGATTTCAGAGAAAGTTTGTGCTTTTCTGACATAGCTGTCAACTTCTTGCTTCCTCTTTGGTTCATCTTCTGGCCGGCGCTGCTGATGGGAGGTGTGAGGCAGAGCCATCATCTCACAGTTGTGAGGTGACAAGTATGAGGAATAAAATTGACACTTTACAGATGATGGAGCCTGGGACAGCAGTGACACCATGCAATGCTGTATCACTGCTGGACAGCCTCCCCTGGGCTCCTGTGTGGGGAAAAATAACCTTCTGTTTGACTAAGCCACTGTGGTTGGGTTTCTGTAGCTGAATGATGAACCCTAACCCTCAGTCTCTGGCAAGGAGGATCTGTATTACACATAACAGAAGCTTTTTCAGGACACACCTTGCTTCTAGTGGCCAGGAAGCGACCCATTAAGTGTCCCAGCTGTAGCTTTGCTTGTCCACGCAGTGAGCTGAGAGGCTTGCAGCCTCATCTCTGCTTTTCCCAAACTCTCTTCACACTGGCTGCCAGTGAGGGTGATGGCGGTGCTCAATTAGGCCTCTCTGACATGCCAGGAAGATTCTGGCTCTACTCTCTCTGCATCCCTAGCTCTGAGGAGAATGAGAGCATTGTATGGTATAGGGAGACTCACTTAAGCAAGATCTAAGTGACCGGAGAAGATTCAGGAAGATCAGCCTAGCAGAATTTGGCCACAAAAATAACATGGCTTCAAACTTTGTCTCCCAATTACCTAGCATGATGCCCAGTATAGTGTCTGCTCAGTATGTCTCATTTATTCATTAGTTTCCATTCCAGGGTGGAGGAAGGAGCAGAGCATTCATACATGGGCTTGCTAAACAAAACAATAGTGCAACAAACGAAAGCATAAAACCTCTCCTGTATCTATTTCTATTTCTCCTTCTGTTGCCAAATTTTTGTGTATCTCTTCAGAAATAATCTATGAATGTGCGTTTAATCAGCTAGACTAGAGAAGGCTGCACTATCTAACAACCAACATAATAGTGGCTCAAAATTAAAAACACACAAGGTTTGTTTCCCAGTCATGCCACACACATCCATGATGGGTTGGTAGGAGGCTCTGATCCCAAAAGTAGCTAGTCACCATGCCAGGGGGAAGGAGAGAACTAGAGGGTTTTGCATTGGCAATTAAATACTCTGCAAATGACGTACATCACTTTTGTTCAAAACTCATTGGCCAAACCAAGTCATGCAGCCCCTCCCAAGTGCAATTAAGCCAAGATTTCCAGCCGACCGTATGCTCATTTCAGGGAGAACCAAGGGTGTCTGAACAGCAAGATTGAGTACCACACGCATGGCTTTGTTCTTAGTTTTTGATTCATCTTCTATTTTGGATATAGGTAAAGTGTTTAAAACAGTGTCTGTCTTACAAATAAGTGTTTTCTATTATTATTTTTACTTGTGTTATTTCATATATAATAACATATATTGTAGTATTTTTACTGATAGAAGCTTCTCATTTAATACCTGTCCCTTGAGTGAGAGAACAGAAGTTAAACTCTGCTCATAAACAGAAGTTAAACTCAAGTGCTGTGGGGAATGAAGAGGAAGGGCGGGTACAGCTTAGGAACTCAGTAGCTACAGTGGAGAGACAGCACTACAGAGGAAGTCTGGGTCAGTTCAGGGCAGAAAGATGTGGGTATTGGACTTCCTGGCAAAGTTCCTGCACTGTGCTGGGCCTCAGGATCTGATGCCAGCTATGCACTTGATGGCCTTCTGGGTCCACATAATGAGGAACACTACTGGGCTGACTTGTGCTGCTTGCCTGGGAAAGGACAAAAGTTGGCATGCCACCAAAACCCTGGCTGCCTCTTGGATCAAGTTCCTCCATCCATGCAGGACAACCACACAGAGCCCTTTAAAAGGCACTTGTGATGATTTAATTAAATCTGACAGATCAAAAAAAAACAAAACACTAACTGGAGACCTCAACCTTATTTCCCCTCTATTTTTTTTCCTGTTTCTAAAGATTAACAACAAGCTTAACTCCTTCCTTCACCCCAGAACTGTATTTGTAGTGAGTATCCCAAGGGAGCATCCTTTTCTCTCTCTTTGAATGAAGCTACTTCATCTGCTTTGCTGAAAGAAGGGAGGTATATACAAGCAGCAACCTGTCATCATTTGGTAGAGAGCTTAGAATATCTTCCAGCATCAGCATGAACCTCTGGAGTTAAGGGGCATTCAGGTTGCAAAGGCAAAGACACTTTCACTGCAGCCCAGAATGTCCTTGTCATCAGAATATGACTAACTCCGGGGGCTTCAGAAGGTTCTTGAATAGAGATGCCTGAAGCTACCAGGCAGCATTGGCTGCCATTGATGCCAATGATTGTGGCAATGGCTTTGGGACAAAATTGCCTATAGGTAGTGGGCCACATATGGGAAAAAAATGACATAAAACCCATACTGTATCTCTACTGGATTTAGCCTGCTTTCCATTTGCCACCAGAGGCCAGATTGTTAATAAAATGTTCATCTGAATCAAGAAGGGGGTGAGCAGGAAATTAATAACTTAATATAGAATCAAGCAACATAATTTAGACTGATTTCTCCTGATCCCCAGGTTAATTCTAAATGATCAGCTTTGTACTACCTATGACGTCACTGAGATCTAGTTTTTCTCAGGGAAGTGGAGCACTATCACATGGCTCATAAGCAGCATACTCTGGGCCTGAGCCAGCACCTTCTGACTACATTTCCAGTGTTTTTACCACTTTCCTCTATGGTGTCTCTGCTACTACTTCCCCACGGCCTCCTCCATGTCTAGAGTATTTTTATGGTGCCCCATATCTCAGCTGTGTTGTGTTGGGAGTTCTCTCTGCCCTGTATGAACTCTTCTGATTCAGGTTCAGTACACCATTCCTTATCACCAATCCCCCAAGCTTCTCAGTCCAGGACCCATTGTCTCAAGACCATCTTCTCTAAATCCAAAGGGACAATCAAGATTTTAAAGCTCTCTGAGTAGTGATTATCATGGAACAGGGAGAAGCAGGGAGAAGGAAACTGTGCCTCTTTGTGTGTGTGTGTGTGGGGGGGGTTGGTAATTAGAATTCCCAGGGCATGGGACAGAGCCATATAGACTGTAGTCAAAACACTTATTGCTTTGTCCTATGTTTTGTTTTTTTTGTCATGATATTCTGTTTACTTTGAAATTCTAAATAACTCAAAAAATGCCATGAGATTTTTAGGTTTGTCAAAAGAGGGCTTGCATCTGGAAATAGCGAAAAACATGGATGTAATGATCATTGTGTTTACATGGCTCTTGTTGGTGTCTGTATTTTGAAGATGAACTCTTGGAGATGGGGGGGTCAAACATCTCAACATAAACCTCTAAAATGGGATTTTGGGCTCTACTAACAAAAATATTTTTGTTAGAGTGGCTCTTCTCCCCTTTTCAGCTACACCATTGGGTGGGCACCCAGGTCTTTGGATAGAGGTATGCTAAATACAGCTTTGTCACTAACAGACTGCAAAGCCTTTACAAGGAGGGTCAGTTCTGCAAATTGGTATGCTCTCATCTGTATCTTCACTTTCTTTTTATTTAAACATTTAAATAAATGTTTATTTATTTATTTTGAGGGAGTGAGCAAGAAAGAGAGAGAGAGAGAAGGAGAGAGCATGCGGGGGTGGGGGGAGGTGGAGGGACAGAGAGAGAGGGAGAGAGAAGCCGAAGCAGGCTCCACACAACGTGAAGCCCATTGCAGGGCTTAATCTCACAAACCATGAGTTCATGACCAGAGCCAAAATCAAGAGTCAGAAGCTTAATTCACTGAGTCACCCAGGCACCCCCTTTATCTATCTTCATTCTTAATAGGTATTTTTCAGAGCCACAAGATCTCAATAGTGGTAGAAAGCTGAAAAAAAAAAAAACACTGAAAATCAAGGAAGACTCCGAAAACGTTTTGAAGTAAACATGTATGTGTCAGGATAGTGAGAAACATATGGCTCCATCCATGCCCATTTCCAGAGGACCTTCTCCCCATTCCTGGTTCTGGATAGAAGACCTCTATTGCACCAAGTAAAGGACACTTCAGAAGCTGGAGAACAAAGGACATCAAATTCCTGGCTTTTAAATGAAATAAACAAATGGAAAACTGCTATTCATGGCTAAGGGAAGAAGATTCAGTAGAATACCTACCAAAAGTAGTATTTTCCCCAGCTGAAAAAGAGTTTAAAATATCTTTGGTTTGCAGGAGAAGAAAGTTGGAAATGAAATGAGAGAGAAAGTGACAGGTGATACCATCTGGAAAGGGGCTGTGTTTGTGAGTTAAATTGTGTCTCCCAGAAAGTTATGTCGAAGTTCCTAACCCTCCTGTACCTGTGAATGTGACCTTATTTGGAAATAATGTCTTTACAGATGAAATAAAATTAAGATGAAGTCATAGTGGATTCAGTGACCAGTGTTCCTATAAGAAGAGGAGATTTAGACACAAAGACAGACAGACATGTCTGGGGAGAAGATCACATGAAGGCAAAGACAGAGATTGGAGTGATTCATCTACAAACCAAGTAACACCAACAATTCCTGGCAAATACCAGAAGCTAGAAGAGACAAGGAAGGACCCTTCTCTAGCACCTTCAGAGAGAGCATGGCCCCGTTGATATCTTGATGACACCTTGATTTCAGACATCTGGCCTCCAGATCTGAGCTTGCTTCTGTTGTGAGCCACCCAGTTTATGGTAATTTCTTACAGCAGCTACAGGAAACTATTATAAGTGGTACTCTGAAACTACATGAATCCCAGAGGAATTTAGGGATCCAGGAGTAGAGAGAAGCCAAGGAGGCACATCCTTGTACCAGCATGGAATGAAAGCAGTAAAGACAGGGGGGCTATCAAGGTCAGGAAGAGCCTGAAAGTTCTCAGTGGGGTGGAAGAAGGAATAGGAAATTTCCTGTGTCTCTGAGGAGGGCATTAGCCAAAAGAACAGGTGCTGGCAGGCTCATGGCCATGATGGGGTTTGCATCAGCTGACATTGGCTGGTACCCTCTAGCTGGGGAGCAGAGAAGAATACAGACACATCAGCAGATTCCTACATGGGCAAATGCCACTCATTTGAGGGCACTCATACATGACATCCTTGTTTGTCACCTAAGTCCAGAAATTGTTGACACATGTAAGTCAGGGAGTTATAAATCCAAGTATCATCTTTATAAGTGAGAAAGGCAAGATAGGAGGCTGTTGCTGGTTGGAGTGGAATGCCAGTGTTCATGGGCTGGTTCATTCACAGAAGGCACAGGCTACCCCAGCCCTTTCCTGGGAGGAAATGAGTGCTCTCTGCACATGGCTCCCCAAAAGAGGGAACCATGGAGCAGCGCAGGCCCAGCTCCTTCTCTTAGATACGTCATGGAGGAGAAAGGAAATGATCCTGGAGTATTACCCTACAAACATCTCCGTATCTAAAAATGAGGACAAGGGAACATGAAGTCTTTCCTTTTATCTGGGACCAGTGCTGTGATGCCTCATGAGGCCTCTCCACTATGATGTCACTCCTGGGAAAAGAAAGAGAATGAGGAAAACTTGAACTGTTTGAGTTTAAACCTGGAATGCTAAGGTTACCCAGAATTGACCAAGATGACATGTTCTGCCTTCAAACAGAATAGGCTTCAAATGGAATGTAAGTTGAGTTGTAGCAAAATAATGTCATGTTCCTTTCAAACTCAAGTTTTATGAATTAGATTCATACCCACTGCATAAGCAAATAGAGAGCTGTGCTGGGGATTTGGGGAAGATAGAGAAATCACAAACCGTGACCTTCTAGGTTTGGTAAACATGGGGCTTCAGGCATTCTGTGCTTCCCAGAGCTCTTGGTGCCCAGGGCTTTCCTTTCCCTGAGTGCTACAGTGGAAATCCTGCATGCATGGTGGCTGTCCTTCTGTTGTTAGGCATCCTAGAGGAAGTTTTCAGGTTGTCACACCACTCTCCTAAATCATGCCAGGAGCAGCTGGAGGAGCAGGAATCCCAAAGTGTACCACTTCCACTTTATACATAAAGCCACAGGGTCTCTCTAGGAGTTGGCACTTGCCTAAGCCTATAGTGTTGACCACAGGCCAGGCCAGAGTTTGGACTCAGGTCTCTGCACACTCAGGAAGCCCAGGTTACCTTGGTAGACTGGTAGCCTCCTGAAAGAAGAGTTGTTCTGTAGTTCCTCATTCAAAACTCCCTTGGGGCACCTGGGTGGCTCAGTTGGTTGAGTAACTGACTCTTGATTTCAGTTCAGGTCATGATCCCAGGGTTGTAGGATTGAATCCCACATTGGGCTGTATGCTGAGCATACAGCCTGCTTTGGATTCTCTCTCCTCTCTCTCTCTCTCTCTCTCTCTCTCCTTCTTCCCCGGTCCCCTATTTGTGTGTGTTCTCTCTCTCTAAAAAACAAAAAAACAAAACAACAACAACAACAACAAACCACTAAAACAACAGGAAAAGCTCTGTACACACCCTGTCATAGCAATGTCAGCCAGGGGGAGGCAACCTAGTTAGAAATAGCACTGACACATCCAAGGAGATCTTTTCCAGAAAAAGGTGACAAGAAGGTTCTTTCAGTAAGGTCCTGGCAGAAAGTCATAGAGATTTGTTTCCATTAATATTTCTACTCAATTCCATCGTGAACTTTGGTTCTTCCATTACGTAGTCTTTCTTTTTGGTGCTAAGCAGTTCATCCCTGCTCCACATGGACACATAGACTGTTAGGGCATGTCTGCCATGTGTATTGCCATGTGGCACCCAAGGGCTGGGGCCGTTTTGCACAGTCATCTATGTCCATCCTCCAATCCTCTAACTTGTGGGTGTAATGTTGTTGTTGACTCAGAAAGGGAAACACTCTGTTTAGGTTCCCCCACCAGCTGGTGGATATAGTGTGAGAGTAAGGCAAGGGTTCACTTCATTTGTGAAAGTAAAGACTTTTTCATCTGGGAAGGACACAAAAGAGTCTAACAGAGTGTATTATCTTTCTTGACCTTTGAAATAAACTCTGGCTTTCATATGGCATTTATCTGTCTTATACCAGGAACCCTAGTTAAATGTATGATTTGTTTATGCCTCCAATACTTTTTATTTTACAAGAGAATAAATATGCACCTTTATTTATTTACTTTCTAGTTATTTGAAATCCTTGAGGCGTACATTATCACACAGATTCTGTGTCCAATGGCTTTAGCAAGAGGGTTGCCTTGGAATTTGGTAGGAACCATGTCACCATTTCCATGAGCACAAGTTACTTTTCCCCAGATTACTCTGGTTTTGTTCAGTCTGCAACCAGAGGTTACTGAGTGGTTCTTTGTTTTGTACACATGAGCATATCTCTTGCCTAGATAGAATTCAGTTTCATGTCGAGCATAAACACCTTCAATTTTAAGAATAGCTGTGTGATCCCTTTGGTTTTAGAGACCTCACATATAGCCAACAAAGAATGGCCTTGGACCACAGCCTTCCAGACATATTTGTCATTTTAGGAGTCCTGTTCTCAGCAGGCCTCACAGGTTCCAAGATGGCCTGCTTCTGATACATTTTAACTATCATTTATGGAGCACCTGCTTTGTGCTAGATACAGGGGCAAGGAGCTGCGTGAGCTTTGGTGCCACTGCAGGAGAAGCCCTCTGCTTGAATGCTTACGATAAGCCTTCTCTGCATATGCTGTTCCTCACCTCTGCTTTCACCAAACAGAAGATGAGGGCCATGGCAGGTACCAGAGAGGAAAAACAGCACAGACTCTGTCATTCTGGAATTCATAGGAGACCAAGTAGCTACATCTATCATTGGCACAAAGGGGGAAAGGAAAATTCATGTCACAGTGTCCGAGGACATGCTTATTTCCATAGATGGCTTTTTTCCAGCCCAAGCTGAGGGATCAGACTCTGAAAACAAGATGAAGGAAGCCCCAGTTGATGGATTTGATAGTTAACACTGAACCTTCATGTCCAGAAACATTCCTGTTGGCTTTGGTTGATAACATTTACCCAAGGGAATAAGGAGTAACTAACATATAAAAAATTTCTCTCTAGATTTTTTATGCAAGACATTTTTATTACTACCTAGATAAAATCGTAATATATGTTCAGAATGCCATGGTCTGTTTTTTATTACTTAGCTAGATGCATTTGTGAGCACTTTCCACATTTACTGGTCCTCATAACTCCTTTTTGGAAGTTGATTGTTGAATTAGTAGGTTGTCTCCAATTTTTCATGAGAAAAAATAAAAGGATTAAAGACAGCTTTGTGCGTAAAAATTATCCACTAGATTTGCCTTTTATTTTTGTATCTGTAGATTTTTAATGTATAGGAGTATTACATTTTAGGTTGTCATATCTACCAATCTATTTTTTAAGTTTATTTATTTATTTACTTATTTATTGAGAGAGAGAGAGAGAGGGAGGGAGGGAGAGAGAGACAGAGACAGAGAACACCAGCAGGGGAGAGGCAAAGAGAGAGGGAGAGAGAGATCCCATGATCTCACAAACCGTGAGATCATGACCTGGGCCAAAACAGAGTCAGATGCTTAGCCAACTGAGCCATCCAGGCACCCCTCTACAAGTATATATATATATATATATATA
>NW_027531904.1:1122782-1181658 GCF_008692635.1 Crocuta crocuta
TGGCGTCCATCAGTACTACTCCAAGGGTAGTAAATCTACCTAGGTCACAGACAAATGGAAGATGTAAACTACTTCATTTTACTTTACCGTTGGTTGCTGAAGCCATCTATAAGTATATTTTCTGGCAGAAGTTCCTGGGTGGTTCTGGAATATTTTTGTTTCTTATCTTGACTTTCTGATGTTTTTTTGAGTTATGCCCTGTTCCATCAGGGAAGGAGTTATTGATTTTTACTCAACCAACTTGTTCATGGGACACGAGTAGAGAACCCAACCATTTTTGGAACATTTCTCTGCTAGTTTTCCATCACTCTTTCTCATCTTCTTCCCCACTTCTCATGGCACCTTCTTGTTGCCTTTGCCAGGTGCCCTTCAGTTATCTTGCTTGATACATTTGCTCTCCAAGGTACTCTTTATAGTAGATTTTAAGAGGCACCAAGCCAGACAGCTGTTTTTGTTTTGACATGTGTTGGGGTATTGTTGTAGGGATCAAATAGGTGTCAAGCCATTTGCTGAGATCTCATTCTCTCAACCCACAAAGAAAAATAGACTTCCCAAGCTAAGATAACCATAATAACATATTTCTTATGGGAAGCATTTCCTGAAGTTGTACCTCCGAGGGCTAGGGCATGTCCAGTGTGGCCATTGTTCTGCTTATGATCCTCTGAACTCCCTTTGTCTGAAGAATAAAATCTAAAGCCTTCCATGGCCTTCCATGAGCAGGGCAGATTCATCAGGATGGGAAACATCTTCACCCAGTGAAAATACTGGTGGGAACTCTTAAGGTGATTAAATCCTTGTGACATAAAGAGCTCTCCAAGTTGGGCCCCAGCTACTTTTCTAGGACATGTTTCATTCTTCTCCCTTCTCATATTCTACACCCTGGCAGCTCCAGCATGTGATCTACTTTCGTATAAAACCTTCCTTTCCCACTCATGTGAACCTGTGCCCTTGCTCTCTCTCTGCCTGGGCTACTCTTCCCCTACACCCCCACCCACAGAAATTTTACTCACTTCTGGATGACAAATCTCATGGTATACTTGATTATTTAGATTTTTTTTCCTTTACTAAATCATGATACTCACAAGGGTAGAGTCCCTGCATTCCATGACCTATAGCATCAGCACTAGCCTGAGGTTTGCCCCACTGTGGGTGATCAGCAAATGTTTGTTGAGAGAATAAAACTATAATAATAAAAAGAGAAGAGGGAGGCTCTGTATAGAATAAACACAAAATTTATATGGTAGAAGAAAGACTGATCTTATAGGAGGTATATATAAGTTTACTGTGAGTTATCAAACATTTTCGAGCACGTTTTGCATATACCACTAGAATCAGCATTTGCTCTGACACTTACAGTGCCTTGAAATGGAATTAGAAACACAACATGGCAGGCAGCTAGCTAATTCTTTCAAATTCTTTTCCCATCATCAATGCTTAACATGACAGCTTATTTAACCAGGCTCTACAGAGGGGCTATCGCTGGAATTTAAGTAATTCCCACATTTGACCTACTATAACATGTGGTTATCATACCTTGAGAAACTCAATTTGGTAACCAAGGCTCTGCAACAATTTCTCAAAATAGCCATAGATATTTGCTTAGTGCCTACACATACATAATTTTGTAATCAAAACAACTCTGGGAGGTTGGAAGAGTGTGTTTTGTTATCATTTTATCTCTGTTTTATAAATGAGAAAACATACTTGGTGATATTAAGCAACTTGCTGAAAGACATACAGCTAAGAGGGATAAAGTCAAGACCTGAACTTGAATCTCTCTTACTCAGATTTACCTACTATCTAACCGTGATTAAGAGATGGTAAAGAGAAATAGGAATTTTCATCCAAATGAGTGGCTTCATATTCATTTTTAAATGTGCCAGATTCTTTGGTGGGTAGACATTTATAACCACATCTGTGTCTACTTTAGTACTTTTTCTTCCTCTTGTAGTGGGCAAAGTATTTTCATGTCATACATCAATGACAGTTGGCTGCAGTGATTTGATTCCACCAAAGCAATGCAAGCCATTAACAAGACCAAAGATTATTCTAAGATGCAGGAAGAAAATTATACCATTCTGAATTTTATATCTTTTCGTTTATGAATAAAAGTTAAATTAAATTCTAAATAAAAAAGAAAAAAAAACAAAAGAGAACAATGGGCATGTAGTAGTATCCTCTGAAAAGATATATACAAGTCTTAACTCCTAGTACCTATTGAATGTAATCTTACTTGGAAATATGATCTTTATGTATATAATTAAATTAAAGATTTTAGGATGAGACCACCCTGAACTTAGGGTGTGCCTTAAATCCAATGACTAGTGTCCTGATAAAAGAAAATAAAAGGATGATATGAGACACAGAGAGACACAGCGGGGGAAGCCAGAGGCAGAGATTGAAATTAATACTGCTACAGACCAAGTCACATCTGGAGTTACCAGAGTTGGAAGAGGCAATAAATGATCCTCCCTTAGAACCTTCAGAGAGTGCAGAGCCCTGCCAACAACTTGATTTCAGACTTCTGCTCTTTGGAACTATGAGATAATACATTTCTGTTGTTTTAAGCCACCAAGTTAGTGGTGACTCACTATGGCAGCCTTAGGAAACTAATACAGATTTTTCTACCAGGAAAGGGAGTATTGCGATAGCAAATATTTACCAATATGGAAGTGGCTTTAAAATTGGACAGTGGGAGGGGTGCCTGGGTGGCTCAGTCGGTTAAGTGTCTGACTTCGGCTCAGGTCATGATCTCATGGTTCGTGGGTTCAAACCCCATATTGGGCTCTGTATGGACAGCTCAGAGCCTGCAGCCCGTTTCAGATCCTGTCTCCCACTTTCACTGCTCTGCTCTCTCTCTCTCTCTCAAAATTAAATAAACATTAAAAATAAAATAAAATAAAATTGGACAATGGGGAAAGGCTAGTAGAATTTTGGGAAGCATGGTAGAAAAGACTTAAATCGCATGTTTTTTAGGTTTGCATCTGAGAGCTAATAATCACTTTAAGAGTTCCCACCAGTATTTTCACTGGGTGAAGATGTTTCCCATCCTGATGAATCTGCCCTGCTCATGGAAGACCAGTCTGTGGTCCTGTGCCTTGTTTTGAGTTCCCTTCTCATCATGAGAACCCCACAAGGTGCCTGTTGAGCTCCCATTCTCCTCCCTAGTTCCTGCAAGGAAGCCAAATGCAGAGATGCCCTGTTGTGCTTGGTGAAACTTGCAGAAATTGACACCTCAGACCAGATGTAGAATGGATATTAGAGTGGCTGGGTGGGGGCTTAACTTCTCAGGTGAAGAATGTCTGGAAAGACTTGGCTCACCCAGCATGTGCAGGGATATGCATCCTCTCTGAGTAGAAGGTGCTGGCCTTGAATCCAGACACAAGAGTGAATCCTGACTACACTGCTTAGTGACTCCGTGACTGTGGGAAAGTCACTGTACCTCCCTGATCATCCTCATCACCATCTGCAAATGAGGATGATCACACTCATCTTACACAGTATTGTGAGGATTAAATGAGACACCACAGGTAATAACATGGTAATGAGCCTCACCCAGTGGCTGCCATTTACTGGGCTCTCAATGAATGGTTAGCCCCTCTTCTCCTCTTTGAATGGTGGCTGTTTTGAACTTAATTCCAGCTGACAGGCATTAACTGACTCCCTCCTCTGTGTTGTGCATGTGCCATTGCTGAGAACACAAAGATGAATCCAATTAAAAAGTCCTTGTTATCAAGAAGGTCACAATGTAGGAAAGGAAATAGACATATAAACATAATTGTCCTAGCCAGAGAAAGACAACACTAGTTGTTTTACAGGACAAAGTTTACAGTACATAGCACTGCAGTACACACTGTACACAACACAGAATTGTCCAGAAAGGGATAGTTCTCTCTCTCTCTGGGGGTAAATAACCAGAAGGTGCAATTTGAGAAAGGGAAGTTTTCTAGGTTTTCTTAGTCTGCTCAGGCTGCTATAATAAAATATCACAGACTCTATGGTGTAAGCAGAGAAAATATTTATTACTCACAGTTCTGGAGACTGGAAATTCCAAGATCAAGGTGCTGACAGATTCTGTTCCTGGTGAAAACCCCCTTCCTAGTTTGCATAAGGCCACCTCCTTGCTGTGTCCTTATGTGGGAGAGAGAGGGAATGAGGGAGGGATGGAGGAAGAGGCAAAGAAAGTGGACACTTTGGTGCCATTTCTTATAAAGGCAGTAATCTTATCAGGGTGGTTCCATTTTCATGACGTCATCTAGCCATAATTACTTCTGAAAGTTTGCACCTCCAAATATCATATATTGGGAAGTAGGGCTTCAACACAGAGTTCTGGGGGGATGCAAACAAGAAGTCCATAACGCAGATGGACAAAAAAAAAAAAAAAGAGAGGACATTGAGGTACAGACCTGAAGTCCTGAGTTGGTGTATTGAGAGATCTGTAAGTAGCCCTGGATGACTGAAGGGTACACTTTTGTAGAACATGGGAGATGATGCTAAAAAGACCCAAAATAAAAAGACTCAGCACATCATGCTGAGGTGTTCCAAAATTCCATGGGAATGTCCTGGGGAGCCACTGGAGACTTATAAATAAACATGCTGCATTCAGGTTTGAAGACATCTTGAGGTGTGGAGACAAGAATGAATAGGAAAAGAGTAGGGTGGAAGAAGGGAGACAGTGAATCCCCTGTGGCCATGGCTCAGGAAAGAGCTAGTAAGGGCTTGGGCCAATGTAGGCGGTCTCTCTCATATGCCCCCAATACAGTATTTTCTCCAATCCACCTTCAAGGGATGTGAAGATCTTCCAGTTGGAGTCACTAGAGAATTAGGTTGTAATTGCTTGAGAGGAAAACAACATTGGTAACAACTTGTTTACTTGATTAACCCAATACTGCTGCTCAAAGCCAAGGCTTGGCTCTGCCATCTAGAAAATAGGGCGATACCTACTATTTGAAGATTAAATGGCATAACATACAAAACAAGCCCAGCGAAGAACAGTGGCACCAGTAGATGCTCTATACAAGTAACCGTGAATACTAGAAAGGTCGAAGGAAAGGAGACAAATACCCCCATATCACATCCAGATCCTCTTGTTCTCTAATCAGGTTGGCCACCAGGATAAGAATTGGCTCCAGCTTTGATGTAAAATAATTTATTGATGGAAAAATCTGTCCTGGTTGACAAATGCAAGGCCTTTGGAAGTTGAGGGTCTTTTCTGTTCATCCTCTAAGGATAAGTGTAAGCCTTGGCAGCCCCTCATTGGAGCATGTAATGGTAGTTGCTCTCTGAAGCCATTGCTGACAACATTTGTGAGACAGATCTTTTGTTTGTCTATTAGAAGCTTTATTTGACTTAAAGATAGAAAGCAATATGCTTTTCCTTGTGATTTTATGACCCAAGCTGTTAATGGCAATCTAAAATAGTTTACGGTAATTCCTTTCATATAGGTGCTTCATCATATTATCTTTTCAGATGTAGAAGTAAGGAATAAAGCTAATCATTTATAAAGCTTAACAATAATTAGAAAATTGTTTTCAAAATAATTTCCTTAAGTGTGTTGCTAGGTGTAAAGTTCATAATTGCCAAAATATATTAAAAGAATGAACTCAAGTCATCAAATAACAATAAGAGCACATTTGTAAAAAAAAAAAAAAAGTGCTGTAGAAGGTGATGCATAAAAATTCTGCACTTGTACATACTTTCCTAAAGGCCTCCTAAAGGCTCCAGAGGCTCGGTGTGGATTGGATGGTAGGTGACTGTGTGAGCCCTCTGAGGGAATTAAGGTGACACCAGAACTATGTGTGTCAGTTTAATCACTTTTCTTATTATAACAACTCTAATGAAAAATTTAAAGACTAAATTACATCACTTCTAATCCCATAACTCTATGAAATTGATTTCATTTAATAAGTGGCTTTTTGGCCCCTTTCCATTTGCACGTATATATACAAATATGCACACATATCTGCATATCTATACACATACATTTTTACTTTTAGTTGACCTACAAAATATGTATATTTTAGTTTTGAAGATTATCAGTAGAAAACAGACCTCTATCCACATTTCATTCTCTTCATGATTGTCATTTTATATCCACAAGCCTCTCCTTCCACATGGTATAACACACTTTGCTTAACTGTTTTTCTCACTGAGGGCTTTGGGTCATTTTCAAATTTCTTTTGGTCCTAAGAAAAACTGTAGTAAATGTGTATACATATATAGCATTTTAAGGAACTATTGCCTTAGAGCAGATTCTCAAAAGTGAGGCTTTTGGGAAGCAGTAAATGTATAAAAATGTTGGCTCTGGAGTCAGTCAGATGTAAATTCAAATCTTGGTTCTACTGTTTACTAGGAGTGTCACTCTAACTGTGCTACTTAAGCTCTATCCCTTTATTCTATGGTGCATATCAGTGAAGTACTGCTGCCTAACAAACAAGGGCAAAATATCAGTGGACACAACAATAAGACACCTCTGAAAGCTGGCTGGGTGTCAGCCCATTGAGACTGAGCTCAGATCAGTGACTCTGTTTCTTACTGCAGGTCTTTCTGCATACACACACACACACACACACCAATGCACAGGCATTTCTAAAGTTTTTGGTCACATCATATCTGGTAATATTTCATTGGCCAAAGCTAGGCATATGGGCCAAACAAAGCGAAGGAAGGAGCATGGAAATATATTCTGCTTCTTTAGTAGGAAGAACTTGAAAGTCACAGGTCAAAGGGAATGGATAGAGAAAGCAGTAAAGAATTATGGAACATTAATATGATCTAAGAGTGGGTGATAATACATACCTTACAATATTGTTGTAAGGACAAAATGATATAGAAATTTTGGTGTACAATAAGTGTTACCTTCAGGAGAGCAAGGTTCATTTCTGTTTTTATTTCTCCATCTTATTACTAAGCTTCCTACATTTCTTAGCATGTAATAAGTATTCAATAAATTTTGTTGTACTGCATGAAATTGACTATTATTATTTGTCCCAGTGATAAAGAACCCTAACTGTACCCCTAATCCCTACCATAGGTGATCACTACCCCACTCTTTCTGTGTTCCTCTAGCACTTTGGCCAAATCTCCCCTGGAATTCATCACATCCTATCATATTTCATCATTTCTGAATTTACCTTTTTTACTAAATAATGAACTGCAGGAACACAGTGACTGCAATTTAATTATCTCTGTTGCCCCAGTGCTTAGCCAAATGAACCATACTCATCAGTGGTGGAGTGAAGAAATAAATTACCATTCTCAATAGTTTATGTCTTCCTTTTCTTTCCTTGTCATGTTTTCCCCTGCCTTGTTAAACATATAGAACATACTTATAAAATCTGTTTTAATGTTCTTGTCTCCTACTTCTATCATCTCTGTGATTTCTGGGTCTATTTCTAATGATTGATTTTTCTTGTGGTTACAGATTATATTTTCTTGCTCTTTTTTGCTTGTCTGGCAATTTTTGATTAGATGCTGGATATTGTGTATTTTTATGCTGTTGTTTGTTGATTTTTTTTGTTGTTGTTTTCTTTTATGTAGTATTAGATTTTGTTCTGGCATGTAGTGAAATTGCTCAGACTGTCATTGATCCTTTTGAGGTTTGCTTTTAATTTTCTTTTAGGGCTTGTCAAAGCATCCTTTATTTGAGGGCTAATTTGACTCCACTACTAAGTTAATATGCTTTTGAGAATTTTACCCATTATGTAATAATGCTGGCTGGTAGAAACTAAAACTGAACTCAGCCCCATGTGAGTACTAGAAATTGTTCTATATACTCTTTTCCAGTAGTTCTTTTCCATAGTCTTCAGTAGTTTCTCCTCAAACATGTGTAGACCAGTACTTAGCCAAAGACTCAAGACCTTCTTTGCTTCATCTTTGTGTCCCTGCAAATTTTAGTTGCCCTGGTCCCACTACTCTACTGTACCCTCAAATCAAGGAGACCACCTGGCTCTACCTGGGTTCCAATTCCCTGTGCTGAAGTCTGGAAAATGCCTCCAGGCAGTAAGCTACAGTAACTGTAGGGTTCTCCTCACTTGTTTCTTTCTCTTAGTGATTACAGTCCTTAGTTACCTATTGTCCAGTGTCTGATAAATGTTCTTTTAGATATAATTGCATGGTCTCCTAGTTGTATAAGGCAGGATGGTAAATCCATTCTTAGTTATTCCATATTGGCTGGAATTGGGTATAACTTCTGTTGTTGCTTTGTGCATGGGTGTTTCTACCTTGTAAGAGAAGTGTCTTCTCACTGCTTTTAGGTCCTTAACATCATTAGTTTTGTATCTCTCTGACACTCTAGGCCAAGGTTTCTCAAATTTGACACTTGATATTTTAGACTGAAAAATTCTTTATTGTGGAGAGTTATCCTGTGCTCTGTAGACTGTTCCACAGCATTCACAGCATCTATGTACTAGATCTCAATAGCACACTCTACACCCTAGATATGACAATCAAAATGTCTCCAAACGTTATCATTGTCTCTTAATGTCCCAGGAGATATTTGATAACTATTGCTTTAGGCTATCCAGTCGATAGCAAAGCCCTCACTCACACCCTCTATGCAACGGAGAATTTTCTATTCTCTGGATCATGAAGAGACATGCTCTTCCAGCCAAGTGTTTACCTCACTGGGCAGAGGTTTTGCTCGACAACATATTCAGTGATTTTACTAGGACTTTAAATGGCTTTTGTTCTGATGACTCTGATAGAGAACACAGAAGAAAGATGCTGAACCTGAAAAGTGAGGTTACTATTTGTCCATCAAATTAAACTGGAGAGAAGATAATTGAAAGGGCTCAGTTTCTCATTAGGAATGTCTTCTCATGGGAGTTTCATAGTGGAAGCATCAATATGTAGCAAGGAAATGGCATTCTCAGTGCTTTTTGTATGTTTGGAACAATAACAACAACCAGTCCTCTTTTAGAATGAATGAATCAGTCAATATAACCATTGCTGTAAACATGAGGGCAAACAAACAAGAATATTGCTGCCAGTTAATAAAACTAGAGAAAAATCAAAAGGCTATTGACTATTAAATAGAAATGGATATCTTCCTGCCTCAAGCCTCTTCTATGTCTTTAATCTATTGAATAGTTAACTTTTATTTGCATTTGAAAAATTACACAATTAATCTTTTCTCATGAAGAAAAATTAGAAAGTTTAAATGAACAAAAAGTAAAATATCTTAAAACAACCACTACAGATAACTGTCTTGTCGCCATTGTGTACATCCTTACAGAGAGCCTTTTATCTGTCTTCATCTCTAGACCTGTGTCCATATTCATTACCTTCTCTTAAAATAACTTGAGATGTTGTCTATATATATGGTCTTGTAACATGTTTTTATTACACATGACACTATATCATAAACATCTTTCAACATTAATTAAACATAGAGCTATATAATTTTTTTAAATGGTGCATAGTATTCCATTGAATAAATGCAACATACATCAATCAATTTCCTATTACTAGACCTTTACGCATGTTATGAATTTTATCTCTATAAGCCAGACAATGATTGGACATCTGTTTGTATACATTCCTATGTGCTTTTCTAACTATTTCCTTGGGACACTAAAGTCTGGCTTCTCTGTTTATTCTCAGAGTAAAGTATGTTTATAAGGTACACTTCTTTTAAAATAGGTTCTGAGTTAGTGTCATGATAAGACTCTCTGACTTAGCGAGGATCAGAAAGGAAGTTTGTGAAAGTGGGCCAAGGGCCATGGGCCAAGTGGTGAGGGGATACTCCCTTAGCTCAGGATGTCAATAATAATGGATATTTTCTTTAATAATTCTTTATTCCAAATGGGGTCTTCAATTTTTTGTTATTGGTTTGTTTTAGTGATACAAGTTAAACAAGATTTTTTTTTAAAATATTTTTTAATGTTTTATTTATTTCTAGGAGAGAGAGAGAGAGACAGCATGAGCAGGGGAGGGTCAGAGAGAGAGGGAGTCACAGACTCTGAAACCGCTCCAGGCTCTGAGCTGGCAGTCAGCACAAAGCCCGACGTGGGGCTCGAACCCATGAACCACGAGATCATGACCTAAGTGAAAGTCGGACGCTTAACCGACTAAGCCACCCAGGCGCCCCTAAAGTCCCTATTTTCTTGCTAACTGTCAGCTGGGGACTTGCCTCAGCTCCTAGAGGCCACTTACAGTTCCTTGCCACATGGTCCCCACAGACAGTTCATAGCATGGATTTCTTCTTTCTCCAGGATAGCAGGACCTCTCTGACTCCCTTTATCTCCAACCTTTCCGATCCCTTTTAAGAGCTCACCGGATCAGGTCAGGTTAGGTCCACCCAAAATAATCTTCCTTTTGATTAATTCAACTGATTAAGGTTCTTTATTACATTTGAAAAAAATCCCTCCTGCATGTAATAGAACATAACCATAGGAGTAATATCCCATTATATTTACAGGTTCTGCCTCATGGGCAGGGAATTATGCAGAGCGTGTACTCCAGGGGGTGGGAATCTTGGGGGTTTTCTTAGAATTCTGTCTATCATGGCCAGAGTTTTACTCTCCTAAGAAAAACCTTGATATATTTATTGTTCTGTTCTAGATTACTGTCACTCCTATGTTTACATATTTCTTTTAAAAAATTGTAATTATATTGGGGCGCCTGGGTGGCTTAGTTGGGTGAGCGTCCGACTTTCGCTTAGGTCATCATCTCGCAGTTCGTGGGTTCGAGCCCCGCGTCGGGCTCTGTGCTGACTGCCAGCTCAGAGCCTGGAGCCTGTTTCAGTCTGTGACTCCCTCTCTCTCTGACCCTCCCCTGCTCACGCTGTCTCTCTCTCTCTCCTAGAAAAAAAAAATTGTAATTATAGTGTTCAGTCACCTTCAGGTCTTTTATTCTCTTCACAATATGCCAATGTGTCACCATAAAATTTTAATGAATCATTTGAAATTTTTGGTTGATATTTGTTGTAGACTGAGTGTTAGCGCCCCCGCTAAAATTCATATGTTGAAATCCTAACTCCCAATGTGATGGTGTTTGGAGAAAGGTCCTTTGAGAGGTAATTAGTTTGAGATAAATTTATGAAGGCAGAGTCCCCATGATGGGATTAGTGCCCTTATAGGAAGGAGAAGAGAGACCAGAGCTCACTCACTCTCTATTGTGTGAGGACACAGCAGGAAGGTGGCCATCTGCAAACTATGAAGAGGGTCCTCATCAGGAATAGAATCTGACAGCACCTTAATTTTGGACTTCCCACATGCAACACTTTTGAGAAATAAAGACTTGTTATTTAAGCCACCCAGTCTGTGGTATTTTGCTAGAGCAGCCCAAGCTAAGACAACATCACAAATAACATTTTTCTCCCATTATATTTTCTAATTTACTTATTGGCATTGCTTTGATTTCAGGAGTTTTTCACTTGATTCCTTTGTCATCCATTCCTCATCGTGGGTGTCATGGAACATATGGATAGTGGATTTCTATTGTTTTTACTTTTTTATTATTATTAAGGAGAGCTAAAGCTCTAGAACAGATAAAGAATGGCTTCTCTAGGACAAAATTTATTTCACCAATGAAATATTTATGATGACACGTTGCCTAGCAATGGTCACCAGCTCTGCCTGCATATGAAAGAGAGACACTCAAGGGGGTGTTTCCCCAGGAGATGCAACAAAGAGAAAAACCAGCCTAAGGAACACAGCTTCTGCTTCTTTGATGAAATCCCTACTAGTTACAGGCAAAGAAAATGTTTATAAAGGAAATGACTGTGTTGGCTGGAATAATTTCACACTTAGGTTTGAATAGAGACAAAAGGTGATAGATAGTCAGGGAGCACTTATCTGTCATGTAGCAAAATGTTTTATTTTCTGTCACTGCCCACTGACATGTCTCTTGACAACATTGTTGTTGTGCCTGTCATCTTGCCCAGTTCTGGCTGTCAAACTGCTGGGCTCATTAAGGTAAACCAGGCCTCCTTCCTTTAGGTCCCTGAAGTCAGGACCAATTCTTTTCAGGGGTGTTGACTTCCAAGGGTTAGAACATTTCACAAAGAACGGGACTAAGATGGAGTCTCGTTTAAAATGTACTGTGTTAGAATATAATTCTTTTAAGGGAGGAGGTGTTCCAAGGCTATAGACTTCCTCAGAAGTCATTTTTCTCTTTCTAGATGTCACCATCAAACCACAGAATGCCAGAAATGGAAGGAACTGTTGAAATAACTGTCAGAGCCCAAATTGTCTTTTTCCTTCTTTTCTGTCTCTCTCAACTCCCCACTCCTTCTTCTTTCTATTTGCCAAGGGTATTTTTCCCCGATTCCCACAAACCTGATATTGTGAAAGTAGAATCATCACATCAGGTAAATGTAATTTCAGGCAAAAGCAAAGAAACTTAACATTTTCATTAACACATGTAGCCTTAACATGGATAAGTGTGCAATTTCTACTGGATATTTTGCAGTACTGAAAGTAGCTCAACAACCTCATGATTTCCTTTGTCTATGCCAAGGGGCAAAGCATCCCAAGTTGGATATCATGAATCTAATCTATCCTCCTCTTTTTCTGTATGAGGGAAGTTTCTAGAACCCCTCAAACTAATATGAATTACCTAGGAGGGCTCATGAGTAATAAGCACACAGGATGATGGGTCAACAATCTCCGAGAGTGATCAGAGACTATGTTGGCACATTGAAATAACCTGAGGAGCTTTAAAAAAATACCAACAGCTGGATCCAGAGAGTCTGACTGGTCTGATGCAGGGCCGGGGCATCTGATTCTCATGTGCAATTGAGGTTAAAGAGATAACACGTGTTTTCAAGCATTGGGAGTAATCAGTTACAGGGATCTTCTATTGAAGTGTGCTAATCTTCCCACCCCACTCTCATTCATTTTGCTAAGAGAAGAAGGACCTTAATTCAAAATGAAGAGAGGGATCAGCTGGGCTTTCAAAGGGAAGGGGTCCTACTGGCTTATAAAAGCCACTCTGAAGACTTTCGTAGAGATCTTGTAAACGGGATGCAGTTGTGGATAGAAGCGTACCTGACGCTAGGAGGGATGGAACAAGGTTAATGAATTGACATTGGAAGATGGGTAAGAGTCTCCAGAAATCAACTTTCCTGTCTGCCAAAGGAGCCTTAGGAAATAAGGGTCTTACTAGATAAGAATTATGTGATTTAATAGGAAATGGGGGAAACTGTGGCAGACTGGAGACTGAAGACTCCCGAAGGAGGGCAGCTCATTGTATCATTGCCAGAATAGGAGCCCAATGCTGGAAGACTGCTAAGTTTTCAAGGTAAGCCCCAAATCCGGACTCCTATGTGAAATCTCCTGAAGTTTACATTGTGGCAACATCTTCAAATGTCCTAAATCTACTTCTGGGGATGGTATTAGTTGGTGGTGCTCAGCCTACGGAGGATACCAGTTTGTAATTTCTGACCCACATTATTTCTAAGTTCCATCTCTAACTTCCTAAGAATGTTTAGTTGGAGAGGGTCTGTATGAGAGTTGCAGCAACCATGACAAACCGTAGAAAGCCCATTTGGATAGTCACTGTTCTTTTACAGTTGAAAATTTCATTTTTGTCTTGGTCCTTGTCAGTCCCAGCTACTGCAGCCTGCTCACTGGTAACTGCCAACAAACAGGGAGACCAGGCACTGCTTGATCTCCTCTGAGCCTTCACATCTTTCTACTCTGAAATGAGGATGATCACTGAGAACCGTGAGCAAAGGCTCTGGATGAACATGAGCGGTGTGCTTTCTGCAGGCTGGGACAGCTGCTCTGGGGGGTGAAGGAGCACCCAGCAATCAATGCGGGGTCCTCTCCCCAGAGTTGAGGTCAGAAGATTACTTCAATAAGTTAAACTGCTTTTCATTGAACCTAAGTACAAAACTAGATTCCCCTTTGCCCCTTCCCAGCTGGATTAGGCTTCTAAAAATACCTCCAATAGCAGCATACTCTGTCTGACAGTGCTTGACAAGCTATAGTCATCAAAGTCGGTTCCTGCAGCTCAGCCAAGAGGCGTCTGTCCCTGGTCAAAGTTTCATTTTCTTGAAATCTGTCACCTTCCCCAGGTCAGCAGAGAACTGATGGGTATTTTGTTCAATGTAAGAGCAGATGCTCAGTCATCCAGTCTGACACAACAGCTATATCTACCAGAGGACCTTCTATTTGTGATCTGGGATTCAGTAAGGGAGGGCCCCTCTTCCCTACTAAACATTTTAATTCTTTTTTTCTAGTCTTCAGTATTTATTTCTCTTTGAGAGAGATAGAGTGCGAGTTGGGGTTGGGGCAGGGAGAGAGAGAGAACCCCAAGTGGCTCCCTGCTGCCAGCACAGAGCCTGAGGTGGGGCTCAACCTCACAGAACCATGAGATCCTGACCTGAGCCGAAACCAAGAGTCAGCAACTTAACTAACTGAGCCACCCAGGTGCCCCTACATTTCAGTTCTTTTTTTTTTTTTAATTTTAACTTTTTTATATTTATTTTTGAGAGTCAGAGACAGAGTGTGAGCAGGGGAAGGGCAGAGAGAGAGAGAGAGAGAGAGAGAGAGAGAGANCCCAGGTGCCCCCCCCACCCCACATTTCATTTCTTAAGCAGATCTGTGGAGAACATTCTGTTTTTCAGTTGTTGGGGAAGCTTGATGGCACATTCCCTAAAAGCTGTGAGGCTTTTATTTTTGGGAAACCTTTAAGTAGAAGGACTCAGATTCTTTAGGAGGTTTATATTGTGTAATATTCAGTGACAAAGCATATATAATACACAGTGTCTAATCTCTCTATTAAGGTTTCAGTGGGTTTCTTTCCATTCCTAAAAATTGACAGTCTCTGGGTGCTAACATGACTATCAATGAATTTTAGATGCTTTATGCTTTTCTGTATTTTCCCAAACAACCCACAAGCAACTTGTACTATATTAAGACATTTTAAAAATCTTTAATAGTTTGTATTAAGTAGAATTTTTAGCTTTGTGTGAAAGTTTGGGCTGAGATGTTAAAAATTATTTCAAATGCTGTTTTAGTCTTAGCCAGATAATATAGGTAGTAACTTCTGACAGTGATGGATATTTTGTTCTTCAAATTACATAAAATTGCTTTAAATCACAAGGATCAGTTCTACAAACAGCTGAACAAATCTTTCTAAATATTTATACTCATTTGATCTGGTAGCTGCACTTCTGAGAAACTTTCTTAAATAATGTTAAAAATGAGAAACATTTATGCTTGAAGATATTCATCTGTGTTATTAAAATTAGAAACAACTTAAATCCTTTCAGACATTTTAAAGTATGTCTAAAGTAAAAATAAGAAGTCATTAAAGATACCACAAAAATGTTAGCAAGGTGGAAAAGTTTTAATGTTAAAAGCAAAAGCCTGGGAAAAAATTGCATCCACAGTATAATCACATATGGAGATTATAAATAGTATTTATTATCTTGAATTATGAGAATGTAATATTGTATTGGAACCCTTACCAAAATAATGGACACACTGTAGCACTGAATAAATGTTCGTCCTTGATTTTCTATACAGGTGTGAATGTGTATACTAAAGGCAGGGCTAGTCAATATATCTATATTTTTTTTGGTGGTGTTATGGTTGATTTGCACGAGGAGTTTCTATTTTTCTGTATTTTCCAAACATGATAATGAGCCAGTATTCCTTTAAGTATGAGGAGATGAAATTCTATAAACCAAAGGAAAATAAAGGTCCTTCCATGTTTCAATTCCCCACTGAAGCAACTTAGTAGTGGAGGAGAGAGAGAATGCTTGTACATGCCCAGGTGATCTAGCTATTGGTTTGCATATGGTGGTAGCAATAGCCACAAGGCAATATTTAGAAAATCAAGTAAAGATGAAACACGTGTGGGAAGACTTAACCTTCTCCTATGAAGCCAAGGAAGAAACCATCTGAAACACAGCAGAAGAACAGGCTGGAGGAACCCTCCCTGGGCTTGCCTCCACTTTAAGAAGTGGCTGGGTGCAGAGTAGGGATCTGCCTAGACAGATCATTGTAAACTTCTCCAGGTCTAAAGGTGCCTGATGTATTTTTATCTTAGCCGATCAATCAGCCAAAAGCCATCAAGTGTTGACTCCTGTCCTGTAAGATTTACCCTAATCCAATACCTAGCAAATGGCCTCTGATAGCTCTGCTGGGTGCCTTTCAGGGATAAGTGGGGAGAAGAGGTGGTCATGCTGAGTGGGGGCTTAATACTTATTCAGGAAGATGGGCTTTTGAGAAGAAACATCAGTTTAGTGTTCTGGGGGTGGGGAGGTTCTTCCTGCTGTGGCTTTTATCCTTCTAGCCCCTTCCATTTCCTGCAATATTTCTATCCCCAGGTGCATGTGCACATAAACTACTGGACCGGGAGGCCAGTGTTTGGTAAAAAGCTTTCTGTTTCATCATTTTGATGGACATGTACCATTAAATGATCTAGACCTCCTGGGTAAGAGGGCATCAAGGGGGAGCTACTTTAAAACAGTTCCTGGCACAGGTTTTGAGCCAGGAAAATCTTCATATTGGGAGCGGTTTGCTACGTGATGGCCAAAGATGGGGGTCTTCTCACTACATATCTTTTCTGCACTGGATGTAAAGACTGGTACTTGGGTGGGGAAGGGCAGGGTCAAGAGGTCTCTGCTATCCATCAACTACTGGTGTGCCCTCTTAGAAGGACTTGTATTCTCCAGGCATTGAGGGACACCATTTTTTCTTTTCTACTGGAGCTGCAGGAGGGGTGTCCTGCTCTGCCTTCCTTTCTGTATAGCTTTAGGTGAGGTCCTTTGAACAAAGGCAGAGTCGGTTTCTCACTTGCCCATCTTTATATCCACTTAGATTCAGGACTGAGAAACTAATTTCCTGCCTTGTTGCACGCAGAACCCGGAGGCAGTTTAACCTTTGATGACTGAGTTAAACTCTCAAATAGGCTGAATAATCATTAGGATTTAAATTAAGGATTAAACACTCCACAAGGCTCCCAGTGTGAGTGCGTTCTGAGTACAGGCTGCTTCTGTGGCTGTCAGTGTGGAGGTGAAGAATGTGATTTCAGAGTCTCTGGAGACTCAGCTTGGGCTAGCAAACACAGATTTCATCTGTGAACTTGTGTAATTTCCTTACTCTTATAAAATCCAGGTGCTTCTATAGTACCTATGTGCCAGTTAGCTCAAAGAAGTCTTGGCAGATATTTGAAAAATCAGATGTCTGCCTTGAATATCTCCAATGTTGGACTACTCTTACTTTCCTTGTCATGCTATGGTTTTGGTTTTATCTTTGCTACTAACTTGCTGTTTATTGTTGGGCTACTCAGCTTTCCTGGCCTTATAAGATGAGACAATTGGAGGAATGGTCTAGTGCAAACTTTGACTCTACTTTAAGCAGGGACTTTAGAGTTACCACTTTCTTCTTGGGTCTGTTCTCATGAAATTGTAACCTCTAATGCCCCCATCTATCTGCTATAAAATGTACAGATAAAATGTCAGAAGAGCAAACTTTTTCAACTTCTGCCATATGGGCAAAACACTTTAGAAACTTGAAAATGTACCACAGTCTCTGAATAGCAATCATATTCTTGAAGACACTGGTTGTATAGTAAATAAATTTTGGGGTGGAGGGGGAAACATGCTTTGAGTTTAATAAGTTTGGTTAACACTGCATACTTGATCATCCTTTAAGAATTTTTTTAAATGTATGTTTATTTTTGAGGTGGGGGGGAATCGAGGGAGGGAGAGAGTGAGAATCCCAAACAGGCTCTGTACTGTCAGTGTAAAGCCCAATGCTGGGCTTGAATTCATGAACCATGAGATCATGACCTGAGCTGAAATCCAGAGTCAGGCACTTAGCTGACTGAGCCACCCAAGTGGCCCACTTTATCATCCTTTTTATGTGCAGTGGACACTAACTGTGTGGTCTGAAACCTGCTTAACCAGCATTTTCAACAAAATTTTCCAAACTATTTTATCATGGTGATCACTTTTATTATCTGCTTGGCTCAAGATTACCTTTTCCAGAGCAGGACCATTTTGTGGCCATTTTGGATAATGTGACTCATTGCCTAGCAACAGTTGACTAGACAAGAGATGGGTTCTTCACCCGCACTGGGCCAATCAGCTCCAGTGGTCCATTCTTCACCTGCAATGTGTGCTGAAGTAGCAGAGCACAGCAATCTAGAGGAAGCACAACAGAGCAGATGAGCAAAGAGGGTTGGAGATGAAAGAGTATCTACATGGCATCCCTAATCTGGTTCATTCCGTGGGCCCACCTGAGTGTGGGTTCCTGGGATACTTCTGTATCCTTGTAATAGGTTCAGCTTTTCTGCTCCAGTCACTGTGAGTGGTTTCTGTAACTTAAAGTAAACTAGATTCTCCATACCCTTTCCTTTTTTAAGGAATGCCTAACAGCATTTCCTTGAATGTACAGACAGTTTGCAGTAATTTCTTCAGAGTATCTTAGGGGCTGGTGATCATGCTGAGCCAGGGAGTGTTCCAGAAGATCAGCATTAAGGCAGAACTTAGCATTTAGGTGATTGGGGTGTTGATAAGTGAGTAGGGTGCTTGAGGTACAAGTACTCTCTCAGGACTAATAGTTCAAAAGAAGCCTAAAAAGGCAGAATTGTTTCAAAAACAAGGGAATGGTCACTTTGACCTACAAATTACTCTTTTGAAGGATACAGGGGCTCAGGACTATATTAATCATGTTTTTAATTTTATGATGATTTAATATCTGTGGTGGGTGAGGGGCACACAGCTTGCTTGCTGGCTGGGGGAAAACTGCCCCTCCTAGAACTAGCTCATTCCTAGAGTAGTACATAAATTGCCTTTGAACATGCCTTACATATGCAAACTGCTCTATCCCGTGTCCATTTACCAAACTATTCTTGTATTTCACTCTCATAAATGAAGCCAATATTTTTCTGCCCTAAATTACCGAGGGCTGGGTATCAGATAGCTAGTGGCCATCCTCTGCCCCAAAGCCCACTGGAATTATTCAAAGTAGCCAGTCCTAAGAAGTTTACCCTGTTCTATCATGCTGTTCCCATGGAAACCCCATAAAATCTGTGCTCTGTGCTTTCCCATTGCTGCTGCTTTTTCCTCCTAACTAACACCAGTGCTTTCAATGTGATCTTGCAGGCCATGCTTCTCCTTTCTAGAAAACTGTGAGTAACATATTTAGTTTTCAATGGTACTGACCTCTCCATGCCATCACCTTTATAAATTAAGACCCAGACAAAAATTAAAAAGCATCAGAAGGATCTAACCTATGGGCTATTTTTTTTTTAAATAAAAAGCTTGAAGGGTAGGAAAGTATATTCTTTAAAACCAAAGAAATCAAAGCTCCTAAAAGTTAAGTGATTTTCCCCAAGATCAGATAGGCAGCACCCATGGAGGTAGATTAAAAACCTGTTTCCCAGTGCTGAAGCACACACTCTTAACCGTAAGAGTAGTAGAAGGTGCCTGATTCATACTATGCTCAGGGATGAGCATACAGGGTGATATGGCAAATATGTTCTCTGTGCTTACGGAGTTCATTTCAGTGAGCTAGATAAAATGAGCCTACACATAAATGTATTTTGAAACCAAGAAAGTGCTAAAAGTACAAGGTTGTAGAAGGTGGTGAGGTTGGAAGGTGAATTTTAGTTACTGGATGGAAACTAACAGGGCTGATTTAAACTGTAAAGAAAAAAAAAACTATATAATGTTAACATCGTTTCTTTAACCCAAAATATCCAAACATGTAATCAATATAAATATTAAGATGCTTGGAAAACAAGAATGTGAAATAAGTCTTTGAAATCAAGAGTATATATTACATTTATAGCACACCTCAATTTGAATTAGCCACGTTTCAAGTACTCCATGGCAACATTTGACTTGTGGCTGCCCTACTGAATAACATAGTGACAGATTACCTAGGTATAAAATTCTTAGGTTGATACATTCCCTTGGCCCCTCTGGAAATGTAATCCTGGTATGGGTTGATGCTAATGTGAAATATGTGAAATATGTTATCAGTCTAATTGCTGTCCCTTTGTAGGCCATTTGTCATTTTTTTTAATGCGAGTGTAATTAACATATAGTGTTAGTTTCAGGTGTACAGTAAATGATTCAACAATTCTATAGAATACTCATCACAAATAAGTGTTCTCTTCATCTGCTTCACATATCTCCCCCATCCACTACCCCCCAATGCCCCTCTGGCAACCACCAGTTTATTCTCTATGTTTAAGTCTGTTTTTTCCTTTGTCTCTTTTGTTCATTTGTTTTATTAAATTCCCCATATGAGTAACAGCATATGGTACTTGTCATTCTCTGACTTATTTCACTTAGCATTATGCCCTCTAGATCCATCCATGTTATTGTAAATGGCAATATTTCATCTTTTTCATGGCTGAATAATATTCCATAAGCCAAATCTTCTTTATCTATTTATCCATCAATGGGCATTGGGTTGCTTCTATATTCTGGCTATTGTAAATAATGCTCCAGTAAATCATAGAAGTTCATATATCCTTTCAAAATTAATGTTTTTGTTTTCTTCGGGCTAATACCCAGTATTGGAATTATTGGATCATACAGTAATTCTTTAACTTCTTGAGGAAACTCCATACTGTTTTCTACAGTGGCTATTACCAGTTCGCATTCCCACCAACAGTGCTTGAGGTTCCTTTTCTTTGCTTTCTCACCAACATCTGTTGTTTCCTGTGTTGTGATTGTAGCTATTCTGACAGGTGTGAGCTGATAGCTCATTCTGGTTTTGGCTTGCATTTCTCTGATGAGTGATGTTGAGCATCTTTTCATGTGTCTGTAGGCCCTTTGTATGTCATTGGAAAAATGCCTATTCAGTTCCTCTGCCTATTTTTTTCCCTTAGTTTATTTTCAAGTTGGTTTCCATGTAACACCCAGTGCTCATCCCAACAAGTGCCCTCCCCCATGTCCATCACACCCTTTCCCCTCTCCCCCATCCCCATGATTCAAGAGTCTCACATGGTTTGCCTCTCTCCCTCTCCCCAACAATTTTTCCCCTTCTCCTCCCCTGTGGTCCTCCATGAAGTTTCTCCTAATCCATCTATATGTGAAAACATGGGGTATCTCTGTCCCTCTCTGCCTGACTTATTTCACTCAGCATAACACCCTCAAGGTCCATCCATGTTGCTACACATGGCCAGATTTCATTCTTTCTCATTGCCATGTAGTATTCCATGGTATAGATAAACCACATCTTCTTGATCCATTCGTCCGTTGATGGACACTTAGGCTCTTTCCATGTTTTGGCTATTGTTGAGAGTGCTGCTATGAACCATGGGGTACATGTGCCCCTATGCATCAGCACTCCTGTATCCCTTGGGTAAATTCCTAGCAGTGCTATTGCTGGGTCATAGGGGAGTTCTATTGTTAGTTTCCTGAGGAACCTCCACACTGTTTTCCAGAGGGGCTGCACCAGTTTACATTCCCACCAACAGTGTAGGAGGGTGCCCATTTCTCCACATCCTCACCAGCATCTAGAGTCTCCTGATTTGTTCATTTTAGCCACTCTGAGCAGCATGAGGTGGTATCTCAGTGTGGTTTTGATTTGTGTTTCCCTGATGAGGAGGGATGCTGAGCATTGTTTCATGTGTCTGTTGGCCATCTGGATGTCCTCTTTGGAGAGGTGTCTGTTCATGTCTTCTGCCCATTTCTTCACTGGATTATTTGTTTTTTGGTTGTGGAGTTTGGTGAGTTCCTTACAGATTTTGGATTCTAGCCCTTTATCTGATATGTCATTTGCAACTATCTTTTCCCAGTCTGTCAGTTGCCTATTAGTTTTATTGTTTCCTTTGCCATGTAGAAGCTTTTTATCTTGATGAAGTCCCAGTAGTTCATTTTTGCTCTTGATTCCCTTGCCTTTGGGGTTGTGTCAAGTAAGAAATTGCTGCGGTTGAGGTCAGGGAGGTTTTTTCCTGCTTTTTCCTCTAGGATTGTGATGGTTTCCTGTCTCACATTCAGGTCCTTTATCCATTTTGAGTTTATTTTTGTGTATGGTGTGAGAAAATAATGTAGTTTCATTCTTCTGCATGTTGCTGTCCAGTTCTCCCAGCACCATCTGTTAAAGAGGCTGTCTTTTTTCCATTGGATACTCTTCCCCGCTTTGTCAAGATTAGTTGGCCATACATTTGTGGGTCCAGTTCTGAGTTCTCTATTCTATTCCTTTGGTTTATGTGTCTATTTTTGTGCCAATACCATACTGTCTCAATGACTACAGCTTTATTGTAGAGGCTAAAGTCTGGGATAGTGATGTCTCCCATTTTGGTTTTCTTCATTATTACTTTGGCTATTTGGGGTCTTTTGTGGTTCCATACAAATTTTAGGATAGTTTGTTCTAGCTTTGAGAAGAATGCTGGTGCAATTTTGATTGGGATTGCATTGAATGTGTAGATTGCTTTGGGTACTAATGACATTTTAACAATACTTATTCTTCCGACCCATGAGCATGGAATATTTTTCCATTTCTTTGTGCCTTCAATTTCCTTCATAAGTTTTCTATAGTTTTCATCATACAGATATCCTATATCTTTGGTTAGGTTTATTCCTAGGTATTTTATGGTTTTTTTGTACAATTGTGAATGGGATCAGTTTCTTGATTTCTTTCTGTTGCTTCATTGTTGGTGTATAAAAATGCAACCGATTTCTGTACATTGATTTTGTAACTTTGCTGAATTCATGGATCAGTTCTAGTAGGCTTCTGGTGGAGTCTGTCGGGTTTTCCATGTAGAGTATCAGTCGTCTGCGAAAAGTGAAAGTTTGACTTCTTCAACCAATTCTGATGTCTTTTATTTCCTTTTGTTGTCTGATTGCTGATGCTAGAACTTCCAGTACTATCTTAAACAAGTGATGAGAGTGGACATCCCTGTCGTATTCCTGATCTCAGGGGGAAAGCTCTCAGTTTTTTACCATTGAGGATGATGTTAGCTGAGGGCTTCTCATAGATGGCTTTTATGATGTTTAAGTAAGTCCCTTCTATCCCGACTTTCTCGAAGGCCTTTATTAGGAAGGGTGCTATATCTTGTCAAATGCTTTTTCTGCATCTATCGCCAGTATCATATGGTTATCTTTTCTTTTGTTAATGTGATGTATCACATTGATTTTGCAAATATTGAACCAGCCCTGTAACCCAGGAAAGAATCCCACTTGATCATGGTGGATAATTCTTTTTATGTGCTGTTGGATTCAATTTGCAAGTATCTTGTTGAAGATTTTTGCATCCGTATTCATCAGGGATATTGGCTGTAGTTCTGTTTTTTGGGGTTTTTTTTGGGTTTTTTTTGTTTGGTTGGTTGGTTTTTTTGCTGGGTCTTTGTCTGGCTTGGGAATCAAAGTGATACTGGCTTCATAAAATGAGTCTGGAAGTTTTCCTTCGATTTCTATATTTTGGAATAGCTTGAGAAGAATTAGTATTGGTTCTGTTTTAAATGTCTGGTAGAATTCCCCAGGGAAGCCATCTGGCCCAGCGCTCTTATTTGTTTGGAGATTTTTGATAACTGAATTTCTTCACTAGTTACGGGTCTGTTCAGATTTTCTATCTCTTCCCGTGTGAATTTTGGTAGTGACTGTGTGTTTACGAATTTGTCCATTTCTTCTAAGTTGTCCAACTTGTTGGTGTATAATTTTTCATAGTATTCCCTGATAATTGCTTGTATTTCTGAGGGGTTGGTTGTAATAAGTCCATTTTCATTCATGATTTTGTCTATTTGAGTGCTCTCTTTTCTTTTTGAGAAGCCTGGCTAGCGGTTTGTCAATTTTATTTTTTCGAAAAAACTAAGTCTTGGTTTCATCTGTTCAACTGTTTTTTGTTTTGGTTTCTATATTGTTTACTTCTGCCCTGATTTTTATTATTTCTCTTCTCCTTCTGGGTTTGGGGTGCTCTTGTTGCTCTCCCTCTAGTTCCTTTAAGTGTGCTGTTAGATTTTATACTTGTGCTGTTTCTAATTTCTTGAAATAGGCCTGGAGTGCAATGTCCTTTCCCCTTAGGACTGCCTTTGCCGCATCCCATAGAGTGTGGATTGTTGTATTTTCATTTTCATTTGTTTCCATATATTTTTTAATTTCTTCTCTAATTGCCTGATTGGCCCACTCGTTCTTTAGTAGGGTGTTCTTTAGCCTCCATGGTTTTGGAGGTTTTCCAGAATTCTTTGTGATTGATTTTAAGTTTCATAGCATTGTGATCTGAAAGTGTGCATGGTATGATCTCAATTCTTTTATATTTATTGAGGGCTGCTTTTTGTCTCCGCATGTGATCTATCTTGGAGAATGTGCCATGTGCGCTTGAGAAGAAAGTGAATTCCATGGCCTCAGGATGTAGAGGTCTGAATACATCTGTCAAATCCATCTGGTCCAATGTGTCATTCAAGTCCATCACTTTAGTGATGTTCTGTCTAGTTGATCTATCCATTGCTATAAGTGGAGTACTAAAGTCCCCTGCTAATAGCACATTCTTATCCATAAGATTGCCTCTGTTTATGATTAATTGTTTTATGTATTTAGGTGCTTCTGTATTCGGTATGTAGACATTTATAATAGCTCTTCCTGATGGATAGACCCTGTAATTATTATATAATGCCCTTCTTTATCCCTTGTTACTGCCTTTACTTTAAAGTCCAATTTGTCTGATAGAAGTATAGCTACTCCAGCTTTCTTTTGACTTCCATAGCATGATATAGATTTCTCCATCCCCTTACTTTCAATGTGAAGGTGTCCTCAGGTCTAAAATGAGTTTCTTGTAGACAGCAAATAGATGGATTTTGTTTTTTTATCTATTTGCTACCCTATGTCTTTTGATTGGGGCATTTAGCTCATTTACATTCAGTGTTAATATTGAAAACTATGTGTTTAGAGTCACTGTGTTCTTTGTAGGATTTATGCTTGTGGTGGTGTCTCTGGTACCTTGCGTTCCTTGCAACATTTCCCTCATAGGGACCCCTCAGGATTTCTTGTAGGGATGGTTTAGTGGTGATGAATTCTTTCACCAAGTATTTCAAAAGGAAATACTTTTATCTCTCCTTCTATTCTGAATTGCAGGCTTGCTGGATAGAGGATTCTTGGCTGCATATTTTTTTGTTCATCACATTGAAGATTTCCTGCCATTCCTTTCTGGCCTGCCAAGTTTCAGTAGATAGGTCTGTAGCCACTCTGATAGGTTTCCCTTTGTATGTTAGGGCCCTTTTTTCCCTAGCTGCTTTCTGAATTCTCTTTGTCCTTATATTTTGCCTCAGATCTGCCGGGGTCAAGCGGCAGCACAGCCTGGGATCTACCGCCTCCTTGCTGCCGAGGGTCAGGCATGGGGGGTGCAACCTCCACACTGCTGAGGATGTTGTCAGGAGTGCAGCAGAGTAGTCTTTCCTGGCGCCGTCTGGGACTGGGGGCACCCTTTTCAAAGTCAGGACCTCAGCTAGAACTAAACACACTCTCCTTCTAAGCTGAGGTCTTTCTCTTCTCCAGGGACAGTTCTATGAGCAGTTTCAGCCACTCTTTCTTTTCTCCTCGATTCACTGTGGCTGCCCGGGAGGGGGGCTCCCTCCCTTCCCTCTGTGTCTCCAGACACGGCCTGCTTTTATCTTCCCCAGTCCGCACTCACACACCTATGAGTTGCCTTCCCAGTGTACTATCTCTTTCTCTTACTAAACCCCTGCGGCTTAGTGTCCTATGGCTTCAGGCCTTCTCTGTTTGAGAGATGGGTGTGAGCGAAATGCACGCAGCCCTCTACTTTTCCCCCTCTGCCTATTTTTTAATTGGATTATTTTTTGGTGTTGACTTGTATAAGTTATTCATATATTTTGGATATTAGCCCCTTATTGGATATATCATTTGCAAATATCTTCTATTTAGTTGGTTGCTTTTTTGTTTTTATTGAGGATTTCCTTTGCTGTACAAAAACTTCTTATTTTAGTATAGTCCCAATGATTTAATATTGCTTTGCTTCCCTTGCGAGAGCAGACTTCTCTTTAAAATAAAAATGTGTTTATAGCTGATGTCAAAGAAATTACTGGCTATGTTTTTTTCTAGGACTCCTATGGTTCCAGGTCTCACATTTAGGATCTCCATCCATTTCGAGTTTATTTTTCTGTATGGTAGAAGAAAGTGGTCCAGTTTCATTCTTGTGCATGTAGCTATCCAGTTTTCACAACACTATTTGTTGAAGACTTTTTTTATTGTATATTCTATTTGTCATAGATTATTTTATCATAAAAGCAGGAATTTATTTCTTGACTCTCTATTCTGTTCTACTGATTAGTGTCTATTTTTGTGTCCATACCACACTATTTCTGATTCTTGCAGTTTTGTAGTAGATCTTGAAATCTAAGATTGTGATACCTCAAGTTTTGTCATTTTTCAAGATTGCTTTCCTATTTGGGTCTTCTATGGTTCCTTACAAACTTTGGGGTTATTTGTTTTAACTTTGTGGGAAAATGCTCTTGGTATTTTGATAATGATTCCATTAAAATTGTATATTTCTTTGGGTAGTATGGACACTTTAATGAAATTCTTCCAATCCATGGTATGGAATATTTTTCCATTTCTGTCCTCTTCAATTCTTTCATCAATGTTTTATAGTTTTTAGAGTACAAGTCTTTTGCTTGTTAAGTTTATTCCTAGGTATTCTTTTTGCTACAATTGTGAATGAGATTGTTTTAATTTCTCTTTCTGTTATTTCATTATTAGTATACAGAAATGCAACAGATTTCTGTATATCTAATGTTGTATACTGTGACTTTACTGAATTCATTTATCAGTTCTAGTAGTTTTTTGGTGGAGTAGTTAGGGTTTTTTAGGTATAGTATCATGCCACCTGCATATAGTGACAGTTTTACTGTTTCCTCACCAATTTGGATACCTTTTTATTTCTTGTCTACTTGCTGTGGCTAGGACTTCTAGAACTATTTTGAATAAAAATGGTGAGAGTGAACATTCTTGTCTTATTCCTTAGGAAAGCTCTCTATTCTCTCCCCCCCCCCACCGCATTGTATATGTTAGCTGTGGATTTGTCATATATAATCTTTATTATATTGAGGTGTTCCCTCTAAACCTACTTTGTTATGTTAATATGATGTATCATGTTGATTGTTTTGCAAATGTTAAAATAGCCTTGCATCCCTGAAATGAATCTGATTGTGGCGAGTAATTTTTCTAATGTATTGTTGAACTTGGTTTGCTAATATTTTGTTGAGGATTTTTCCATCTATGTTCATTAGATATTGGCCTGTAATTTTCTTTTTCGTAGTGTCTTTATCTGGTTTTAGTATTAGGGTAATGCTGGCATCAAAGAATGAATTTGGAAGTTTTTCTTTTGGGGAGGGATGGTTTGAGAACAATAGATACTAGCTTTTTAAATATTTGGTAGATTTCCCCCATGAAGCCATCTGGTCCTGGACTTTTGTTGGGAGTTGTTTGATTACTGATGGAGTTTCATTGCTAGTGATTGGTATGTTCAAATTTTCTTTGCTTCCTGATTTGGTTTTGGAAGGTTGTATTTCTAGGAATTTATCCACTTCTCAATTGTCCAATTTGTTGGCATAGAATTTTTCATTGTACTTGCTTACAATCCTTTGTATTTCTGTGATGTTGATTATTTCTCCCCTTTCATTTCTGACTTTGTTCATGTGAATTCTCCTGAGTCTGGCTGAAGTCCTATTAATTTTGATATTTTGGAGAACCAACTCCTGGTTTCATTGATCTGCTTTTTTTTTTTTTTTTTTTTTTTTTCCTTTTTTTTTTTTTTTTTTGCCTCTATTTATTTCTGCTCTAATATTAACTTCCTAGTTTCTACTGGGCTTAGGCTTTGTGCTTTTTCTAGCTCCTTGAGGTGTAAGATTAGGTTGTTTGATATTTTTCTTCTTGAGATAGGCCTATATTTCTCTAATCTTCACTCTTACAACAGTTTTTGCTGCATTCTGAAGCCTTTGGACGTTGTGTTTTCATTTTCATTTGTTTCCTTGTGTTTTTTAGAATTTCTTCTTAAACATCTTGGTTGACCCATTCATTGTTTAGTCCATGTATTTGTCTTCTTCCCAGATTTTTTTCTTGGGACTGATTTCTAGTTTCATACCATTGTGGGTCAGAAAAGATGTGTGGTAGTATTTCAGTCTTCTTGAATTTGTTGAGACTGTTTTTGCGACCTGACATGGAATCTCTTCTAGAGAGTGTTCATTGTGCACTTGAAGAGAATGCGTATTCCATGTTTGTTTGTTTTTGTGTGTGGAATGTTCTGAATATATCTGTTATAGACCCATCTGGTCCAATGTATCATTCAAAGTCCCTGTTTCCTTGTTGATTTCTCTATCTGGATTACCCATTGATGTAAAGAACTTTGCTGTTGCTATTTCTTCCTTCATGTCTGCTAATAATTGCCTCCTGTATTTGGGTACTTCCATGTTCATAAATACTTGCAATTGTTCTACCTTTTGGGTTGTTCCCCTTATGTAGTGTCCTTCTTGGTCTTTTGTTAGTCTTCATTATAAAGTCTAATTTGCCCACTATAGGTATTGCTACCCAAGGTTTCTTCTTGCTTCTATTTGTATGATAGATGCCTCTCTATCCATTCCCTTTCAATCTGCATGTGTCTCTAGGTCTGAAATGAGTCTCTTATATGCAGCATATATATGGGTATTTTATCCATCAGTCACCCTATGCCTTTTGATTGGAGCATTTAATCCATTTACATTCAAAGCAGTTTTTGATATATATGTACTTATTGCCATTTTGTTACTTGTTGTGTGGTTGTCTTTGTAGTTTTTCTGTTCCTTTTCACTCTCTTCCCTGTGTATGACTCTTTAGTGATACTTTTGGATTACTTTCACTTTACTATTTGCATATCTATTGAAAGTTTTTGATCTGTGTTTCTATTAGGTTTATATATAACATCCTAAACATATAGCAGTCTAGATTAAGTTAATGGTTGCTTAAGTTTGAATCCATTCTAAAAGCACCAAATATTTGCTACCCCACCCCGCATTTTATGTATATGATGTCCTACTTTACATCCTTTTATTCTGTGAATACCTTGACTAATTTTTATAGATATAACTGATCTTATTGCTTTTGTTCTTTAGTCTCCATACTAGATTTATAAGTCATCTATTTTCATTATGAATGTTTTACCTGTGAAAGTTTTAACTTGCCCAATTTCCTTAGTCCTGATTATCAACTTTTCTTTCCACTCAAAGAATTCCCTTTAACTTTTCTTGGAAATCTGGTTTGTGGTGATGAACTTCTTTAACTTTTGTTTGGGGAAACTTTTATCTTTTATTCTATTCTGTATGATAACCTTGCTAATAGTGTTCTTGTTTTTTAATTTTTGTTTTTTCCTTTCAGCACTTTGAACATGTCATGTCTCTTTCTTGCCTATAAAATTTCTGCTGAAAAATCTGAGGCCTTCCTTATATTCCCCATATATGTAATTGCTTTCTTTTCTCTTGCTGCTTTAAAAATTCTCTTTACCATTGTTCTTTGCCATTTTAATGACTATGAGTCTTGGCGTGGGCCTCCTTAGCCTGATTTTTGTTGGGGGTCTCTATGCCTCTTGGGTTTGGATTTATGTCTCATTCCCCAGATTTCAGTGATTATTTCTTCAGATAAACTTTCTGCCCCCTCTTTCTCCCTCTTTTTCCTCTGGGATCCCTGTAATAATGAATGTTCTTATGTTCAGTGATGATGCTGAATTCCTTTAACCTAGTCTCATTTTTTAAAATTGCTGTTCAGCTTGCTTACTTCCAATTACTTTGACTTCCAGCTCACTGACTCGTTCTACTTCTCCAGTCTACTGTTGATTTTCTCTAGTGTATTTTTAATTTCAGCTATTGAGTTCTTCATCTCTGGTTCTATCTTTGTTGAAGGTCTCATGGAGATTTTCTACTCTTAAGTCCAGCAAGTATCTTTAGGACCATTACTTTAAATTCCCTATCAGGCTTCTTGCTTATCTCTGTTACATTTACCTCTCTTACTATGCTTCTGTCCTATTCTTTTATTTAGGACGTATTCCTCTGTCCCCTCACTTTGTCTAAGTCTGTATCTGTTTCTACGCATCAAAGTAGTGACCTTATGAAGGAAGAGGTCCTGTGCTGCCCTGCAGGGCAATGTCTGCTGTTATCCAGAATCTGGCACTTCAGAGATGTTTCCCATGTGTGTTATGTGTGCTCTACCGTTAGGACTGAGCCATGTTTGCCATCAATCATCTGTAATGGCCCACTTTGTTGTGGGCAGGGCTTGGTCCTTGCGCTGTTAAGGGGTCAGTCTGGGGCTTCCTTGAGCTTGTAGTTGGGTCTGACCAGATGCCTGCCCTCAGCCCATTTTCTTAGGTTGTGGTCACATGGAACTGCAAGGTGCTCTCCCTGTATTGTCTCCTGAGAAGCTTTCATTTGTGGGTGAGGCTTGTAGTCAGACCAGATGTCTGCTCCCAGTCCATCTGTTGGAGTTGCAGAGACCACAAACTACAGGGTCTCTCCTTGTGCTGCCCCCTGTGAGGTTTTTGTTGGTAGGTGGGGCTGGCAGTGAGATGGGTTGTCTGCCTCCAGCCCCCTGCTGGGTCTCCAATGAGTGTAGTTATCTTCTCTTCGCCCCAGGGCAGGGAGTGGCTTTGGAGTGCTGGTCACTGTCAAGGCTGCTTGCAAAACAACATGCATCACTATGTACTCTGGAGGAATTCCTGCTGAGTGGGATGGGTTCAATGGGGTGGATACTTTTGGATGAGATCTTCTCTCTGATTAACTGTGGAGAGGAGAGTCTACTCTGCCCGTCTGCAGGTTGTTTTCTGAGTTAATTGCATTGATGTGGCTATTATCTAGGGGTATCCTCAGGATGCAGTGAGCTTAGACCTCTCCTACTCTGCCATCTTCCTAGCCTCCCCCACCCCCGCCCCGCTTTTGTTGCTTTTAAGACTTTTTTGTCTTCAGTATTGTACTTTCACTATAACGTTGCTGGAATTTCTTTATATTCTGGCAATGAGGATTCAGTATGCTGTTCCAAGTGAGAACCCATGTTGTCTTAAGCTTGAAAAGTTATCTATTTTTGTGGAATGTTTCTCTCCCCCCCCTTTTACTTTATTTTAGCATCATTGCCAATGTATCAATATTGATCATGCTAGATAACTATAATACAATATTGTTTATTACATTATACATTAGGTCTCTATGGCTTATTTACTACTTGTAACAAGTTTGTAGTTTTAAACACCATCAATCTTATTCTCCCACCCTCTTGTAACCATTGTTTTACTATTTTATTTTACAAGTTTGACTCTTTTAGATTCCGTATATGTGATATCATACAGTACTTTCCCTGTCTGACTTATCCCATTAAGTATAACGGGCTCAAGATTCATCCATGTTGTCACAAATGGAAATATCTTTCTTTCTCATAGCTGAATAAAACTCTATTGTATATATGTACTGCATCTTTTTTATCCATCCATTGATGGGTATTTGGGTTGTTTACATATTTTGGGTATAGTGAATGTTGTAATAAACATGGGGCTGCATATATATTCTCTAAATCCTGTGTTTGTTTTCATATTCTTGGTTATATATCCAGAAGTTGATTTTTCTGGTGTGTATGGTAGTTTTTTAATGTCTTAAACTCTGTACTATCTTCTGCAGTGGTCGGACTGGTTTATATGGTCACCAACAACGCATAAGGTTTCTCTTTCACCGTATCTTTGCTTACACCTCTTTGGTCTCTTTTTGGGCATAGAGCCATTTTAACAGTTGTGAGGTGATATCTCATTTAAGTTTTGATTTGCATTTCCCTGATAGTGATGTCGAACATCTTTTTATGTACCTGTTGGAGATTTTAATGTCTTTTTTTGAGAAATGTCTATTTAGTTCTTCCCATTTTTTAATCATATATTTTTGAGTTGACTAATTTTTTTTTCTGTATCTTGGGTATTAATGTCTTATCTAATACATGGTTTCCAAAAATATTGTTCCATTCTATAGGTTTTTAATTTCTTGTTTCTTTGTGCAGAAGCTTTGGAGTTTTATGTAGTCCCAGTTTTTCTTTGTTTGTGCTCTTGATGTCATGTTCCCATCCCCAAATCATTGCCGAGACCAATATCAAAGCTGCTTCTGTACAGCTTTTTCTAGGAGTTTTACGGTATTGGGTTTTATAGTTAGGTCTTTGATCTATTTTTAATTTTTTGTGAGTAGTGTGACATAGAGGTCCAATTTTATTCTGCTTGTGCTTTTCCAGTTTCCAAAGCACCATTTGTTGAAGAGACCATCCTTTCCCCATTAGGTATTCTTGGCTCCTCTACTGAATATTAGTTTACCATATGTGTCAGGTTTTATTCTGGGTTCTTTATTCTGTTGGTCTATGTGTCTTTTTTTGTGCCAGTACCATATTATTTTTTACTACTATAGATTTATGGTATAGTTTAAAATCCAGAAGCCTGCTGCCTCCAGCTTTGTTTTCTCAGGATTTCTTTAGCTATTTGGGATCTCTTGTGTTTGTACACAAACTTAGAATTCTTCTAATTCTGTAAGGATGCCTTTGGTATTTTGATAGAGATTGCAATGACTGTACAGATGGTTTTCAGTAGTCTGGCCACTTAAAAAATACAAATTCCTCCAATCCCTGAGCAAAAAATGTCTTTACATTTGGGTGTTTGATTTCTTAAAGCAAAGTTTTGTAATTTTCATTGGACAGCTCTTTCTTGTATACTTTATTAATTTATTTTTCAGGTGCCCCATTAGTGTAAAGAAATGTAGTTGATTTCTATATGTTGATATTCTTATATTCCAATAACTTTTTGACTGATTCTTTAAGACTTTCTAAATTTTGTCTTATCAGCAAATAACAACTTCTTCCTTCAGGATTTTGGGTGCTTTTTTTTTTTCTTCTTCTTTTGTCTTCCCTCATTTCTCTTACTAGGACTTCCAGTATATTGAGTAGGAGTAGTAAGAGTGGACTTCTTTGACTTATTTCCTATATTAGGAGAAATGCTTTCAATTTATCTCCATTGAGTATAAAGTTGGCTGTGATTTGGTCATATATGGCCTTTATTATGTCCAGGTATGTTCCTTCAATACCCAGTTTAAGGGATTTTATTATAAAATGGTATTGTATTTATCAAATATTCTTGTGTTTGAGATGATCATGTGATCATTATCTTCCATTTTATTGACATGATTTATTTATTGTATGTTGAGCCCACCCTTGTATCTTAGGGATCAATTCTAATTGTTATGGTGTATAATCCTTTTAATATGTTCAGTTAGGTTTGCTAATAACTTTTAGAATTTTTTGCCATCTATATTCATCAGGGATATTGGTCTATAGTTTTCAGGTGGTATCCTTACCTGGTTTTGGTATTGAAATGATGGAATGTTCTGTGTAGGTCTGTTAAGTTCATTTGTTGTACATTTGCCATTGATATTTTGATAGGGACTGAATTAAATCTGTAGATTGCACTGAGCAGTATAGACATTTGAACAGTATTCTTCTAATCCATGAGCATGAAATGTCATTCCATTTGTGCCCTCTTCAGTTTCTTTCAGTGAGGTTTTCTAGTTTTCAGAGCATGGGTCGTTCACCACCTTGGTAAGTTTATTCCTGGGTATTTTTAGTGCAAGTAAAAATGGAATTGTTTTCTTAATTTCTCTTTATGCTACTTTATTAGTGTATAGAAATACAACACATTTCTTTATACTAACTTTCTTTTAATATCCCGTAACCTCCCTGAACTCTTTTATCAGTTCTAATAGTTAGCTTTTCTGCTTTTTGTGTTGGTAGAGTCTTCAGGATTTTCTACTTATAGTATCAATTATTGTCAAATAGTGAAAGTTTTACTTATCAATTTGAATGTCTCTTCTTTCTTGTCTGCTTGCTATGGCTAGGACTTCCAGTGCTATGTTGAATAAAAGTGGCAAGAGTGTGGACATCCTGGTCTTTTTCCTGACCTTAGGGGGAAAGCTGTCAATTTTTCACCATGGAGCATGATGTCTGTTTTGGAGTTTTTTAATGGAATACTGCAAGGCAATGAGAAAGAATGAAATCTGGCCATTTGTAGCAACATGGATGGAACTTGAGTATGGTATGCTGAGCGAAATAAGTCAGGCAGAGAAGGACAGATAACAGATACCATATGTTTGCACATATAGGAGGATTTTATCTCCATGACTTATTTTATGACTAAAATTTTAAACTGTTAATCACCTTCACCAAATTTGCCTATAATGCCCACCCCTCTGACAACCATCAGCTTGTCTCTGTATTTAAGACGGCACTTTTGTCTCCCTTGGGTAAATTCTTAGCATTGCTATTGCTGGGTCATAGGGGAGTTCTATTGTTAATTTCCCGAGGAACCTCCACACTGTTTTCCAGAGGGGCTGCACCAGTTTACATTCCCACCAGCAGTGTAGGAGGGTGCCCGTTTCTCCACATCCTCGTCAGCATCTAGAGTTCTCTGGTTTGCTCATTTTAGCCACTCTGACTAGCGTCAGAGTGCCATTGGTACGTACTTTATGGTTGTTTTTGTAGTTCTTCTCTGGCCCTTCTTTTCTCATGGCTTGGTGGCTTTCTTTAGTGAGGCATTTAGATTGTTTTCTCTTTATTTTTGAATACCTTTAACTGGGTTTTGATGTGTTTTTCTCATTAGGTTTGTAGATCACATTTTCTGCATCTAGCTGTCTATATTAAATTGATGTTTGCTACCAAAAAAAAAAAAAAATTGATGTTTGCTTAAGTTTCAGCCTTGTTTACTCCTCCCCCCACCCCCGCATTTTAGGTATATGGTATCATACTTTACTTCCTTTTATCTTGTGAGTCCCTTGAATGAATTTTATAGGTGTACTTTAATACTTCTTACTTCTTATTCCTGGTTATGGCCTTTCCTTCCCATTAAAATTGTCTCTGTTAACACTTCTTGTAGGGGCTTGTTTAGTAGTCATGAATTTAAATTGAAAGAACTCCATCTTCTTTTTTAATGTTTAAAAATTATTTATTTTGAGATAGAGAACACGAGTGGGGGGAGGGGCAGACAGAGGGAAGAGAAATTGCAATCAGTCTTGGCACTGTCAGCACAGAGCCCAATGCAGGGCTTGAACTCCCAAACCATGAGATCATGACCTGAGCTGAAAGCAAGTCAGATGACTAACTGAGCCACTCAGGTGCCCCCTCTCTTCTATCCTGAGTGAGAGCCTTGGTGAATAGAATATTCTTGGGGGCAATTTTTTTTCCTTTTAGCACTTTAAATATATCCTGCCACTCCCTTCTGGCCTGCAAAGTTTCTGCTGAAAAACCTGCTGTTAGCCGTCTAGGTTTCCCTTGTATGTAACTATTTTCTTTTCTCTTGCTGCTTTTAAAATTCTCTTTATCACTACTTTTTGCCACTTTAATTGTTATGTGTCTTAGTTTAGACCTCCTTGGGTTGATTTTGTTGTTGTTGTTGTTGTTGTTGTTGTTGTTGTTGTTGAAGTTCTCTGTGCCTCCTAGATCTGGATTTGTTTCCTTTCCCAGGTATAGAAAGTTTTCCAGCTATTTTAAAAAACTTTCTACCCCCTTTTTTCTCTTCTTCTGGGATCCCTATAATGTGAATGTGGTTATGCTCAAAGATGTTACTGTCTTCCTTTAACATATTCTCATTTTAAAAACTTTCATCCCAGCTTGATTACTTTCTATTACTCTGACTTCCAGCTCATCGATCCATTCTACTTCCTCTAGTCTACTGTTGATTCTCTCTAGTGTATTTTTAATTTCAGCTACTGGGTTCTTAATCTGATTGGTTGCTTTTTATATTTTCCATCTCTTTGTTGATCTCCTGGAGATTTTCTCTTTTCTCAAGTCCAGTAAGTACCTTTTTAAGCATTCCTTTGAATTCTCTATCAGGCATATTGTTTACCTGTTTTATTTGGCTCTCTTGTTATGCTTCTGTTCTGTTCTTTTATCTGGGACATAATCCTCTGTCTCCTCATTTTATCTAAGTCTCTGTGTCTGTTTCTATGTATCAGGAAAGTCAGGTCTCTGGCTATTGAGAATAGTGGCCTATGGAGAAGTTCTGTAGTACCCTCAAGTAATGTCTCCTGTTACTGGAATCTAGCTCTTCAGGGATGTCTCCCATGTGTGTTGTGTGCACCCTGCTCTTGTGGATGAGTCACTTTTTGCCTTCAGTCTAGTCATCTACAATGGTTCTCTTTGCCTTTTGTGGTTTTGGTTTGGTCCCTGTGTTCTTAGTGGGCCAGTCTGAGGCCACCTTGGGCTTGAGTCAGGCCAGGTGTTTTCCAGAGGCATGATAGCACTGTATTATAGGGCTCTTTCCCTGTATCATCCCCTAAGAATCTTCCATTGGTGGGTAGGACCTGCAGTCATACCCAATGCCTGCCCCCAACCCACTGCTGTGGCTGCAATCTTCCTGGTGTATGTGGTTGTCCTCCCTTCTCCCTGGGGCAGGAGTCACTTTGGAGTGGTGCTGAGCTTGGTCAGGGCTGCTTGCACACTGCCAGGCTTGTGGCACTTTCTTGGATGGGCTCTGGCCAAGGGTGTATTGAAGGGAGCAGATCCACTGGAAAATATGTAGGTGTGGTGCATGATGCCTGAAAAGTCATGCTGGCTGGCTGTAGGAGGAGACCTGCAGCTGCCTGGGAAAACTCCTGCTGAGGTGGGGAGGATCTGCAGAAGTGGGTGGGGATGAGGTGCACTGTTAGAAATCTTGGTGGAATGTGTTGACACTGTGTTGGTTCCTACAGGTGTCTGTATGTCTCGGCTGTGGGGCAGTGGAGGGAATGGCACCTGCCAGCTCTTTTGTTCTTGGAGAAGTCTCCTAACCATCCCTACCCTTCTACCACTTGCTCTGTGATTAGTAAACATATCTCCTCCCATATACTCCACATGTTTTCAAAACTATTGCTTCTCTGCCGTATCTCAGTGGGACTCTTTTTGTGCTGTCTCTTTAAGGGTGGGGACTCATTTCCTATTACCTCCTGGCTCTCCCAGAGCTGTATCTGCTGATCTTCATTGTTCTGGATGTTAAGCCTCACTGACTATAAGAACTCCTGAAATTTGGCCCCTCTGGTTTTCAAAGCCAAATGTTATGGGGATTTGCCTTCCCTGTGTGGGTTCCCTATGTCTTGGGATTCTTGCTGTAAAGGTCTGTTTTCTCTCCCTTCTCCATGCTACCTGCTTACTTCCCTTTCTCTTGCAGACTGTACTACAGGTCCATTTAGCTTTTGACCACATCTCTGTCCTTGCTAGATGTAGCCTCTTCTCTACATTTAGCTGTGGAGAATCTGCTCTTCCAGTTTTGGGGTCACTTTCTGGGTTATTTGCACTGATGTTGGTGTTATCTAGTTGTATCTGTGGTACGAGATGAGCTTAGGGTCTTCCTATTCCACCATCTTCCTGGAAGTCTCCCTGGATCTTTTTTTTTTTTTTTTTTTTTACCATTTAGTTATTCTATAATTTTTCATTGGAGCATCTGGTAGACTTACATGTAAAGTAATTAAGTGTGTTCTTACGGAATTTTATTCATTGTTTTCTGATTGTATAGATCTTTGTTTCTTGCTGCCTTTCTTTGTGGCTAGGATTTCTAAAGCTATGCTTAGACTTCTTTCTCTTTGTTTTTGGTGTATCTATTATAGGTTTATTTGTGGTTAACATTGGATTCACATATAACTTAAAAAGTCTATATTAAGTTGATGGCACTTAAGTTGGAACACATTCTAAAAGCACTAAATTTTTACTCCCACCTTCACTTCACATTTTATGTATATGATGTCATATTTTACATCTTTCTGTGTGGACTAATTTTCATAGATAAAATTGATCTTACTCCTTAGTTTTGACTTCCATGCTAACTTTATTTAAATGACTAACCCACTACTTTTACTGTATGCCTACTCTTCTTTCATCATTTTCTTTTAGTTATTGCCTTTTCTTTCCACTTAAAGAATTCCTCTTAACACTTCTTGCAAGGCTTGTTTAATGTTGATAAGCTCCTTTTAACTTTAGTTTGGGAAAACTCTTTATTTCTCTTTCTATTCTGAATGATAAACTTGCTGGGTAGAGTGCTCTTGTATCTAAGTTTTTCAGTCCTTTGAATATATCCTGCCATTCCCTTTGGTCTGCCAAATTTCTGACAAATAGGCTGGTAGCCTTATGGGGTTTCCCTTATATTTAACTGTTATCTTTTTTTGCTCTTAACGTTCTTTTTGTCATTACTTAATTAGTATGTATCTTAGTGCAAACCTCTTTGAGTTCATCTGATTAGTGGTTCTTTGACCTTCCTTCACCTGAATATCTGTTTCCTTCCTCAAATTAGGGAAGTTTTCAGTGATTTCTTCAAAATTTCTGCTCACTTTTCCTTCCTCCCTCTAGGATCCCTATAATGCAAATGTTATGTTTGATGTCACGGAGTTCTCCTAAAATATTAATGTTTTTTCTTTGCTGTTCAACTTGGTTACTTTCCATACTCTGTCTTCTAGACCACTGATCTGTTCTTCTGCACCCTCTAATCTGATGTTCGTTCTTCCTACTGTATTTCAGTTACTGAATTCTTCAGCTCTGACTGGTTCTTTCTCATATTTTATATCTCTTTGTTGATGGTCTGAGTTCATCCACGCACTTTTCAAGTCCGGTGAATATCATTATGACTATTACTGAGTTCTTTCAGGCATATTCATTATTTGCAGTTCATTTAGCTCTTTTGTTGTCACTTTGGTTCTTTCATTTGGGACGTATTCCTCCACCTCCCCATTTTGTTTCTATGCATTAGGGAGGCTTGATAGATCACCTGATTGGAAAGTAGAGGCACTGTGTAGAAGAGGTCCTATATTGCCCTTTAGCATAATCCCTCCTGGCCACCAGAACCAGGCACTCCAGAGATGTCCCCTATGCTGGCTGCATGCATCCCACTGTTGTGACTGAGCCACTTTTACCTTTAACCCAACTAGCTACAGAGACTCAGTTTGGCTGATGTGGGCACATTACACAAGGCTTGGTCTCTGTTGTCAAGAGGTTTCTCTGTGGTTGTTGTAGGCTTATTGGTAAGTGGAGTTGGGAGTCAGGCTAGCTGTCTGTAGTTAGCCTCTCTGTCACAGTTGTGAGCATACCAAACAGGGCTTGTTCTCTGTGAAGCCAGCTAAGAGGCTGGGCTGCTGGTAGTGGGTGCATTGGTATGTGGAGTTCTCTCCCTCTCCCTAAGGCAGGAGTCACTTGGGGGGGGGGTAGTAGTCCTGTTGAATATGGTGGGACAAAAGCCACTTTTGAGGGGTGCCTGCTAAGCCAAGTGGGTTGGATAGGGCAGGTCTGCAGGGGAATACTGTGCAAGGCGTGAAGTTCTAACAATGCAGATAGAGAGGGCTAGCACTGACTCATACAAGCATCTGGCTATCTAGACTTGGGGAAGGGAGGAGAAGAGAAAGGCGTTGGTTGATATTCTTGTTCCCCCAGAAATCTTTTGAAATTCCCTGCCCCTCTAGCACATGTTCTAAGATTAGTCAATATTTTTTCACCTAAATCCCAGACACTTTTCACATTGCTGCTTCTGTGCAATGTCTAGGGCCAGCTTACATATTCTAGCTCTTTAAGGTCAGGGGCCCATTTCTTGTTGCTCCCTGGCTTTCCCAGTGTTAGGCCCACTGATTTTTATTTTTTTTTAATGTTTTTTTTTTACTTATTTCTAGGAGAGAGAGAGACAGCGTGAGGAGGGGAGGGTCAGAGAGAGAGGGAGTCACAGACTGAAACAGGCTCCAGGCTCTGAGCTGGCAGTCAGCACAGAGCCCGACGCGGGGCTCGAACCCACGAACCGCGAGATCATGACCTAAGCGAAAGTCGGACGCTTAACCGACTAAGCCACCCAGGCGCCCCTAGGCCCACTGATTTTTTAAAGCACCAGAGTTAATCCCCTACTGATTTTTCCCAAAGCTAACTTTACTAATATTTCAGAGCCAGATGTTCTAGGGATTAATCTTCCCAGTGTGGGTCCCCAGTGCTAGGGGCACCTGACATAAGGCTGGACCCTCTCACTTCTCTATCCTTGTGGTGTCCTTCCCATTAGTGCTTGGTCTCCCTAGGGGTTTGGTTCCTAACTGTGTCTCTGCCGCTCCTACCCATTTGATGCGGCCTCTTCTCTACCATTAACTTTAAAAGGTCTCTTCTGTCAGTCTTTGGGTCATTTTCAGAGGTAGTTGGCTAGATGTATCTGTTAACTCAGTGTGTCTGTGGGACAGGGTGAGCCCAGGATCCTCCTGTGTCATCTTGAAGCTCCTTTCTATATCATCTTGATGGATTGTCTCTTCAATCATTATATAATGACTTTTTGTCTTGTTATCCTTTTTTGGCTTGGTCTGTTTTGTCTGACGTAAGTATTGCTGTATGTGCCTTCTTTTCCTTCCCACTTAGAATATCTTTTTTTTTTTTTTTTTTTTATTTTGAGCCTATGTATGTCTTTAGAAATAAAAGGAATCTCTTGTAGGAGGTGTATTGTTGGGTGGGTGTTGTTGTTTAATCCACCCAGTTACTCTGCCTTTTTTTTTTTTTTTTTTTTAATATTTTTAGAGAGAGAACACCAGCAGGGAAGGTACAGAGAGGGAGAGAGAGAGAATCCCAAGCAAGATCCGCACTGTCAGCACAGAGCCTGACCGGGAGATTAAACTCCCAAACCATTAGATTGTGACCTGAACTGAAATCAGGAGTTGGACACTTAACCAACTGAGCCACCCACACAGGCACGCCACTCCGTGCATTTTGATTGGCGAGTTTATTCCATTTACATTTAGGGTGATTATTGATATGTATAATTTGCTACTGCCATGTGATGTCTATTTCCTGGTTATTTTATCTCAATTTTTTCTTGTCTACCTTTGTAAGTTAGTAGTTTTACATGGTGATTAGCTCATTCATTTTTTAAAATATTTCAGGTCTCTGTTCTAGAAGAGCTTTGTGGTTATCACGAGGTTTATGCAAAACCTCTCCTAGATAAATTACTATAAGTAGGAAAAAACTATTTTATTTTGATTCATGTAAAGGTTCCATCCTTCTAATATTCCCCTTTCATATATTTGATGTCACAAATTTACGTTGTAATTTTATTATTGACTTGTAGTGGACTTACTTTCAATAATCTTTTGACCATTGTAATAAAGAGCTTAATATGCTATTTAAAAACATTACCGTATTAGATACATTATTTTCTTAAATTTTTTTTAATGTTTATTTAGTTTTGAGAGACACACACACAGTATGAGCAGAGGAGGGTCAGAGAGAGAGGGAGACACAGAATCTGAAGCAGGCTCCAAGCTCTGAGCTGCAGCACAGAGCCTGATGCAGGGCTCAAACCCACAAACTGTGAGATCATGACATGAGCTGAAGTCAGCTGCTTAACGGACTTAGCCACTCAGGCCCCCCTAGATACATTATTTTCAAGTGCAGATGGAAAGTTTTCCAGGGTAGATTACATGTTAGGCCATGAAAATGGTTTCAATAAGTTTAAGATTGAAATAATATCAAGCACTTTTTATTACAACAGTATGAACCTAGAAATCAGTTATAGGGAAAAGATCTAGAAAAAACACAAACACATGGAGACTAAACAATATACTACTAAACATCTAAGGAGTCAATGAAGAAAAATTGGTAGGGAGAAATGAAAATGAAAACATAGTGGTTCAAAATCTATGGGACACAGCAAAAAGCAGTCCTAAGAGGGAAGTTTATAACAATACAGGTCTACCTCAAGAAACCAGAAAAATCTTGTCCATCTGTCTCTGTTAATAAAGACCCATTGAACAACAACAACAAAAAAGAAACCGGAAAAATCTCAAGTAACTTTCTACATGAGAAGAAACAGAAAAAGAGCCCCAAAAGCCCAAAGATAGAAGAAAGGGAATAGTAAATACCAGAGTGGAAACAAATGAAATGGACTTAAGCAGTAGACAAGATCAGTGAAACCAGGAACTAGTTCTTTGAAAAGTTAAATTGATAAACCTCTAGTTAGGCTCATCAAGAGAAAAAGAGGACTCAAAAAAATCAGAAATAAGGATAAATTACAGCCAACACCACAGAAATAAAAAGGATAAGCATCTCTGAACGATTATACATCCACAAATTGGACAATCTAGAAGAAATGCATAAATTCCTGAAAATATTACAATCTTCCAAGACAATCAGGAAGAAATAGAAAATCTAAACAAATTCAATTACTAGTAGTGAAATTAGGGGAAAAAAAACAAGCTTCCCAAGTCTAAAACCAGATGGCTTCACAGGTGAAATCTAGTAAATATTTAAAGAAAAGTTAATACCTATTCTTCTCAAACTATTCTGAAACGCAGAAGGAGTACTTCAAAACTCATTCTATGAGGGGGTACCTGGGTGGCTCAGTTGGTTAAGTGTCCAACTTCGGCTCAGGTTATGATCTCACAGTTCGTGGGTTTGAGCCCCACTTCGGGCTCTGTGCTGACAGCTAGCTCAGAGCCTGGAGCCTGTTTCAGATTCTGTGTCTCCCTCTCTCTCTCTGACCCTCCCCTGCTCATGCACGCTCTCTCTCTCTCTCTGTCTCCCTCTCTCAGAAATATAAATTTTAAGTCATTCTATGAGGCCAGTATTGGCCTGATCCCAAAACCAGACAAAGACATCACAAAAAAGGAATATTACAGACCAATATCACTGATAAATATAGATGCAAAAATTCTGAAGAAAAGCAAATACAATTCAGCAATACAAAAGGTATCATACACCACAATCAAGTGGGATTTATTCCAGGGATCCAAGAAAAGTTCAATATCCATAAATCAACATGATCTACCACATTAACAAAATGAAGGATACAAATCTTGTCACCTCAATAGGTGTAGATAAAGCATTTGAATTTGAGATATTTTTCAGAAATGGATGCTGACAAAGTAGATTTCCAGGGAACATACTTCACAATAAAGGGCATAAATGAAAAACCCACAGATATCCTCTCAATGATTAAAAAGCTGAAAGCTTTTTCTCCAAGATCAGGAACAAGACAAACAGTCCCACTCTTCCCACTTGTATTCAGCATAGTACTGCAAGTCTTAGCTGTAACAGATGATAAAGGGGGAGGGGGAGGCATTTAAATTGGTAAGGCAGAAATAAATCTGTCACTATTTGAAGATGACATGATACTATATATAGCAAGCTCCAACTCCACCAAACGACTTAGTACTGATCAACGAATTTAACATAGTTGTAGGATACAAAAATCACTATACTGAAATCTATTGCATACACTAATAATGAAGTAGCAGAAAGAAATTAAGAATATTCCATTTACAAGTACACCAAAAAGAATAAAATACCTAGGAATGAATTTAAGGAAGTAAAACATGAATACTTCAAAAACTACAAGACTTTGAGAGTAATTAAAGATAGCATAAATGGAAAGATGTACCATGCTCATGAATTGGAAGAATTAATATTGTTAAAATGTCCATACTAGCCAAAGCAATCTACAGATTCAATGAGATCCCTATCAAGATAACATTTTTCACAGAACTAGAATAAATAATGTTAAAATTTGTATAGAACCACAGAAGACCGTGAATAGCCAATTTTGAGAAAGAAAAAGAAACCTCAGGGTATCACACTGTCAGATTTTAATATCTACTACAAACCTGTAGTAATCAAAACAGTATGGTACTGGCACAAAAATGGATCCCTTCAATGATTCAAAATAGAAACAAATCCATGGTCCATCTCTAGTAAACAAGACAAGAATATTAGTAGGGAGAAGACCATTTGCTCAATAAATGGTGTGAGGGAAAACTGGATGGCCACTTGCAAGAGAATGAAACTGGACCACTTACACTACACACAAAAGTAAAGTAAAAATGGATTAAAGAGCTAAATGTGAGACCTGAAACCATAAAACTCCTAAAAAAAAAATAGGCTGTAATCTCCTGAACATTACTTTTAGCAACATACGCATGGATCTGTCTCCTCAGACAAGTGGAACAAAAGCAAAAATCCCTACCGGGACTGTAGCAAAATAAAAAGCTTTTGCACTGCAGAGGAAACCATATAAACAAAAAGGCAACCTAATACCTAATGTCTGGGAGAAGATGCTTGAGGGGATATAACCAATAAAAGGTTAATATCCAAATTACATAAAGAACTCCTACGACCCAACACTGGAAAAGCTGAATAACTTGATTAAAAAATGGGCAATCTGAATAGACATTTTTTCCAAAGAAGGCTAAACAGACAAAAGGCCAACAGACCTGTAAAAATATGCTCAATATCACTAATCATTGGGGAAATGCAAGTCAAAACCACAAGGAACTATGACCTCCTACCAGTCAGAATTGCTAGTATCAAAAAGGCAAGAAATAACAAACATTGCTGAGGATTACAGAAAAAGGAATTCTCATGCACTGTTGGTGGTACAGCTCTTACAGAAAACTGTATGAAGGGGTCTCAAAAAAATAAAAAATAGAACTATCATATGACTCATAATTCTACTTCTAGGTATTTACCCAAAGAAAACAAAACCCCTAAATCTAAAAGATCTATGCCCTCCTATTTTTATTGCATCATTTACAGTAGCCAAGACATGAAAGTAATGTGAATGTCCGTTGGTAGGTGAATTGCTAAAGATATGGATATACACACAACAGAGTATTACTCAGCCATACAAAGGAATGAAATCTTGCCATTTGTGACAAAGTGGATGGAGCGAGAGGATATTACTTGACGTTAAACAAGTCAGAGAAAGACAAATACCATATGATTTCACCTACATGTGGAATCTACAAAACAACCCCCAAACCCTCAGAATTCTAAATACAGAGAATGAAATGGTGGTTGAGGGGAGGTTGGTAGGGAAGAGAATAGGCAAAATAGATGAAGTACATTAAGAGGTATAAATTTCTTTTTTTTTTAATGTTTTATTTATTTCTAGGAGAGAGAGAGAGAGAGAGAGAGACAGCGTGAGCAGGGGAGGGTCAGAGAGAGAGGGAGTCACAGACTGAAACAGGCTCCAGGCTCTGAGCTGGCAGTCAGCACAGAGCCCGACGTGGGGCTCGAACCCACGAACCGCGAGATCATGACCTAAGCAAAAGTCGGACGCTTAACCAACTAAGCCACCCAGGCGCCCCAAGAGGTATAAATTTCTGATTATAAAATAAGTCACAGGGATGAAAAAGTTCTGCATAGAGAACATAGTCAATAATATCATGATAACATGTGCTGACTACACTTATCATGGTGAGCATCTCAAAATGTATAGAATTAGAGTCACTATGTTGTACACTTGAAACTAATGTTAACTATATTTCAATTAATAACAAAAGGAAAAAAGTATTTTATCACCTTAATCAGACTTTTGTGTACTTTCACCTTTTCATTTCTGCTTGAAGTGTTCCTCTTAAATTTTTTTTTTAAAGGCCAGTCTAGGGGTGGTGAACTTCCTCAGTTTTTGTTTGGAAATTCCTTTACTTCTTCATATTTGAAGGATAACCTTGCTAAATAGAGTATTCTTGGCTACCAGTTTTTATCTTTTAACATTTCTCTTCCTAGTCTGTAGAGTTTCTGTTGAAAACCTGTTTGTAGACTCATCAGAGGTACCTTTGTAGGTTCGTATTATCTGTTCTTTCCCCCTGGCTGCCTTTCAAAGTCTTTTATCATAGGCTTTTCACAATTTTAATGTGTCTCAGAGAAGGTCTTTTTGCATTGAGATAATAAGGTGTTCTATTAGCTTCATGGACTTGTATATCCAGTTCTTTCTCCAAATTGGGGAAGTCCTCAACTATTAATTTTTTAATAACTTTTTCTCTCCTCCTTTCTCCTTATCTTCCTGGGATACCCGTTATTCTTATGCTAGCTTTTCTAATGGATTCAGAAGTCCTGGTAGGATTTCATCACTTTTTAAAAATCTTAGTTCTCTCTCCTGTTCCACCTGAAGCATTTATGTGTTTGTATCCATGAACTTGCTAATTCTCTCTTCAATAGAATCTGCTGTATTTCCAGTGCATTCTAATACATTGTTCATCTCATTTGAATTCTTCGTCTCCAGAATTATTTATTTTTAGAATTTCAATCTCTTTGGTAAACTATTCTTTCTGCTTGTTCATTTTATTCCTGAGATCATTGCATTACCTTCTGAGTTTTGTGACTTGTCGAATTTCTTCATAATGGTTATTTTACATTCTTTATTGGCTATATCACAATATTCCAGGTCTTTGGATTCAGTTGCTAGAAAATTGTCATTTTCTTTTTAAGCTACCGTATTACTGTTTTTTTTTTCATGCTGTTTAATGAGACATGCTTCTGACACTGCATTTGAAGTAGCAAAACTATTTAGACAAGGTTTTGTTTACTTTCATTATAACCATTCAATAGGTTGGTAGTGGGGAGGCTTTCTTTTGTTTTCCAGAAAGTGGCCACCGTAGCACAAGCTTTTATTTTCTCTTACTAGAGCTGACTATCCTCCTAAGCTTGGAGATACACACAAAATGGTGGTGGCAGAGCAAGGGAGGCCTGTACTTAGCATTAGGACCTTTGGGTATGCCCACTGACTGGGAAGTAGGGATCCCACCACTTCGCTCACTGTATCATCTCCCTCAATGCATCACTTCCTGTGCAGCCCAATCCACCCACTTCTGGGTGTACAGATGGATGGATCTCTAGGGTGTCCTGGTATGCTGTGCAGAAGTGACTTTTCCTTTTGATAATGGATGTCTCATTGGTTATAAATCAAAGGGAAGAGAAAATAGGAACAATTACTGCCACCATGCTGCTTCTGGGTTAGGTTTTCTTGCATCCATCTCCCTTTTTCAATGACTACTTCCAGAACTGCATCAAGTACATGTTTGATCTTCTTATTCCATCATCCATAGTCCATGTCTATTCTACTTTCCTTCGTGTCTCTTATCAGCTCTTCTATACTTATTTCTACAGTAAAGTATTTCTTTAGTGCTTTCTTTTGGTTTATTGGATTCCATCAGTTACATCTATCTAATCCACTGACCAAATGGGCACTAGGGTATTTAATTTCAATAACTAAGTTTTTTTTAAGTTTTATTTTGAGAGAGATTACAAGTCCCAGGAGGCAGAGAAACAGGAGAGAGAGACTCCCAAGCCGGCTCTGTGCTGTCAGCATGGAGCCTGATGTGCGACTTGAACTTATGCACCATGAGATCGTGACCTGAGCTGAAGAAGAGTAGGTTGCTTAACTGAGTCAACCAGGTGTCCCCTAAGTTTTTAATTTCTAAAGGCCACACTCAATTCCTTTAAAACAGGTCTTTAAAAAAATTCTGACTTTTGGGGCGCTTGGGTGGCTCAGTCGGTTGAGCATCCAACTTCGGCTCAGTCATGATCTCCCCGTTCGTGAGTTCGGGCCCCACCTTGGGCTCTGTGCTGTGCTGACAGCTTGGAGCCTGGATTCTGCTTCAGATTCTGTGTCTCCCTCTCTCTCTGCCCCTTCCCCACTCATGTCTGAAAAATGAATAAACTTTAAAAAAAATTTTTTTTTAAATCTGACTTTGTTTTTTTCATTAGAGTTCCTATTGCTCTATCTCTCTTCATTTCTCAAAAATGAATAAACTTTAAAAATTAAAAAAAAAATTTTACTTTGTTTTTTCTTTAGAGTTCCTATTGCTTCTTCCATCTCCTTAATTCTGCGGCCTACTTTATATTCCTTTCCAAATCCTCCTGCCAGCTCCAATTCTCCATTGACACATTTGCAGACCTACCCTCATCATGTTTCATTTTTTCATTGGATTTAAAAGTTGATTGTAAATTCTCACTAGAGATGATTTCATCTATACTGGGCCATAGATGTGTTCCCATAGCGGGATTTTTGTGTTTGCTACTTAGCAAGGGTTGTAGGAGTTTTGCTGATTCAGGACTAGTCCTGTATTCCTTTCTTGGTCTGGGGTTTCTTCCAGTGGGTGGCATAATTTTCGGTCGCACATTCATAGTTTTCTCTATTTCTGTGAGTTTATTCATGTTTGTTTCCTTATTCCTGTCCCTATGAGAACAAGCTTCCTTTTTTCCCCAACCCCATGGACAAAGCTTCGTCTTCATTTTTAAGATGCTGTAGATCCGTGTGGTTGCAGGCTTTCTGCGGGGCTTCTATCTAGCTCCCCAACTTCAAGATGTGATGCCTCATGTGAGGCAACTCTAACCCCTAGAATTAGGTTTGGGCTCATGCATGGGAGCCATAGGTGATAAATTCCCCCTTACTGTGCTTGCTCTTACCTGTGACTTGCCTTTTTTATTTCTGGAGTTCTCAGATCTTCCCTTTGGATTTGTTTCTGGTTTTTTGTTTTTTGTTTTTTTTTCAAGTTTTATGATTTTTCTGATAATCCTTTCCTACCATTTGTCATGGAAAGGGGAGCCCCTGTGTCTTCTCAATCTACCACTTTCTTAGAAGCCTTCTGTGCATTGCTTTTGTAACTTAAATAAAATGTAAGGAAGTCTTCCAGTTTTTCCACATATTCTCTGTGGTGCTTTAAACAGTCATTTCAATAAGTGATGTTGAGACAAAAGTTCTTAAAACCATCTTATGACAGGTCTGAAAAGAAACCCATTTGTAGGCTTTCTTTACTATGGTAGAGAATAGGAAGTGGCTCTGTTATAGGGATTTGGCATCAGACCTGAGTCTCCATTGTGGATGCTGTGTAGCTAGAGGACTATGGGCTTTGGAATAGAAGTTCCATGAGAATAAGTCCTTACTGTATTGCTTCCCACTAAGACCCTGTTCCCAGAACAAGGTAATCCAACAAGAATATTCATTGTTTGGATGAATAAGCAAATAGCTTTAATTTTCTGAGCCTTTATATCCTCATCTGTAAAATAAGAATAATAACTGCCAACATTGTTAGGTTGTTGTACTGCTTTGGGGCGGTGTATCAAGTCTCAGGCACATGGTGTCCTAAAAATACTGCATATGCTTCTAAACCTGGAAAGACTATGGTTTGATTCAGAGTGATGAAGGTAGATCATGAGAGATTTTATAAATAGACTTTTCTGTGACTCTTTACATGCTTTGTGAATTTCTCAATCATTCAGATAGTTTTGTTCACCTCCACCTATCTTCTACTTTACCTACATCTTTTGTCTAAGAAAGCTGTCAAGATGGAATGTAGTTCTCAAGGCCCTGTGCCCGGGGCTCTTATCTCCCTGTCCTTCATGTTATGCTCTTTCATATACTCTTTTCCTCAAAATTAGTGCTTATTGTCCTTGTCATCCTTTTAGTTTATAAGGCAGCACCTGGCTTGCTGTCTGCTGTCATCCTTATCTTTCTCTCAGCATCCTTTGAATGCTTTATAAAGGTCAATTTGGAATAAAATCTTCCCCTACTTCCTGCCCCCCCCCTTCCTTTTCCTGTAACTACATTATCTCTGCAACTCGAGGCCATTTCTGGAATAATTTTTATCCTTCACTGGCTTCCAAATGACTGGAAAGCTCTGTTACTTACCTTGCCTTTTAAAAAACATAATTTTAGATCTACATGTGATTTAGAAGTCTTGAGGAGAGGTTGTTTGATTTAACCTTTTAAATCTACATGCTGACTTTTAACTTATGAACAATTGAAGTATTTTTTTTAACTTTTTAAATGTTTGTTTATTTTTTAGGGAGGGAGAGGGAGGGAGGGAGAAGAGGAGACACAGAATCTGAAGCAGGCTCCAGGCTCCGAGCTGTCAGCACAAAACCTGATACAGGGCTTGAACCCACAAACCACGAGGTCATGACATGAACTGAAGTTGACATCCAACTGACTGAGCCACCCAGGTGTCCCTTGAAGTACTCTTTCACTGATTTTTCTACCATGTGTTCACACCTGTGCCAGGTTTGCTGTGGGAAGAAATAACAAAGTAAATGTTTTGATCTTTGAAAAGAATATAGTTTTGTTGGGCAACAAATCACAGGTGGCATTATAGGATAGTATCAAATAATGTATAATCATATGGGAAATTATGTGACTCAGACTACAAGTGTCCTCCATGAACTCAGAGGGGAGAAGCTTCATGGGGTAGAAGGTTCTTCAACTGGGCTTTGGAGGAAAGATTTGAACAGGCAGGAGGGAATTACAGATGTGGAGCACAGGTAATCTTAAGCATGGTGTCCACATGGGACAGAGAGGACACTCCTACTACAGAGCAGAGTCTATGCTGAATGGTTGAAGTGACAGATTGTAAGAGGCCTTAATAAGATGAGAAGTACTCTTTTAGAAGAAACAAATATAAGGAAACAGATTACAGAAGAAATATTTGTATGCCAGTTTAGATCACCTTTGGTCTTCTTGGTCTTACACCATCCATTCTGTGTAAATTTCACACCCACACCAGCTGTTCTGGTGTGGCCAGTCTCCATTGTAGAGTATTCTCTCTCTCTCTCCACAGAAGCCTGCTCAACATCCACACCTTAAGTGGAAGCCTTTACCAACAAAATCTCTGAAGGGTTTTTATACCTCTCCTTTAGCTTTTTTTAATCTACATTTTCTTATTCCACAGAAATTTTGACTGTGTCTGATAGTGTTTCCTAGTGTCTGATGGTGTGTCCCTTGAGCCATTGTGATATTGTGATGGGGGTGCTTGTCATTTGGACTAGAGAACAACCTTTGCCATTGTACAGAAACTGTGGCCTCCGTGGTGTTCCCCATGAATTAAACTCAGATATGCCCTGGCACTGCAGCAGCTCAAAGGTTTTCTGTTCACTGTCAACGAGCTACTTGAGCCCTAGCAGTGACCAAGCACAAGCCAGCCATTGATTAGAAGTGGAACAATGAAGGGGCCTCTGGGTGGCTCAGTCTGTTAAGTGTCCAACTTCGGTTCAGGTCATGATCTCATAGCTTGTGAGTTTGAGCCCCATGTTGGGCTCTTTGCTGACAGCTCAGGGCCTGGAGCCTCTTTCTGATACTGTGACTCCCCCCACCCCACTTCTCCCACTCAGTGCCTCTCTCAAAAATAAATAAACATCGGGGCGCCTGGGTGGCTTAGTCGGTTAAGCGTCCGACTTTCGCTTGGGTCATGATCTCGCGGTTCGTGGGTTCGAGCCCCGCGTCGGGCTCTGTGCTGACTGCCAGCTCGGAGCCTGGAGCCTGTTTCAGTCTGTGACTCCCTCTCTCTGACCCTCCCCTGCTCATGCTGTCTCTCTCTCTCTCTCCTAGAAATAAATAAAACATTAAAAAAAAATTCAAAAAAAAAATAAAATAAATAAACATAAAAAATGTTTTTAAAAAAGGAGTGGAACAATGAAGAAAGCTGAGCTTCTTGTTGAGTATCAGCTGATTATAAGAAATGTACTTACCAGTTCCTTTAGATTATTTCTTTTACTTTCCACCTCTTCCTTGATCCTTTCCCCACCCACCCACTCCCCTTCCTTCTCATTCCCAGAAGGGGTAAATTTTATTACTGGCTGTTAAGAACAGGTAAGGAGTGGGGGAGGGGCACCTGGGAGGCTCAGTCAGTTGACTGTCTGACTCCTGATATTTGGCTCAGGTTATGATCTCAGGATGGTGAGACTGAGCCTCCCCCATTGGTCTAATGCTGATTGAAGCCTGCTTGGGACTCTGTCTCTCCCTCCCCTACCCCCTTACAGCTTCTCACTCCCCAGCTCCTGTGCTCTCTCAAAAACCAAAAATAAAACTGGTAAGGAGGGAAAAATGGTTCCTACTCTTAATATTAAAATCTCATCCATTTCTTTCTTTTTCTCTTTCTCTTTCTTTCAATAAAAATTTTTTAAAATGGCAACTGGTGGCTCAGTTGGTTAAGTTTTCAGACTCTTGGTTTCAGCTCAGGTCATTATCTTACATTTTGTGAGTTCAAGCCCCACGTTGGACTCTGTGCTGACAGTGCTGAGCCTGCTTAGGATTCTCTATCTACCTCCATGCCTCTCCCATACTTGTGGGCTTGTTCACTTGCTCTTTCTCTCAAAATGAAATTTTTTGTAATGTATATTTATTTAAGCACTGTTCTTGGGCAAATGTCAATTTGGGTAAGAACAGGATAAGATGAATGAGCAATACTGTACCTTTGGGATGAATTGGACTTACTGGATTTTGCTAAACTGCTATGATATCTGCAATAGGATGCCATGCTTCACCTACAACAAGATTCCATGGGGTGTGAAGTAGTTCAGAGAGCTTTTCGTAAAATCATTTGGTTTTCTTTCATTGTGTTTTAGGAGAACTGACATTGACAGCAGGGGATAGTGCTCTGTGGGGGGGAGGGGGAGTTACTCTTGTTTGAGCTGATGGAGCTAGGAAACAAGCTGACTTTATGTTTAATTTGAGTGGTCTTTATGGTATGACACAAATGGTACACACACACACACACTCTCTCTCTCTCTCATCTTGCCTTATTAACCAGGAAAATTGCCTGATATTCTGCTTACAGGGATACTGGAAAGATGACTTAGTAAAAAATAATTCAGTTAATGAACTGCCAACAAGAGCAGCAATAACAGTAAATGGATGTGTTGCTTCACCAGACCTTTTTGACCTTTGTAATATGTTTACCATCATAACTCCTTTGTTTTTCTCTTCCTACCATGACACAATAATCTGACGTTAGACTTGTACTGTGGTCTAACTCTAGACCCCAGCAGATTTCCGTACCCCTTCCTCAACTGCTAGTGATTACAAGTGGGAGACCAGCTGCATCTCCTGCAAAAGCTGAGCAATGAATATGTGCTGGGGGCAAGGTTTGAGATGCCCCACACCTCCAAGTTAGGCAGAAGTTGTGAATGGGCTCCATGCAATGAACCTGCCTAGATTACAGGAAGCTCACCATTGGAAAACCACCTGAGTTTAGTCATGGATATACTCCCCCAGGGCTCAATGCCTGCCCATAGACAGTACAATAGTAGTACAGAAATGGGGGTGGCTGGCTGACCTGAGATGCTATCCATGTTAGTATACCTGGGCTCTTAGCTGCTTGGAACAAGTGCCAAAATTGTCATTATCTTTTTATCCTTCTTGTGCAACAGATGGTTGTTATTGTTAGTTTTAGGCAAATTCTTAAGGGGAGGCTAAGCCCACAAAGTCTGGAGGGAAGAGAAAAAGTAGAATATTGAGATCTGAACTTAATTTTGTAGAAACTGAGCAGGATTAGGGAAGAGGACTTCTTCTTTTCATTTCTGTTTTTGTTTCATTTTGTTTTCATTCTAAATAGAGACCATTCTAGGGATGATTAAAGGGTTATTTGAACAACACCCTTTTCTGTTTTTGTCTTCCTGAGTATAGAGCCTCCCTGATCACAAACCTTTGATGTAGGAATGGATTTAGTTTTCTTTTTCAAGTAAGTCTAAGCCTGGTAAGGGAAATACAAAGCTCTTTGTTGGGTAGTGTAGTGTTGATCTGAAGAAAAATCTGTTTTTGTTGGAGGAAGGAAGTGTATCAGGTTAAAGGAGAATGTAAGATTAGCTAGTTAGAGGACCTGTGGAGGTTTGACCATGCAGTTCTGTGTGCTTTATTTACTTAAAGATCGTGTATTGATTTTCATACTAACACTGTTCCAGGTGCTTGGAGTCCATCTGAGCAAAGACTTAAGGAAGAGAAGTCATTATCCAGAGAGAAATCTGGAAAAGGCTACTCCAGGCAGAAGGAATAGCCAGTGACAAGCTTCAAGTCTAGAGTGTGGCTCCTATGTTCCAGGGACCCCTAGGAGGCCAGTGTGGCTGGAGTTGCTATAAAAGGAGTGAGTGGGGTACAGAGGCAATAAAGGGTGCCAGACCTCACAAAGCATTATAGGTCAACTAATGTCTTCAGCTTTTACCCTGGGGAAAGTGGGGTGCCACGCAGGGTTCTGAGCAGAGGCGTGATATTATCTGACTTGCTTTTGAAAGGGATTAGTTTGCCTGCTCTGTTGTACAAATAGACTGTTGTAGGACAAAGGCAGAAGGTGGGAACCAGTTAGAAAGCTGTTGCAGTAATTGGAGCCAGCATGGCAGCAGAAAGGGGTCAGAGCAGGGGCATACCCTGAAGGTAGAACTAGCTTGATTTCTTGATAGATTGGGTATTAGGAAATGAGGAATTTGATGACCGCATACTGTTTTTTGGCCCAAGCACCTGGAATATGGAGCTGGCACATCTAAGATAGGGGAAACTAAGCTAAAACTTAGCTCACCCGCAACATGTCAAAAATGAATATCTGATCCTTCCCAGAAAGACTATCTATTAGATAAGCAAGTGATATGGTCAGATAGGAGTTGGATACACAAGTCTGTAGTGTGGGAGAGAGCAGCTACACTGCAGATGTAAGTTTGAGAGCCATAAACAAATGGATGGTATTATATCCTTGGAAACTGGGTGGGGTGGAGAAAGAGGGTCCAAGGACTGAGCTTTGGGGCAGCCTGACATTGAGACATTGGAGGAAGAAGATGAGAAATTACTGCCAGGGAAATAAACAGGAAGAAATCCATGAGTGTGGTATCCTGGAAACCATATGAAGGAAGGAGTGACTGGCTGTCCTGAGCGCTGCTGATACAAGATGAGGAGTGTGAAATCTGAGACAGCAAACACAGGGACCTTTGTTGGTTGAGTTTTATGTAAAGGGGAGCAAGAAAATGGGCTGGCAGCATATAACAGAAGAAGAAGTTAGGTCAAGGAAAAGGTTTTTTTTTTTTCAAGTTTTATTTATTTCTGAGAGAGAGACAGCGTGAGCAGGGGAGGGTCAGAGAGAGAGAGAGAGAGAGAGATACAGAATCTGAAGCAGCCTCCAAGCTAGCTGTCAGCACAGAGCCTGACACGGGGCTTGAACCCACGAACCATGAGATCATGACCTGAGCTGAAGTCGGGCGCTTAACCGACTGAGCCACTCGGGCACCCCAAGGAAAAGGATATTTTTAACAAGAGGGAAAAAATGTAGAGTTGAATGTTCAATAAAGAGGAAGATAGCACACAAGAGACCAGAAAGAGTAGCTGGAACGCTATGAGTGTCCTGGTGGGTGGAAAACAGATGAGACACTGAGTGACCTAGCAGCCATTATGGGCCATGAGGTGGCATTCTAAGGAAAGCAGAACAACAAAATGAAAAGAGCCTGCATTCCTACTCATTATGGAGCTGCCATGCAAGCTCTGCATTGCCAATTTCTGGAGCAATCTTTTTCTATCCAAGAGCAATAAACCTCTTTTCTTAAATGTTCTTTTTCATTTATTTTTACATTTTGAGAGAGAGTGAGCAGGGGAGGGGTAGAGAGAGAGGGAGTAGAGAATCGTAAGCAGACTCTGGACTGTCAGTACAGAGACCAGTGTGAGACTCGAACTCATGAACCATGAGACCATGACCTGAACTGGAATCAAGAGTCAGATGCTCAACTAACTGAGCCACCCAGGTGCCCTTTTCTAAAATGTTCTTAAGAAAAAACTCAAACCTAAAAATCTCACAGTAAATAACCCACCATCTAGTTTGTATAATTTTTTTTCTATAGTTCTATATATCGATCTCTCTGCCCATTCATTGATCCATATTTTTGGGGGGCGACATTCAAAAGTGAATTTAGGCATTGGTATGTTCCACCTTTAGTTCAGTATGTACATCCACTACATAGAGTTTAATACCTGCTTACATTTCTTACGTTTTTGTTTAATGGTAAAATTTACATGAAATGTTTAAATCTCACTGTAACACTTTTAAGTTTTAATTCCAGTATCATTAACACAGTGTTATATTAGTTTCAGTTGTGCAAAATAGTAATTCAACAATTTAATATTTCATAGGGTTTTCATCACAACAAATGCAGTCCTTAATCCTCATCACCTATTTTACCCATCCCCTCACTTCCTCTCCTCTAGTAACTATCCATTTTTTCTTAGTAGTTAAGAGACTGTTTCTTGGCTTCTTTTTCCTTTGCTTATGTTTTTTTATTTCTTAAATTCTATATACAAGTGAAATTATATGGTATTTGTCTTTCTCTGACTCACTTATCTCACTTAGCATAACTGCTAGCTCCATCCATGTTGTTGCAAAGAGCAAGATATCATTCCTTTTAATGGTTGAATATTTCTGTGTGTGTGTGTGTGTGTGTAAAACTTTAACATTTGATTTTGATCTTTTTTGAGGTATAATTGACATGTTACATTAGTTTCAGGTGTACAACATATGTCATTTACATATGACTGTGAAATCATGACCACAACAAGTCTGGTTATACCCATCACCACACACTTACAAAAATTGTTTTCTTGCAACAACTAGGATTTACTCTTAGCAACTTTCAAATATGCAGCACAGTTATATTGTCATCATATTGTACATTATATCTACTGACCATTTATAACTTGAGGCTTTTACCCTTTTGGCCCATTTTGCCTACCCTTTACCCCCCTTCCCTCACGTCTGGAAACACGAATATGTTCTCTGTATCTAGTGTGAGATCATAGGTATTTGTCTTTCTCTTTCTAACTTACTTCACATGGCATAATGCCCTCTAGGTCCATCTGTGTTATTGCAAATGGCAGGATTTCCTTTTTATGGCTGAATAACATTCCATTGTGTATATTTATCACATTTTCATGATTCATTCATCCATCATTGGACCTTTGGTTTGTTTCTGTATTTTGGCTATTTTAAATAATGCTGTACATGGAGGTACATATATCTTGTAGAGTTAGTGCTCAGTTTATTTAGATAAATACCCAGAAATGGGATTGCTAGATCATATGATCTATTTTTAATTTTTTGAGGAACATCCTTACTGTTTTCCATAGTGGCTACACAGTTTGCATTCCCAACAATAGTGCATAAGATTTCTTTCTCCATATCCTCAACGACACTTTTTTCTTTTCTTGATGATAGCCATTCTAACAGGTGTGGAGGGATATCTCCTAGTGGTTTTCATTTACATTTCCCTGATGAGTGATGTTGGGGAGCTTGTCCTGTCCTTGCTATTGGTAGGTTTTCTTTGGAAAGATGTCTATTCAGATGTTCTGCCCCCTTTTTAATTAAGTCACTTGTTAATGTTTATTTTTGAGAGAGCGAGTGGGGGAGAGGCAGATGGAGACAGAGGATCCAAAGCAGGCTCCGCACTGTCAGTAGAGAGCCTGATGTGGGGTTCAAACTCAGAAATGTGAGATCTTAACCTGAATCAAAGTCTGATGCTTAACCAACTGAGCCACACAGGTGCCTCCACATTCTCTGCCCATTTTTTTTGTTTGTTTGTTTTTCATAGTTTATTGTCAAGTTGGTTTCCATATAACACCGAGTGCTCATCCCAACAAGTGCCCTCCTCCATGTCCATTACCCCCCTTCCCCTCTCCCCCACCTCCACCAGCCTTCAGTGGAGACCAGACTTCAAGAGTCTCTCATGGTTTGCCTCCCTCCCTCTCCCCCACTATTTCCCTCCTTCTCTTCCCCATGGTCCTCTGTTAAGTTCCTCCTAATCCTCCTATACGTGCAAACATACGGTATCTGTCCTTCTCTGCCTGACTTATTTCGCTCAGCACAACACCCTCAAGTTCTATCCATGTTGCTACACATGGCCAGATTTCATTCTTTCTCATTGCCACGTAGTATTCCATTGTATTGATAAACCACATCTTCTTGATCCATTCATTAGTTGATGGACACTTAGGCTCTTTCCATGATTTGACTATTGTTGAGAGTGCTGCTATGAACATTGGGGTACATGTGCTCCTATGCATCAGCACTCCTGTATCCCTTGGTAAATTCCTAGCAGTGCTATTGCTGGGTCCTACGGGAGTACTATTGTTAATTTTTTGAGGAATCTCCACACTGTTTACTAGAGGGGCTGTACCCGTTTACATTCCCACCAGCAGTGCAGGAGGGTGCCCGTTTCTCCACATCCTTGCCAGCATCTGTGGTCTCCTGATTTGTCCATTTTAGCCACTCTGACTGGCGTGAGGTGGTGGTATCTCAGTGTGGTTTTGATCTGCATTTCCCTGAGTATGAGGGAAGCTGAGCATCATTTCATGTGTCTGTTGTCTCTGCCCATTTTTAAATCAAAAAATTCTTTTACTGTTGAGTTGCAGGAGTTTCTTATATATATATTTTTTGATATTATACTCTTATCAGATATAAGATTTGGAAAATTTTCTTGAGTAGATTGCCTTTTTATTTTGTTAATGGTTTTCTTTGCTGTTCAGAAGATTCTTAGTTTGATGTAATCCCACTTTAAAAAAAATTTCCTTGTTTTTATTTTTGGTGTCAGATTCAGAAACTCCTCATCAAGACCAGTGCCAAGCTTACTGCCTATGTTTTCTTCTGAGTTTTGTGGTTTCAGGTCTTACATTTAGGTCTTTACTCCATTTTAAGCTAACTTTTGAGTATAGTGGTAAGGTAGCAGACAATTTCATTCTTTTGCATGTGGGTTCAGTTTTACCAACACCATTTATTGAAGAGACTGTCCTTTCCTCCTTGAACGTTCTCACCTCCTTTGTCATACAGTTTGAAATCAGGATACAGGTGCCTTCAGCATTATTTTTCTTAAGATTGCTTTGGCTGCTTAGTGTCTTTTGTGGCTTCATACAAATGTTAGGTGTACATGTAGCTCTGTGGAAAAAAATATCATTGGAATTTTGATGAGGATTTCATTGAATCTGTAGATTGTGTTAATAGTATGGGCACTTTAACCGTATTCTTCCAGTCCATGAGAATGGCAGGTTTCTCTATTTATTTTGTCCACTTCCATTTTTTTTCCATTGACGATTTATAGTTTTCAATGTAGAGGTCTTTCATGTTTTGGTTAAATTCATTCCCAGATACTTCATTCTTCCTGATGTGGTTGGAAATGAGACTGTTTTCTCTTTGTCCTAATTTGTTATTGTTGTATAGAAATGTGACTTTTTTTTTTTTGTATATTGATCCTGTGTATGTGTGTTCTGCAATCTAACTCATTTCTTAGCTCTAACGTGTGTGTGTGTGTATGTGTGTGTGTGTGTGTGTGTGTAGTCTTGAGACTTTCTCTATATATCATCTGCAAATAGTGACAGTTTTACTTTCCAACTTGGAATGTCTTTTTTTTTTTTTTTTTTTTTTTTTTTTTTTTTTTTTT
>NW_027531904.1:1181729-1330119 GCF_008692635.1 Crocuta crocuta
TTTTTTTTTTTTTTTTTTTTTTTTTTATCCTTGACTGATTGCTCTGGTTAGGACTTGTAACATTACATGTTGAATAAAAGTAACGAATGTGCACATCCTTGCCCTATTCCTGATCTTAGAGGAAAAGATTTCTGCTCTACACTGAGTATGATGTTATCTGTGAGCTTGTTATATAAGTCATTTATAATGTTGAGTTACATTTCTTCTATACCTACTTTTTTGAGAGAACAAAAACAACAATATTGAACAATATCATTATCCCAGAAAGCTTCTTCATGCCCATTCCCAATAAACCCTTGCTTACACCTCCTTCCACAGAGGCAACTATTTTTTTTTGATCATATATTTTCCCTATTCTAAAACTTCAGATAAATGGAATCATGTTTATATATCCTTTTGTGTAAGGTTATTTTTTCCTTACACAATGTTTTCCCACTTAGTCATGCTGTTGAATTTATCAACATTTAATTCCTGTTATTGACAAGCAATATTCTAGTCTATCAATATACTAAAGATTATTCCTGTTGTACACCTCATCTATCTGCAGTTTTTACCTATTACAAACAGAACTATAATTCTTATACAATTTATAGTCATGAATTTTCTTATATGGAATTACTGGGTCTTAGAATATTCTATGAGACATATGAGGCATATTCTATGAGACCTATTCTAGGAGTATATTCTAGGAGACCTTATCCAGACAGGTTGCAATCTTATTTTTTTTACATTTGTACCAAAAATATATGCAGGTTCCAGTTGCTCTACATCTTTACCCACATTTGGTGTTGCTGTTTTATTTTTTATTTTTTTAAATGTAGCTACTCCAGTTTGTGCTTGTGTATACCCCAGTATAGTGGTATTTCATTGTGGCTTTAATTGGCATTTCCATGATAACTAATAATGTTGATCTTTATAAGTGATCTTTGGCTACATCTGCACTTTTCTTTGTAAAGTATCTGTTTGCATCTTTTCTCCACTTACTTATCTAGCATTTTGGTTTTTGAGATTTTACGGAGTTGCATTCATGAGATATTCGTTTTGCAAATATTGTTTCCATATTTACAGCTTGTCCACAACTAATTATGTCTTATCAAAAGTTTTAATTTTGATGGTCTTATTTATGAAAATTTTCTCATTTATGATCACTTCTCTCTGTTCTAAAACTTTTGCCTACCCTTGCAAAGATGGTATGTGTTTTGTGTTTTTTTCCAGCAAGTTTTATAATTTTGCAATTTAGGGTTATAATCCATCTTGAACTAGTGTTTGTGTATGATATGGGGTAAGGGGCCAAGATTCACTGTTAAAATTCTATCATCAATGTTTCATAATTTTCAATATAGAGGTCTTGCATGTCTTTTATTTATAAACTAAATATTTAGGGTTTAGTCTTCTTCTTTTTTTTTTTTTAAATGTTTTATTTATTTCTAGGAGAGAGAGAGACAGCGTGAGCAGGGGAGGGTCAGAGAGAGAGGGAGTCACAGACTGAAACAGGCTCCAGGCTCTGAGCTGGCAGTCAGCACAGAGCCCGACGCGGAGCTCGAACCCACGAACCGCGAGATCATGACCTAAGTGAAAGTCGGACGCTTAACCGACTAAGCCACCCAGGCGCCCCTAGGGTTTAGTCTTCTGATGCTATTATAAATTTTATTTTTCAATTGTTTGCATACTAGTATATAAAGTAGAATTTATTTTTGCCTACTTTATATGATCTGGTCTTGGTAAACCCCCTTGTTCTGGTTGTTTTATAGATTTTTAAAGATTTTCTATGCAAATAATGTCATCTTCATATAAAAACTTTAAATTTTTTAAACTTCTGTTACTGCTGCAAGTGACGGAAAGCAACATCGTATTGAGTCCTATTTAATCACAGAAGTAACACTAGTGGAATTTGATAAAGAACTAATGCCAAACACAGCAAAACTCATTACAGTATTTATAGTTTCCAAAAAAGCTTCCAACTAAGTGTTCAATAACAGGGGATTAGTTCAATAAATATATGGTGCATAAATTTGTGATAAACTATAGAGCCATTAAACTTGTTCTTGGGTAATATTTGAGGGTATGGGGAAATAGTATATCATGCAGGGGATAAACCAGGATAAAAAAAAATCACAATAGACTAATGTTGTATTCAAAGCGATTGCAAATTCTTGGTGTCAAACAGTTCGACTCATGTGGATTAATAGTCACTCAGGAATCCAAGACTGATTATGCCCCACCATATTTTTAAAAATTGGAGTTAGCATACATTATTTATTAGTTTCAGGTATACAACCTAGTGATCGGACACTTACATATGTCATGAATTGATCACCACAATAAGTAACCATAGTTATCACAATATTATTGACTATTTCCTATGCTGAATTTTCCATCCCTGTGACTTATTTACTGTGTAACTAGAAGTTTGTACCACATAATTCCCTCCACTTACTTTGCTCATCCCCAACCTCCTTGCCCCAACAACTGCCAGTTTATTTTCTGTATTGGAGTCTGTTTCTTTTGTTGGTTCATTTGTTTTTTAGATTCCACATATAAGTAAAATCATATGGTATTTATCTTTCTCTGACTTAATTACATAATACCCTCTGGGTTCATCCATGTTGCCACAAATAGCAGGATGATGATGATGATTATCATTATTATTATTATTTACGTCTGAGTAATGCTCCTATGTGTGTGTACCACATCTTCCTTATCCACTTATCTATTGATAGACATTTGGGTTGCTTCCATATCTTGAGTGTTGTAAATAATGCTACAATGAATATGGGGTGCATATGTGTTTTCAGATTACTATTTTTGTTTAGATAAATACCCAGAAGTAGAATTTCTGGACTATCTGGTAGTCATATCCTTAATTTCTTGAGAGACCTCCACACTGTTCTCCATAGTGGCCGCACAAACTTACATTCTCACAAACAATGCACGAGGATTCCTTTTCCTCCATATCCTCACAAACACTTGTTATTTATTGTCTTTTTTTTTTTAACTTAAATTCAAGTTAGTTAACATACAGTGTAGTGTTGGCTTCAGGAGTAGAACCCAGCGATTCATCTCTTAATAGGACACCCAGTGCTCATCCCAACAAGTGCCCTCCTTAATGCCCATCACCCATTTAACCCATCCCCCCACCTATTCCCCTCCAGCAACCTTCAGTTTGTTCTCTGTATTTACATCTTTTATGATTTGCCTCCCTCTGTTTTTATCTTATTTAGTTATTTCTTGTCTTTTTGACATTAGCCATTTTGACAGGCATCAGGTGACATCTCACTGTGGTTTTGATTTGCATTTCCTTGATCATTATGGATAGTGATATTAAGCATCTTTTCATGAGTCCATTGGCCATCTGGATGTCTTATTGGAAAAATATCTATCCAGGATCTCTGTCCATCTTTTTATTTTTTATTTATTTATTTAAAAATATTTTTATTTCTAGGAGAGCGAGAGAGACAGTGTGAGCAGGGGAGGGTCAGAGAGAGAGGGAGATACAGATTCTGAAATAGGCTCCAGACTCTGAGCTGGCAGTCAGCACAGAGCCCGATGCGGGGCTCGAACCCACGAACCGCGAGATCATGACCTAAGTGAAAGTCGGACGCTTAACCGACTAAGCCACCCAAGCGCCCCTCTGTCCATCTTTTTAAAATAAAATTTATTTCTTTTAGTATTAAGTTATAGGAGTTCTTTTTAAAAATTTTTTTAATGTTTTATTTATTTCTGAGACAGAGAGAGACAGAGACAGAGAGAGACAGAGACAGAGAGACAGAGAGAGAGAGACAGCGTGAGCAGGGGATGGTCAGAGAGAGAGGGAGACACAGAATCTGAAGCAGGCTCCAGGCTCTGAGCTAGCTGTCAGCACAGAGCCTGATGTGGGGCTCAAACCCATGAATCGTGAGATCATGACCTGAGCCAAAGTCAGCTGCCCAACTAACTGAGCTGCCCAGGCGCCCCTAGGAGTTCTTTATATATTTAGGATGTTGACTTCTCATTGAACATATCATTTGCAAATAGCTTCTTGCATTCAGCAGGGTGCCTTTTGATTTTGTTGGTTTCCTTTGCTATGCAAAAGCTTTTAATTTTGGTGTGGTCCCAATAGTTTATATTTGCTGTTTCCCTTGCCTGAGAAGACCTATAAAAAAAAATGTTGCTAAGTCTGATGTTGAAGGGTTTATTTACTATATTTCCTTTTGTGTTTTGGAGTTTTATGGTATAGAGTTTTGTTGTTTCAGGAATTACATTCAGGTCTTTAATCCATTAAAAAATTTTTGTATATGATCTAAAAGTGGTCCACCTTCCTTCTTTGCATGTAGTTGTCCGGTTTCCCCAGCACAATTTACTGAACAAATTGTCTTTTTCCCATTGTATATCCATGTCTCCTTTGTTATAGTATAACTGACCATGTAAGTGTCCATTTATTTCTGGGCTCTCTATTCTGTTCCGTTGATCTATGTATCTGTTTTTGTGCCAGGACCATACTGTTTTGATCACTATAACTTTGTAGTACATTTTAAATAAAGGAGCATGATACCTGCAGCTTTGTTCTTTCTTAGGATTGCTTTGACTATTTGGGTATTTTATAGCTATACACAAATTTTAGGATTATTAGTTATAGTTCTATGAAAAATACTACTGTATTTTGATAGGGATTCTATTTAATCTGTAGATAGCTTTGGGTAGTATGGACAGGTGGTATCTCATGGTTCTGATTTGTATTTCCCTGATGATGCATGATGTTGAGCATCTTTTCATGTGTCAGTTAGCCATCTAGATGTCTTTGGAAAAGGGTCTATTGATGTCTTTTGCCCATTTCTTCACTGGATTATTTGGTTTCTGGGTGTTGAGTTTGATCAGTTCTTTATAGATTTTGGATATTAACCCTTTATCTGATATGTCATTTGCAAATATCTTCTCCCATTCTGTGGGTTGCCTTTCAGTTTTGTTGATTGTTTCCTTTGTCATGCAGAAGTTTTATCTTGATAAGGTCCCAATAGTTCATTTTTGCTTTTGTTTCCCTTGCCTCTGGAGACTCGTTGAGGAAGAAGTTGCTGTGGCTAAGGTCAAAGGTTTTTGCCTGTTTTGTCATCTAGGATTTTGATGTCTTCCTGTCTTATGTTCAGGTCTTTCACCCATTTTGAGTTTATTTTTGTGTATTGTGTAAGAAAGTGGTCCAGGTTCATTCTTTTGCATGTCACTGTCCAGTTCTCCTAGCACCATTTGCTGAAGACTGTCTTTTTTCCCCATTAGATACACTTTCCTGCTTTGTCAAAGATTGGTTGGCCATACATTTGTGGGTCCAGGTCTGAGCTCTCTATTCTGTTCCGTTGATCTGAGTGTCTGTTTTTGTGCCAGTACCATACTGTCTTGATGATTACAGTTTTGTAATACCTCTTGAAGTCTGGGATTGTAATGCTTCCAGGTTTGGTTTTCTTTTTCAGGATTGCTTTGGCTATTCAGGGTCTTTTCTAGTTCCATACAAGTTTTAGAATTGTTTGTTCTAGCTCTGTAAAGAATGCTGGTGCTATTTTGATAGGGATTGCATTGAATATGTAGATTGTTTTGGGAGTATCGACATTTTAACAATATTTGTTCTTCCAATCCATGAGTATAGAATATTCTTCCTATATTTCCCTTTGTGTCGTCTTCAATTTCTTTAACTTTTCTATAGTTTTCAGTGTATAGATTTTTCACCTCTTTGGTTAGATTTATTCCTAGGTTATTTAATGGTTTTTGGTGCAATTGTAAATGGGATCAATGCTTTGATTTCCCTTTTGCTGCTTCATTGTCGCTGTATAGAAATGCAACTGATTTCTGTGCATTGATTTTTATATCCTGTGACTGCCAAATTCATGGATCAGTTCTAGCAGGGTTTTTTTTTTTTTGTGGAATCTTTTGGATTTTCCATATATAGTATCATGTCATCTGTGAAGAGTGAAAGTTTGAGTTCCTCCTTCCCAATTTGGATCTTTTATGTCTTTGTGTTGACTGATTGCTGAGGCTAGAACTTCCAATACTATGTAGAATAACAGTGGTGAGAGTGGACATACGTGTTGTGTTCCTGACTTTACTGGGAAAGCTCTCAGCTTTTCCCCATTGAGGATGATATTAATGGTGGGTCTTTCATATAATGGATTTTATGATAATGAGGTATGATCCTTCCATCTCTACTTTCTTGAGGGTTTTTATCAAGAAAGGGTGCTGTATTNATTTATTACTAGGTTATTTAATGGTTTTTGGTGCAATTGTAAATGGGATCAATGCTTTGATTTCCCTTTTGCTGCTTCATTGTCGCTGTATAGAAATGCAACTGATTTCTGTGCATTGATTTTTATATCCTGTGACTGCCAAATTCATGGATCAGTTCTAGCAGGGTTTTTTTTTTTTTGTGGAATCTTTTGGATTTTCCATATATAGTATCATGTCATCTGTGAAGAGTGAAAGTTTGAGTTCCTCCTTCCCAATTTGGATCTTTTATGTCTTTGTGTTGACTGATTGCTGAGGCTAGAACTTCCAATACTATGTAGAATAACAGTGGTGAGAGTGGACATACGTGTTGTGTTCCTGACTTTACTGGGAAAGCTCTCAGCTTTTCCCCATTGAGGATATTAATGGTGGGTCTTTCATATAATGGATTTTATGATAATGAGGTATGATCCTTCCATCTCTACTTTCTTGAGGGTTTTTATCAAGAAAGGGTGCTGTATTTTTCAAGTGCTTTCTCTGCATCTATTGAGAAGATCATGTGGTTCTTCTCTTTTCTTTTATTAATGTGATGTATCACATTGATTAACTTGTGGATATTGAACCAGCCCTGCATCCCAGCTGTAAATCCCACTTGATCATGTTAATAATTCTTTTAATGTATTGTTGGATCCAGTTGGGTGGTATCTTTTTGAGAATTTTTGCTTTCATGTTCAGCGAGGAAATTGGTCTATAATTCTGCTTTTGTTTTTTGTGGGGTCTGTAGTTTCAGAATCAGGATAATTCTGGCCTCACAGAATGAGTTTGGAAGTTTTCCTTCAATTTCTGTTTTTTGGAACAACTTTAAAAGAAAAGGAGCGAATTCTTTAAATGTTTGCTAGAATTTCCCTGGAAAGCCATCTGGCACTGGACTCTTGTTTTTTGAGACGTTTTTGATTACTAAATATATTTCTTTACTGGTTATAGGTCAGTTCAAATACTCCATTTCTTCCTGTTTCAGTTTTAGTAGTTTATAAGTTTCTAGGGATTTGTCGACTTCTTCCAGATTGCCCAATTTATTGGTATATAATTGCTCATAATATTGTCTTATTTGTATTTCTGCATTGTTGGTTGTGATCTCTCCACTTGCATTCTTGATTTTATTTATTTGGGTCCTTTCTTTTTTCTTTTTGATCAGATCGGTTAGGGGTTTATCAGTTTTGTGAATTCTTCCAAAGAAACAGCTCCTGCTTTCATTGATCTGTTCTACCATTTTCTTTGTTTTATTTTGATAGCATTGATGTTTGCTCTAGTGCTTATTATCCCCCATCTTCTGTTTTTGAGGTTTTGCTTGCTGTTCTTTCCCCCCAGCTCTTTAAAGTGTAATGTTAGATTTTATATCTGAGACCTTTCTTCCTCCTTTAGGAAGGCCTGGATTACTATATACTTCCCTCTTATGACCACTTTTGCTGCATCCCAGAGGTTCTGGGCTGTTGTATTATTTCTGTTGACTTCCATGTACTTTTTAATTTCCTCTTTAATTTCTCGGTTAACCCATTCATTCTTTAGTAGGATATTCTTTAATCTCCAAGTATTTGTTGTCTTTCCAAATTTTTTCCTGTGATTTTAAGTTTAATAGCATTGTGTCTGTAAATATGCACTGTATGATCTTGATTTTTTTTTTTTAACTTGTTGGGGGTTGATTTTTGTCCCAGTATATGATCAATTCTAGAGAATGTTCTTTGTGCACTTGTGAAGAATAACGTATTGTGCTGTTTGGGGATGAAATGTTCTGAATACATGTTAAGTCCATCCAGTTCAGCGTGTCATTCAAAGTCATTGCTTCTATGTTGATTTTCTGTTTAAATGATCTGTCCATTGCTGTAAGTGGGATGTTGAAGTCCCCTACTATTGTATTATTAATGAGTTTCTTTATGTTTGTGATTGAGTTATATATTTGGGTTGTGTTGTGTTGGGGGCATAAATGTTTACAACTATTAGATATTCTTGGTGGATAGACCCTTTAATTATGATATAGTGCCTTTCTTCATCTCTTCTTACAGTCTTTATTTTAAAATCTAGATTGTCTGATATAAGTATGGCTATTCATCTTTCTTTTGGTGACCATTAGCATGATAGATCGTTCACCATCCCCTTACTTTCAATCTGAAGGTGTATTTAGGTCTAGAATGGGTCTCTTGTAAACATCAAATAGATGGATCTTCTTTCTTATCCATTCTGTTACCCTATGTCTTTTGATTGGAACACTTAGTCCATTGACATTTAGAGTGAGTACTGAAAGATATGAATTTATTGCCATTATGTTGCCTGTAGAGTTGAAGTTTCTGATGTTGGTCTCTGGTCCTTTCTAGTCTGTTGATTTTGGTCTCTTCTGTTTCATCTTTTCTCCGCTCAGAGAGTACCTCTTAAAATTTCTTGCAGGGTTGGCAACTCCTGCAAGAAGTCATGAACTCCTTTAGTTTTTGTTTGTAGAAATTCTTTATCTCTCCAATTTTGAGTGAAAGCCTTTCTGGATAAAGAATTCTAGGCTGCATACTTTTCCAATTGAGTACGTTGAATATATCCTGTCACTCCTTTCTGGCCTGCCAAGTTTTTGTGGATAGGTTTGCTGTGAACCTTATCTGTCTTCCCTTGTAGGTTAAGGACTTTTTTTCAATGTTTATTTATTGAGAGAGAGAGAGAGAGAGAGAGAGAGCATGCGCGCAGGGGAGGGGAGGCCCAGAGAGAGAAGACACAGAATCCAAAGGAGGCTCCAGGTTCTGAGCTGATAGCACTGAGCTCCACATGAGGCTCAAACTCATAAATTTGCGAGATTATGACCTGAGCTGAAGTCAGATTCTTAACCGACTGAGCCACCCAGGTGCTCCTGAGTTCTCTAATTCTTATATGGTGATCTTTTGCCTTAGTTTCCCTTTTTTTCTGCTTCATTATTCTCCATAATTTTGTCATATATTGCTGATTCGCTGCTGTGCTTCATCCATCCTTGCCACTGTGGCATTGATTTGACCGTTATAGCGTTTTGAATTTTGTCCTGACTAGATTTTACTTCTTTTATCTCCATAGAAAGGGATTTTCTGCTTTTTTTCAACACCAGCTAGTTTTATTAACATGATTTTAAACTCTGGTTCAGATATCTTGTTTATATCTGTATTAAGTCCCTGGCTGTCATTTCTTCCTGTTCTTTTAGGGTGGACTCCTTCATTTTGTTATTTTGGAGGAAGAAAAACAATAAAATACACTAAAGTTAAAAAGGTTAAAAACACAAAAAGTCAAATGGAAGCTAGATCCTAAGTATGTTTTGGTCTGGTTGTTGAAAGAAGCTTGAATAGAGGAAAAATGGAAAGAATAGAAAAAAGGTAAAGAAACATTTAAAAAGTAAAAAAAATAAAAAAGATACAATAAAATAGAATAAAATGAATTGAGGGCAAAATAGAATAAATTTAGAAAATAGAAACAGTAAAACTTAAAAATTTATATAAAACTGGATTTTTTCTCAATTTATATCAAAGAATAAAGAAAAAGAAGAAAAACAAATAGATGGACCAGTGAACAGAATGAAATTTGAATGAAATTACATCCAGTTTCCCCTAAAAGTGAAACTTTAAACCACTTTAAGTGGAGACTGGTGGTGGTCCTCTAGGGCTTGGATGGCACAGTTGAATGGAGCTTGGTGTAATGGCTCCTTTCTCCACTAGATGGAACGTGTGCATTCCAGGGGCAGAGAAAATGACCTTACCCAGCTTCCCAGTCTCTGGCTCTGGAACTCTGTGTTCTATCAGTCTGGCAACCAAGCACTCCTCCTTTGTCTCTGGCTTCCCTCCACTCCCAGCTTCTACACTGTCTGTGTCCAGACCATCAGCTTGCCACCTCCTTCCCAAATTTTCTGAGATGGGGCTGTGTTTCCAAATCCTTCACTTCTGAGGGCCCTGCGGCTTGGACCTGCTCTGACCCTCTGGGGGAGAGTCTCGCTGAGCAATGACTGGGTGCTGGCTTGCCCCCAGGACTGCTCCTGTGATTGCGCTGCTGCAGAGGCTCAGAGGTTGTGGCTGGCTGCCAGCTTTCCCCAGAATAAGTTCCTGTGACACCCTGGCGTTTTTGTTCTGATACCAGCAACTGTGTTCTCTGGGGTCTGCTGGGACCTTTGCCTGTGAGGAGGCCATAACGCCTCTACCAGATGCCCTCCTAGTGAGGTAGCAGGGCAAGTGTTTCTGCCTGTTTGGCCCACAGACCCCTTGGACTTCGCTGCCAGCTCCCGAGGACTTGCCCTTCCCACCAGAGCACTGCCAGGTATTGGGCTGTGGAATTTCCAACACTTCTCTGCTCTGTTTGTAGAGTCCTAATGGCACTGAAACCCTCTCCTTTCTCCCTTTCTCATTCAGCCACTTGTGGGTGTTTCCACTCTTTCTCTCTAGCTACTTTTTTTTTTTTTTCAGGGGCTGGGGAGTGTTTTTCCTGTACTCTCCCTCCTTTCTCTGTCCTCTCAGAAAATACTGTTCCCTACTCCCCATAGCTTCTCTCTCCCCCAGTTCACCTCTCCATGCTGTGTACCTGCTGAGTTCTGTGGCTCAAGTTACGCAGATTGTTGTGTTAATCCTCAGATCAGTTTTCTAGGTGTGCAAAATGGTTTGATTGTAATCTAGCTGCATTTCAGGGATGAGAGAAGCAGAGAATTTCTATGCTGCTTCACCATCTTGGCCCCTTTCTCTCAAGTGATTCTAATCTGCAACTCCTCAAAACACCTATCTCAATTTTCTTTGTCAAGTGAACAAACAAAAATCAGTTTGAAGAAGTGAATCAAGCTCAAGTGGCCAGAAAATGGAAAAGAATGCAAAAACACTGAATTTATATTTGCCATTATATTGGAGAGGATATCACACATAAAATAAGAGGGCTGCTCTGGGGAAGGATAATCCTAGAAACGAATAAAAGAGATCTGGGAAATCATAATTTCTGCAAGACAAAATAGAATAAACATCACCATGATACTGAAGGAAACCGTATTATAAATCAGACCAACAAACATCATCCTTATAGAACACAAAACCAAAGGTCAGAGCTGTGAATTACAAGTGAAAATAGGAAGAAACCTCAGGAATAGAGTCAGGGAATCAATATCTGTAGAACAGAAGCATTAGGAGAAACTGAAGAAGATTAAGAAACATTGAAAGAAATCATCTCAACTGAATAGGACTGTGACTGTATTACTGCAGGAAACCTCGGGTGTTCTAAGTTGAGGTTACAATGGGGTGAGGCATATAGCAGCTAATCCAGCTCCTGCTTCTGTATCTGGCCAAGAGCCCTAAGTTAATAATCATTAACTTTCCGTTTCACCACGCCTTCCATGTTCCCCTTACCTCTTGCTAGGGTGGATGGGATTTCATTTGTATTGAAATCCTGCCCACTGTCATTTTCACCATCAAGTTCTTTGTGGATTGCTGCATCAATACAGTGAATCCCTACCTTCCAGAGACCGTCCCATTGACTCCTATTGCATAAAAGCAACCCAAATTCCCCTGGATAATTTGATTCATCACCCCAGTCAGTAGAATGACTCCTTCTTTACCTGTTAGTTTGGTAGTATGAGGAGTTAAAAATGGTTAGTGTTTAATGTCAGCTGCTACTTCATTGAAATACGTTGGTGATCCCTGATGGAAGCCTTTTATTTGGGGCACTAGCCACTCCAATTTCCTCAAAGCCAAGGTCCTAGCAGAGGAAAGGAGTTTCCTCATTGAATTGTTAGATAAAACAGGGAGAGCAACAAGTTCGCTTTGACATTTTACTTCCTAGGTCCATGCATTCTAGCAATTAGAGTGGCCCCACATATTGACTTAATGGAATATAGTCAATTGACTCAGGAATATACTACACATCTTATAAGGCAGCTCCCAACCTTGCTGAATGTGGTCTCCCCAATGGTTCTGCAACTAAAATCTTCACCATTTTATCAAGCCAGCTGCCTCTGGATAATGGGACACATTGTAATTTCATGGGTTTGAACCAGTATTCTTTTCCCATAAAATAATTGGGGTTTTTTTGGAGAGGTTATTTGGGATACTGTGGTTGTAGAAGGCATCGATTATGGTGCTAGCCAAAGTACTATAGATGAGAAAGTAAACCCATTAATAGAATGTACAGTACCTTTATCCTGGTGAGGTAAAATTGCTGCCCTTTTCATAATGTAAAGAACAATGTAATAAACTTGTCCCAGGTGGTTCTCTGATATACCCAGGGATTAGGCCCATATTAATCACAGCTTGCTAGTGGCAGGTAGGGCACTCAGCTGTAGCAGGAATTAAATGAGTCTCATGAGGGGAAGTCCTTACTTTTGAGTCATCCTCCAGTAATGCCTTCATGGCTACTTTGAACATGAGCCCATTGAGCATGCACTGGGCTTGCTGGGGAAATAAGCTGACTGATATCTATACATTAAGTGATTATTGGGAGTCTACTCTGTACTGGATGTCTTCTGGTGGGCATTTTTGTAAGAGGTTGTATCTTCTCTGTGCCCATTCTGAGAAATCTGCCCATACATCTCTATCTCATGGTTACTTATCACCAGTTTTCCAATCTTGATATTTTCAGGTTCCCAAGGAGCCACCCAGGTTTAACTACTGCTAAGGACTTCATGTGGAGCCTCACTTTTGTTTCTTCTACACAAAGTAGGCAGTTAGATATACTATTCAAAGTCTGTCCTTCTTGGCTCTTTCAAGGCCACCCCCCACCCCCCAGTTGAGCTGTGTATCCTGCAGACTCCTCCATTAACTGTGCTCCTGTCTTTTCTCTTCTGCTAACTAGTAATCAGGAATTCCCAGTGAGGCAAACCTTATGGGTAAAAGAAAAAGCAGGGAAACATTAGGAAGAGGTGCCTTGGGAGGAGTGAGCTACATTCTCATGTCATTTTCTTGTGCCTTCTGGACCTACTTGAACCCAGCCTCATTTAGATCATTTACATTTAATAATGGATGCTGTGTCCAACTCTATAATTTGGTGAATCATGCACCATCCAGTTCATGATGGGCAGTTTTCCTCAAGTACAATTACTATGCTGTCACCAAGGTAATGGCCTACCATGATGTTATGTAGGATATCAAAGTCCCTAAGGTCCCTGCAGATTATAGTATGACATAAAAGCAAGAGAATTAACATGGTCTTGAGACAAGACATGTGAAGGCAAGCTCTTCTAATTATCAGTAGAAATTGGAGAAATGGCATTTTCCAGGCTGCTGCAGACCCATGGCCAGGGACTATGGTATTTCTAAGTAATTTACCACATCTGGAACGAAAGGTAAAATTGGTTTGTGATCTTTTTTTAAAAGTTAATGTTTTTTTTAAGTTTTTATTTAAGTTCCAGCTGGATGGGGAAATATTGATAACAAAGGAACACAAGGAACTTCTGGAAATGATGCCGCTCTTCTATATTTTGATTGTGGTAATAATTATGCAAATATAAGAATTTGTTAAAACCCAGCATTACACAATAAAAGCATGATTTGGAAGTATATATCTCAATAAAAATAATAATTTGTGTGAACATAAAAAAAAAGTTAATGTTTATTTTTGAGAGAGAGAGAAAGAGAGGCTGAGACTGAGCAGGAATAGGGGAGGGGCAGAGAGAGAGGAAGGGACATAATCTGAAGCAGGCTCCAGGCTCTGAGCTGTCAACACAGACCCCAGTGCAGGGCTTAAACCCATGAACCATGAGACAATGACCTGATCAGAAGGTGGATCCTTCACCAACTGAGCCACCCAGGTGCCCCAGTTTGTGATCATTTTTAAGTTTGTGACAAGGTACTATTGTCCACATCCATTTGGATTCTGTGCAGCCTAGTTAAATAGGCTGAAGTAAGAACTACCACCCCTGTGTCATAAGTCTTTGGTGGTGGCCATCTACATGCTGAAACTAAACAAGTAAATTATGATGGGCCACTCTAGACTGAGAGGTGAATCAATCCCCAAATCCATCTATCTTCCATAAGTCACCACTCAAACTAGTAGAGCATGGTGGCAATTCACTCTCCAGGGCTTTGATATCCATTCAGAGGTAGAGTTTTATAAGCTTTGAAACATCTGAATTTTCTTTCCCTAATGCACATCTATCTATCAAATATGTGCAGGTCCCTCTAGGGAAGGTCTGGAGGAAGGTTTGTAGTATATACCTGTGGCTGCATTGTAGGGTCCTTCCTCAAATGATGCAGCCTACTCTGGGTTTGTAACCAGCTTCTGACTTAGAAATGGATAAAAGGCCATAAAACCTCATGTTAGTGATGTACATTAGGGCTCTGCTCACCAAAGCCAGAATGTAAAGTATACCTGAGTTCCACTCACCTATTTTATTTCTGGGGACCCCATAGTCAAGTAAGCTAATGTCACAGATTTCATGGGTCAAAATACTTGCATTTTCATAAAAGACATCTTTGCTAACTTTAGAGATTGTGCCCCCAGCGTCTCTGATGGTTGAGTGTTGCCACCCAGACCCTGGTACCAGTTACCACGTCAGTCCAAGCCTGTCAAGCAACAATTGGAACACTCAGAAGGGTGGATGGAGGTGTTTGAGGTTGGAACTCTGCGGAGGTGTAGGTTGGGTTAAGGGATTCCAACAAGGCACAGAAAAGCATCCCAGGACTAGCAAAAATGGAGAGCTTCAATATGCACATTCCTTTCCCCTCAGAGTCTCAAGGATGAGGGGGTTTTGGGTAGACCAGTGCAGCTACTGACAAGGTTCTAGGGAGGATGCCAGGGGAGTTTATGTGCTGAGCTGCTTCCTTTCCCTCTACCAGCACCTCTTGGGATTTTCTAAAGGTCTTTCCCATTGGCTGAACCCAACCAATAACCACAAGGCAAGGGAGACCCCTTCCACACTGAGCAGGCTGGAAAAGGTGAAGAGCGGATTCAAGGGTTCAGTGGAGGAGAGACTGAGCCTTCAGGCAGATAATGAATTGGATAAAATCAATCACACTTTCAATAACAAAACTGTTAACTATGTAAAGAAACTTGAGCATACTAACTTGAGTCAAGTAGAGCTAACAGGTAGAATTTTTGCTTTTGTTTTCTATTTTGTGAAGCATTAGAGTTTTCCCATGGAAGTATCAATTTGTACAAAATTAAAAAAACCCATATGCCTATTTGTGAGTCAAATTTCCTTCAATAATTTATAGTAATCCATAAGACTGAGAGTACATTTACATTCTTAATTTTAAAATGCTGGAAAGCAGGGGTGTCTGGGTGGCTCAGTTGGTTAAGTGTCTGACTTTGGCTTAGGTCATAATCGCACGGTCAAGCCCTGTGTCAGGCTCTGTGCTGTTGGCTCAGAGCTTGGAATCTGCTTCAGATTGTGTCTCTCTGTCTTTGCTTCTCTCTCGCTCTCGCTCCGTCTCTGTTTCTCAAAAATAAACATTTAAAAAGTGCTAAAAAGCATTCAGTAAGTAGAGGTTGATTAAAGTATGGCATAGTCATACAATGGAATGCTATAGAAAAGAAAATTTTTTTATTTTTGTTTTTCAGGTTTAAATTCTATTAGAGTTTCCTGTGTACCCAATTATGGTTCAGGTACTCAGTCACTTTCTCAAAGTTCCATTTATTATTTATTTTGTCTGGTTTAACATCAGTCATTTGCTTTTCAATTAAAACACTTTCATGAAAGGATTCTTTGGAAGATATCATCATGGCTTCCATAGTTGTACAATAATGATCATGATCTAATTTCATCAACAGGGAACTTCCAGCTGAACTAGGGTGAAGAAGATACACATAGTATATAGCACACAATGTGGTAGCTTTTTAGGGAACAATAAGGAACTCCAATTCCATCTAGATATTTATCCAAAGGAAACAACAGTAACTTGAAAAGATACCTGCATCCCCATTGCCATGTAGTATTCCATGGTATAGATAAACCACATCTTCTTGATCCATTCGTCCGCTGATGGACACTTAGGCTCTTTCCATGTTTTAGGTATTGTTGAGAGTCCCAGAATTTAAGTTTCTTCTCAAGAATCCATTATGGATTAAAAAAAATTTTTTTAATGTTTATTCATTTTTTTTTTGCTTGCAGTCTTGTTACTTTATTATTTTTTTTCACAAATAGTTTATTGTCAAATTAGTTTCCANAACTATTTGTAAAAAAAAAAAAGATACCTGCATCCCCATGTTCAGTGCAGCAGTATTTACAGTAGTCAAGACATAGAAACAACCTAAGTGTCCATCAACAGATGATAAGCACACATGTGTGCAAACACACTACAGAATACTATTTAGCCATAAACAAGGACATTTGTGCCTTTTCTTGCCATTTGTGACAACATGGACCGACCTGAAGGCCATTATGCTAGTGAAATCAGCTAGATAAAGAAAAATTCCATATGATTTCACTTACATGAGAGATCTTTTTTTTTTTTTTTTAAAGAAGAAACTTATACTGAGAGGAGATTAGTAGTTGTCAGAGGTGGGGATGGGGTGGTAAAGGGAGTCAAAAGGTAGAAACTCTGAGTTATAAAAGAAGTCATGGGTATGGGAGGCACAGCATGGAAACTTGAATTAATACTGTATTATATGTTTGAAAGTTGCTAAGAGAGTAGATCTTAAAAGTTCTCATCACAAAAATTGTGACTGATGTTAGATGCTAACTAGACTTACTATGATCATTTGTAATACACACAAGTATTGCATCATTATTTTATACTCCTGAAACCATATCTGAAAAAAGTTCCAGGAGCATAAAGGGAGAGAGCTTTCTTTTGTTTGAGGTTGTAAGAAAGGTTTCATGGAGGAATGACGTACCTGTTCTGAGTCTCGATAATGAAGTAGGATTTGATAGGTAGACACATGTGGAGGGCATCCAGAGAACAGAAGTAGGGAAGAGAACGGTGTTCTAGAACAGAGAGTGCTATGGTTTGGTGGTAGTGGTCTTCAGTTTAAATACCGATGCATTAGATTTTATTGACTCACCTGAGACCGTAACTCTAATTGTTTCTATCAAGAGGAAGTATTCTATCTTTTTTATATAATTCACTTTCTTAACGTTTTTTTAAAAATCTATTTCTGAGAGCGAGAGACCGCGTGAGCAGGGGAGGGTCAGAGAGAGGGAGACACAGACTCTGAAGCAGGCTCCAGACTCTGAGCTAGCTGTTAGCACAGAGCCTGACGCAGGGCTCGAACCCACGAACCGTGAGATCATGACCTGAGCCAAAGTCGGACGCTTAACCGACTGAGCCACCCAGGTGCCCCTATAATTAACTTTCAAGTTAACATCTCTTCAGAAATCAGGGCTTAAAAAAAAACCACATCTGAGTCGTTTGTGAGCAGAGCTTAAATCTGCCAATAATATTGATTTTCTTCAGCATCCTATTGCTGTTACGTTTCATTGGCTGATTTTTAAAAGTGGGTGCCTTCTTATTGTTTATGTTGGAGATTTGGTAACAGAGTGTATTTCTCCCTGGAATCATCCCTGTGGGGCCGTTGGCTCCTTACCAGCAATGTGTCATTTTATTTGGTGTTGATCATATGTGTTTAACAAGGTATTCTGTTGGAAACCTATCTCATAATTTTAATGGTCCATCACCACTCCTGGTGGAGGGTCTTCCTTATATCATACGGAATACATACATGAAGAGTATTGATGGGAGCAGATATGATGACAGTCAGGACTAGTTTGGGTCTGTGGGAGGGGGAGACACTAAATGTTATCTAAATGAATGAATATGACAGCTATTGGACACAGGCTAGTTAGGATGTAAAAGCAGTGAATACTGAGACATGTAAACATGATGGAATAAAAAGTCCTTTGGGAAGAACAATATTTGGAACATGGCTTGTTCATGGAGGCACACATGGGTTACTTTGCTCTCTTCTCAGCAGGAGGGGGGGTGTGGAGAGCATGCGGAAGATGCAGAAATGAAGCAGGTGCTGCATTTCCACAGCTGTTACCCTGATTCTGCCAAGCAGAGGCCAGAGGTGAGGCTGCCTTTTGTAATTAGTCATCCCCAGGCCTACTCTGTTACAGGTGTGCTGCAGTTCTGAGTCCTGGATCTTAATTGTGCCTTTGGCCACATTGCCTTGGATGGGTCATCCCTAGAGAGTGTGATAGGAGTTTTCTGGAATGTAATGAGGAGAGAGGGGGCCAGGTGTGCAGCAACCAAGGATGGAAATAGGACAATTGCTCTTTAAATGTACGTGGTGGGAGGTCTGGCCTGGCACTCACCACATGGCACCAAAAGTGCAAATTTTTGCAATGGCCATAAGTATTAATTTGAGACCACACTGACCCACCACATCAGTTCTGCTACAGTGTCCTCTGGTGCCCCAGCCAGAGCAGAATAGAGAGGCATGAAAGGCTGGCCCTCTAGACTTGCCATTGCTTGATCCCAATGGAACTTTACAACTGCCCTTCTTTAGTTCTAACATTTGATGTTTCTCTAGTGCAATCCGACGTAACTGCTTTCTCTTCTCCATGTTTCCTTCCTCCCTATATTGGCTCATTCTATTCCCTTTATCCTGAAATCCAAATCCTACCCTTCCCTCAAAAGCCCCTTCCTCCATGAAGCCTTCTATAATTCTCCCACCTGGGAGTGAGGGGGGCTCTTCAAGTTGTTACATCTCTTGGCTCTTTATGTACATGTATTTCAAGGCACCAATCACGTCATTTCTGTGGATTTCTCTCACCATCAGATAGCTTCCCAAAGCCACAGTATTTGCCTAGTTTGCAAGCCTTCGCACAAGGCCTGACAAAAAATAGGTCTTAATTGTGTATTTAAGTTATAATTATCTGTTTCCCCATAAAATATTCACACCTGTTATTCTCTTTAGGGACCCTCTTGTGGATTGGAGCTAATTTCCAAAGCAGACATTAATTGGCCACGTTTTTGTGAGCTCAGTGGTAAAGGGGGTGGAGAGGAAGAATGCATTTACTAAGCATCTAGTCTGAGGCAGATTCTAGTATGATCTCCTTGTCACAATCTCTCTCCAAGAAAGGACTAAGCAATCCTTCCACTTTTGTATGTTCAAATTCCACACAGTCCATTATTTTGTACACTGACTCTCTTAGCTGCTTTCTTGGCATCCAGTTTTTGTGTTACCTGATAAACATCTGTAGCTTTTGTTTGAGGCCAGGCAATCAGCCAAAGCTCCCTGAGCAGAGAGCAGGCAGGTCTAAGACTTTGGAGGTTGCCTGCCTCTTGGGTTCCACCCTATGTCACACTTGGTCTCCACAGAGCACAGACCTTCTAGAATAGACCATTTCAGGCACCCCTTAGACACCAGATGCTCTGAGAAAAAAGGAATACAAGAGAAAAGGGCAGATTCCAAAAGATTCCAAGGAGCAGAATGGCAAACAGTCAAGCCCAAGACAATGAGCCAACAGGCTGGACAATGTCAAGCTCATTGCATTTGCAAAGAAGGCTCCATATCTGTTATACTGGCCCAGATGTGTCTTGATAATTGACCAACATCCTCTCCCTTCCTCCCCCACCCCTAGGATTAGCAAGTGGGGGAGACAGGCAGCTTTGAAACATGCTACCATGACAACATGGCTTTATAAAGCTTTTATGACCTCTGCCCCCTCTGTTTACTTCCCAAGCTGTCTTTTATCACTTTGCTCTTGAACTCTGCTTCGCTGAGATGCTGTTCTACTTAAAAGTCTTATGAACAGATCATGTTCTTGTCCTTCTAGGCCTTTGACTCTGCTGTTCTTTCTAGAAAGTTCTTCCCCCTCCCACATCCCAACTTGCCCTCCTTTTGCCAGTTTAACTGCAACCTGGGCTTCCTTTCTCAGCTTAGGCATCATTTCTTCCAGTAAGTCTTCCATTCCCACGCCCTCTGTTCTCTTCTAAGTCCTTATGTTGACCTCATAGAGGGCTTTGTCACCTCTGGAAACTAACTCTCTTGTTTCTAATCTAGACTTTAGGCTCTTTGAGGATAGCTACTCTATCTTATATAGCACTTTACCTACAGCCCCTGACATGCTGTTTGCACACAAAAGGCACTTAAGGAGTATTTGAATGAGTGAGTGCATGAAATAATGAATTAATTAATTCCTAGTCCTTATGCATACTTTCAAAAAATGATTTGCCATGCCCCATTGTGAGCCATTAGAGAAAGTTATCTGGAGACTGTCATGAACACACCTTAACATCTTTGCAGGACTCACAACATGAGAAAGAGATCAATTTTCCCAAGATTACTGGCAGAATTCCTAGAACTTTAGGACTTAGGGTGAAAGAAACTTTTGTTTTTGAGTAAAGCAAAGAGTCATCAGATGGGGTCTTGACTGATAAATACAGGAGGGGCTACTTTGGCATGGTTGATTAAAAGTCTTTGCGGGGGTGGGGGGGGCACCTGGGTGGCTCACTCAGTTGTGTCCAACTTTGGCTCAGGTCATGATCTTACTGCTTGTAGGTTTGAGCCCCGTGTTGGGCTCTGTGCTGAAAGCTCAGAGTCTGGAGTCTGCTTCAGATTTTGTGTGTCTTCTCTCTGCCCCTGCCCCTCTCGTGCTCTCTCTGTCTCAAAAGTAAACATTAAAAATTTTAAAAAATATAAATAAAAGTAATCTTTTCTATTTTCTGCACTTTTCCTGGCCCCCAGGTATGGAGTCACCTATCACATGAAGTTGGTATGTTATATAGCTGATGGGCACAAAGCCATGTTGGCTAATAGCCTTGGTAGTGGGACTCCTAGGACCTAGGCTGGCCTCTGAGGCAGGTGACAGGATTCCGGCTGACAGGCTTGTGACCACTCCTGAAGCTCTGAAAAGTGAGGCATGCTCTTCCACTGGGCTTCCATCCAAGTGCGAAGAACCATGAGCTTCCTGTTCATGCTGACCTCATGTGGGAGCACAGGCTCAGGTATGGGGATGATTGAGAGAGGCCAGGATGTGGCCTCCAAACTCTTCAGTGAGAGATGCCAAGGAGCAAGCTGTTGTTGAGGTTTCATTTTAAATAAACAGCAAATCTACTCCCAGGAACATTCATTTCCCCATTACATTTTACATTTGTTTCCTTCTAAATCACACTGAAAAAATTTGGCAACCAAAGAAACACCCTCCACCCCTCTTCAATTGCCCTAAGTTTCAATAAAAGCAATCATTATTAATGCATTGAATTCTATTTTTTTTAACATGTAGGTGTTTTAGCATAGCTGTAATTAGAGTAAAATCTTTTCTTTTACTCTTACCAACATTAAAATAACAATTTAAAAGGCATAATTTTTAGAAAGTTCATTTTTCATTATAAATTTTGTGCATACTTATGAAACAAATTAGGGGAAAAAAGCAAATTTTGGAAGTGTACTATACTGCAAATACAACCAATGTCTACATTTTGCAATGTTTTCTTTCAGGTGCTTCTTGGGTACAGGATTTAAAAAATATATATATTTATAATTAAGCCCTAGATGCAGTGTTGTATCCTTTTAATTTAACATTTTTGCCATAATACCATAATTATCAGTTGAGTTCACAGACCGAATTATTAGTGGCTATATAGAATTCTATTGATAAATGTTGAGCATTTATAATTATGTGTCTCTCCCTTATTTTCTCAGAATGGATTCTCAGAAGATTTTAAAATAATCATTTGCATTTATTTGATCCTCCCAATTCAGAGACATCATCTCACTGTGTAGGAGATGATGTAGCTGCCCTCAGAAGTATAAAAATCTTTATTGAACATCCACTGGGTTGCCTGAATCAAAGAGGGCTTTCTTACACCTGCGGGGAAGTTTGCACTCAAGTGCTAAGGCCCTTGGGACTGGACTTGCCAGGCCCTGCACAGTCTGTGCTCAGTGGAGACAGCTGCCTCTCTGCAAAGTCTAGCACCTACCTCATAGCTCCACCACCAACAAAGGGCAATGATGGTGAATCTTGGTATTGTTTATCCAGCACCATGAGAACTTAATATTCCAAAATTTGCTACCTTGAGGTTGACAAAGCTGAGATGCATTTTCAAAATATTTTTTAAAACCTTTTAGGAACAAAGTAGGACATAACTAAAAAAGGGGGTGGTGGTGAATGCTATGGACAAAACCACCTTGCTAAATCTGTGAGGACACTCAGCCTTCAGCATGCTCACCCTTTTGCTCATTTATGCATACTGTTTTAATCACTGCCTCCCCTGTTCTTTTTAGTCTCCTCTTTTTCACTACAAATCAACTTGTCTATCTCTAAAGGCCAGTAGCCTCTTGTGAAACTGGGAAAGGTCAGGAGCTCCAAGGAGCTGCTGCTTCTGGGACTCTGTTACCTAGGAAGGAAGAAGTGATTTGATAGGGGACAATCTTTCACTGTCAGTTGCACTTGGCAAATAGAGAAAATACTCCCAATTCCATAAAAGAATGCCTATTGTATATTTCCCTCTAGATTTTGTAACACCTAGGTTATAACAAAAAATCATAGTTTTGGTCTTGTTTTTCCTTATTCTGTCATAGTTCATCTTTTGTTTTCCACACAAGTCTGTTGACCAATGATGCTCAATGTGCTCCCTGGACAAGCAGCATCAGTATCCTCTGGGAACTTACCAGAAATGCAAACTGTAGGACTTACCAGACCTACTGAATCAGAAGCTCTGGGGTGTGGGTCTGATCCATCCATGGTTGAACAAGTCCTCTAGGTGATCCTGATGCACCAAGTTTGAAAACCAATGCTGTAGGCAATTAAGGACCTCCAATGTGCTAGACATTCTTTCAGTTCTGCCACCCAACATGTGATCCCTGGATGACCAGCTGGGGAGCTCGTTAGTAATGCAGAACCTCAGCCCATGTCCAGACCTAAATCAGAATCCGCATTTTAAGGGTGATTCAAATTACCTGAGTTGTTAAAACGCAGAATCTGATTAGGTTTGGAATGAGGTCCGAGAGTACATTTCTAATGAGCTTTTGGTGATGGTAGATGCTGCTGGTTTATGGACCTCACCTTGAATAACAAGGCTCCATTGGGCATTTCAAAATACTTTTTAAAAATGTGAGCTTTAACAAAACAGGTGCTTTACCTAAATATCTTATAGGTTATGCATTAATAACTCCCTTTTATAAATGAAAAACAATGAGGCAAAGAGATAAACAACTTGCTCAAGGTTGCACAATTCATTCCTGCAAAAGCCAGGAAAACAGGCATGAAGCTCTTTACATGCCTTCTACTATATGGTTTTGAGTGTTGAATAAATCTAAAACACATTCAAAATAATGAAGCAAGCCAAAATCCAATCTTCTAGTGCCATTATCTTCTATTCTCTTAACATAGGTAGTATTTGTATTTCTAGATGATTTTTGACTGTATTAATCTTCATATTGACCATATGTTTAAATTATAGCAATAGAGGATGTCGGCAATGTTTACCGATAGGTTTATAACAAATCACACATTTCATGTACTGCCTGTACCAGAGACTGAGATGATCTAGCTCTATTTTTTGAACTTTGTTAATATTTTATTACACAATTACCACCTCTTAAATATGTGAATTTAAAACTATTGGCTGTCCTACAAAGTATTACTTGACTGTGAAAATTTCCAGAAGATTACATTTCCAGCCTCGCCCAGTGCTGCCAATTCCTGCTGTTTTATCCCTCAAGGGTTAACAAACACACCTAAAACTGTTAATGTATCTGGCACCTTTGGATCAGAATCAGCTGCTATAATTTCAGAGTCCTGGAAGGAAGGCATACCATTTTCTAAAGCAGGTAGTGGGGGGGAGGGGAAGGGAAAGGAATGTGGCTGCTTCTTGATGTCTCATTTTGGAGTTAGCTTAACATGCATGTATTTTAAAGCTCCTCTTTGCTTGTGAATCTGGTTTTGTGTGGAGCCCAGAGTAATGTATCCTGAATCTTTGGGGAGATGAGCTGAAGCCACATGCAGTGTTCAAAGACTCACACCATTGCTGCTTTCTGTCCAGCTCTCTCAGCAGACACTCATTTTCTGAAAGGAATAGGTTTCATTTTGACCCTGTTACTGACGTGTCAGTCAGCTGCACGCAGAGCCTGAAGCTATTACCAAGGGAGGGGAAAAGGAAAAAAAAAAAGCCCCATTGCACTTTTAAATTACATTTCATGTTAAACGATCTCATTACTTCCAAAGTAAGATGAAATGCAATATAATTTTAGCATATGTCTTGGCAACCTCTGTTCAATAGGGTGTATTGGTGCTTGGGAGATGACGGATAAGTGGGAAGGAAGAGAGACCCAGCTTGCTCCATGCCATCAAGATCTCAGTCAATATTCAGTGATAAACATAAATAGATCACCTGGCCACCCCTGAGGCAGGTTGGTACATTTATCCAGACTGATAGATGAGGGGTTTCACAATACAGGCAATTTGAAGATCAGGCTGAAGAGATGCATAAGAGGATTCTGTCTGGCACACTCAGCATCAGTAACCTGCTGCTCGTCTGGTAGAAAGGCTAGTATATTCCCTCCTTGGAGCTCATTGCTCAGCAAAGGCCAATCCATCCTCTACTGGACATCACACTCTGAGTTACACACCATATGGCTGTGTAAATTTCTACAGTCTGTACTTCAAAAATCGGGTCCTTCAGACTTGTGGCCATAGGTCCAGTGGTTATTCCTATAAAAGGGAATGTGTCTTTCCTCAGAGTTAGTAATGACCTCTCTCCTAGCATTATACCACCTAATGATCAATTAATTCAATTTATAGTGTGCTGAGCAAGACAGAAATTTATGATCTGCCTTTGAACTTTGGACACTTGGCTGGTTATTCACACTGATTCTAGCCAAATAAGGAGACCATGCTCTAGAAACCTGTTTCAGCCTGGAAAACTGTTCCTGTTGCTTTACCCCACTCCCTTGATTATGTTCTTTGACTCCAAGTAGATTATGAGTTATTAGGGCAGAGATCATATCTTCAGTCTTTTTGTTTTTATACTCCCATTTCATAGATACACATGCAGTGCCTTGTTCATGGTAAGTGCTCAAGAGTAATTATTTAAATCTTTATAGAGAGCTTTGGTCCTGTCAATATTTACTCAACCCTCAATGGCATCTCATATTCTAAATAATAAAGAGAACTCTTTCACATGCCATCCTAGCTTCATGCTATTATCTCAATTCACTTTTTCTCATGTACCTTTTTTTTCCCCTGTGAATGAGTCAACTCCAAAGACTCAGTGTTTCAGAAGACTTGCTGTGTTCTTTCGTGATGATATTTCCCTCTGCAGGGAATGTTCATTGTCTTATCCATCAAAATTCTACCCACTTTTCAAAGTCCTGTTCTGTTGTTGCCTTTTGCCCAAAGGCTTACCTTAATCTCTAGCCAGAATTCCAATCCCCATTATTTGTTGCCTCTGGTGGACCCTATTTGTTTCATGATTGCTAACACATATGCTTACAGGGATCCGTCCAACAGAGCATTCAATCTGTGCTGTTTGAAAGCTGCCAGAGAACCACTTCATCCACTGTTGAGGATGCCAGGGACAAATTTGTAAAGGGAAGGCAGGCAAACTGAAGAGGGGCTACTTTCTGCAGTGGCAGTAGTGTGGTGGGTGAATTTGAGGAGCATTGAGAGTTTACACAAGAAACAGAAGGCAGTGGAAGTAATCTGGAGCATCATGGGAAGATGGCATCTGAAGTGAGAGGACTTCTTCACACCAGCTGTGTGAGACGCTCCTAAAGTTGCAGGACAAAGATATGTGACAATAGGGTTTTTTTTTTCATTTTTATGAAGTTAATCATGTAAATTTTTTTAATGTTTTATTTGTTTCTAGGAGAGAGAGAGACAGCGCGAGCAGGGGAGGGTCAGAGAGAGAGAGGGAGACACAGAATCTGAAGCAGGCTCCAGGCTCTGAGCTGGCAGTCAGCACAGAGCCCGACGCGGGGCTCAAACCCACGAACCGTGAGATCATGACCTAAGCGAAAGTCGGACACTTAACCGACTAAGCCACCCAGGCACCCCTAATCATGTAAAATTTAATCCGTAATATATTTAAAAATTTGAAGCATAAGCATGAAATACTCGGAAGTTCACTTCCCAACTTAAGATGCCAAGCATTACAAAAACCATTCAAACCATCAAATGTTCTCCAATCCCATCTCCCCGTCTACCCCACTACCTGGAGTAACCACTCTTCTGAAATCTTTATCATTCCATTACTTTCATTATAGTTTTTTTCATATATGCATGCATGTTTAAAAGTATCTTTATTTCACTTTTCCTTGTTTTGAACTTTGTATAAAATTATACTATACTGCTTGTATTCTTCTATGATTTCTTTTCACTTAAATTATATTTCAAATATTCATCCATGCTCATGAATATAGGTATAATTCACTTATTTGTATCTCTGCATGGCTTTCCCTTCTGTAACTGACCATACCACACTTACTTTTCTATTTTTTTATTGATGGATACTTGGATTATGTCTACCTTGTATGATAGAACAAGATGCCTCCCAATATTCTTTCACATATCTATCTGAACATAAGTGTAAGAGTCATTACAATACCTGAATTTGATTTTGGTATATGGTGTGAAGTAAGTTGAATTTTTTTTTCCAAATTGGTAGTAAATCCTTGCACTACTTATTAAATAATTCATCCATTCCCCAGATATGTCAAATTCTATATACATTTGGTCCATTTCTTTTTTTTTTAAATTTATTTTCTCATTTATCACAACCAGACTGTCTTAATTACTTTTACTCATGACAAGCATTGACATCTAGTAGGAAAGTCTACCGATTTGATGGTTCTTCAAGAGTATCCTTGTTAGTCCTGGTCTTTTTTTCTTTCCCATATTCGTTTAAAATTTGGTATGCAAGAAGAATGATGGAAGATAAAGAACTAGACTTATTCTATTACCTAATACTAGAAAGTGGATCAGACTATAAATGTAATCATGGTTTTCAGATAGTGGACAGAAGAGAATATGGCCCAGTGATTCCTGAAATCAAGTGGGTAAAAAAGACCAGGTGAGCCCTTTAAGTGCCATACTTGACTGCCTAAAGTTTTCAGACCACAGTGCAAGGAGGGGAAGACAAATGGAGTTTAGCGATTTGGCTAGGTTCATAGTTCAGAAAAGTTTGGGAAGGTAGAATTTGTGGAGCAAAATCCTGGAGAGCAAGCAACTAAAAAGAGAGAGTCCTAAAGCTCTTCTGACAGGTCACCTCAAGTCATTTCCTAACTTTGGATCTGCAAATCAATATAAAGAATCTACTGAGGCTGGCGAAAGAACCACTAAAAAGGAATAGGAAGGTCAATTTCCATAGCTCACACAGGGCCAAAAATAATTTTCATTTCTATCAGCTAAAGGGTAAAGGCTTCTCAATAGACATGGCAAATATTAACATCATAAAAAGGATAGTGCCTCCGTACTGAAGTCAAATTAGCTCTAGACTAAAGGCTGTTCTGGATCTGCTATAACAAAGCTCAAAAAACAAAAATGGATAACATTATTTTTTAAATACATTTTCATTTAATAGTAGGGTTTTTTTTCACATAAATTATTTTCTTTTTTAAAATAGTTTATTATCAAGTTGGTTTCCATATAACATTAATTAGAAATAAGTTTACTGCATCCCAAATAAAGGCCAATAATATTTAGCAGAAAGAAAACCTCTAATATAAACCTAACCGAAAGGTAAAATAACCTTTTTAGGAATAAACCTAACCAAAGAGGTAAAAGATCTGTACACTGAAAACCATAGAAAGCTAATGAAAGAAACTGAAGACACAAATGGGAAAAAATTGCATGCTCATGGATTGGAAGAACAAATATTGTTAAAATGTTGATACTCCCTAAAGCAACCTACACATTCAATGCAATTCCTATCAAAATTACACCAGTATTCTTCACAGAGCTAGCAAAACCAATCCTAAAATTTGTATCAATCCAGAAAAGACCCCAAATAGCCAGTAATATTGAAAAAGAAAACCAAAGCATCACAATCCTGGATGTTAACCTATATTACAAAACTATAATTAAGACACTATGGTATTGGCACAAAAACAGAGACATGGATCAATGAAATAGAGAACCTACAAATGGACCCACAAATATATGGCCAACTAATCTTCAACAAAGCAGAAAAGAACACACAATGGAAAAATGACAGTCTCTTTAGCAAATTGTGTTGGAAGCAGACAGCGACATGCAGAAGAATGAAACTCGACTACTATTTTTTTATATCATACACAAAAATATATTCAAAACGGATAAAATACCTAAATGTGAGACAGAAAAGCATCAAAATCCTACAGAAGAAAACAGGCAAGGCAGCAACTTCTTGACATGTCTCTGGAGGTAAGGGAAATAAAAGCAAATATGAACTAACTATTGGGACCTCAAGATAAAAAGGTTCTGCAAAGCAAAAGAAACAACCAACGAAAACTTAAAACTGAAGAAATGGGAGGAGATATTTGTAAATGACCTATCAGATAAAGGGTTAGTATCCAAAATCTATAAAGAACTTATCAAACTCAACACCTAAGGAACAAATAATCCAGTGAAGAAATGAGCAAAATACATGAATAGACCCTTTTCCAAAAAAGGCCTCTAGATGGCTAACCGACACATGAAAATATGCTCAACATCACTCATCATCAGGGAAATACAACTCAAAACTACAATGAAATACCACCTCACACCTGTCAGAATGGCTAAAAATTAACAACTCAGGAAACAACAGATGTTGGCAAGGATGTGGAGAAAGGGGACTCCTTTTGTACTGTTGGTGAGAATGCAAACTGGTGCAGCCACTCTGGAAAATAATATGGTGATTTCTCAAAAAATTAAAAATGGAACTACTGCATGACCCAGTAATTGCACTACTAGGTATTTATCCACGGGATACAAAGATTTTGAAGGGGCACATGCACCCCAATGTTTATAGAAGCACTATGAACAATAGCCAAATTATGGAAAGAGCTCTAACGTCCATTGACTGATGAATGGATAAAGAAGATGTGGTACAGATATACAATAGAATACTACTTGGCCATTAAAAAGAAGGAAATCTTGCGATTTGCACCAATGTGGTTGGAACTGGAGGGTATTATGATAAGTGAAATAAGTCAAAGAAAGACCGATAACATATGTTTCCACTCATATGTGGAATTTGAGAAACTCAACAGATGAACATAGGGGAAGGGAAGGAAAAATAAGATAAAAATAGAGAGGGAGACAAACCATAAAAGACTCCTAAATACAGAGAACAAACTGGGGGATTATGAAGGGGGGTGGGTTAAGTAGGTGATGGGGATTAAGGAGGACACTTTTCTGGATGAGTACTGGGTGTCCTATGTAAGAGGTGAATCATTGGGTTCTATTCCTGAAGCCATTACTACACTGTATGTTAATTCACTTGAATACTAAAGGGGGTAGAAAGGGGAAGAATCCACATATTAACAAACAAGAAATATAAAAAAGACACCAAATGAATTTCTAAATATTAAAAAATGGAATAACTGAAATAAAAAATATTCTGGATGGGATTAACAGCATCATAGATGATCGAGAACAAAAGATTAGTGAACTTAAAAACTTACCAATAGAAACTACCCAAAATGAAAGGGAGGAGGAAGACAAAAGAATAATGAAGCATCAGTGAGTTGTGGGCCTATATGTATATAATTTGAATGCCAAAAAAGGAGTAAGAAAAGTATTTGAAACAATGTCAGATTTTTTTTCTAAAATTGGTGAAAACTAAAAACAGACCAAAGAAACTCAAAAAAGGCCAACCAGAGTAAATATGAGGAAAATACCACGGAATACCATAATCAAATGGCTAAATGTTATAAAGAAAAAATATTAAAAGCAGCCAAGGAAGAAAGACTTATTACACATAGATGAACACAAATAAGTGCAGACTTCTCATTGGAAACAATGAAAGCTAGAATACAGAGGAGTGACATTTTAAAATATTCAAAGAAAAACTCAACCTAAAATTCTGTAGCTTGAAAAAGTCATTCAAAAATGAGGAAAAAGTAACGACCTTTTCAGACGTAAAAAGCTACACTACAAGAATTCATTATCAATAGACTAGAGCTACCAAAAAAAAGTCAAATGAAACCCTTTAGGCTTAGAAAAATGATACCATATGGATATTTGAATTTATTCAAATGAAGAAAACTAGAGATGGTAAATATGTAGAAAAATATACTTTTTTCTAATTTTTAAAATTTAAAAAATTGACTCTTTAAAGCAAGAATTATATTCACATATATGAATATAATTATATAGAAATATATATATTTCAGGGTCCAAAACATTTATAAAAGTAAAATGTATGATAGTAATAGCACAAAGGCCAAGAGGGAAAGTGGAAGAATATTTTTATAATGTTTCATACTATACATGAAGGGATATAATATTTGGAAGGTAACTCATAAATTAAAGAATGTATATTATAAGCTCTATGTAACCACTAAAATTATAACTGGTGAGTTGATTATGGAAATAAAAAGTAATATAAAATGCTCACTTAAAAGGAGTCAGAAGGAGAGAAGAAGAAAGAACCTATGGGGAAAATAAAGAACTATGAAGATGGTGGATTTAAACTAAACAATATTGATAATCCTATTAAATATAAATGATATAAACACCTAAAATAAAGGTAGAGAATGTCAAACTGAATGTAAAAACACAACTGTATACTAGTTGCAACAAACCTATTTAGTTATAAAGATAGGAGATGTTAAATGCAAAGCAGTAGGAAATAAATACTATGCTAACACTAATCCAAAGAAAGCTAGAGTGGCTATATTTATATCAAACAAAGTAGATTTCAAAGCAAGAAATATTACAAGGGATCACTTCATAATGATAAGGAGGTAAATTCATGAAAACAATATAACAATCCTAAATGTGTATCTATTATCAGATTCAAATTGCATAAAGCAAATACTGAAGAACTGCAAGGAGAAATACAAATGAATAATTTAGGGGCACCTGGATGGCTCAGTCGGTTAACATTCAGACTCTTGATTTTGCCTTTGGTCATGATCTCAGTGTAATGGGATCCAGCCGTGAGTTGGGCTCTGAGTTGAGCGTGGAGCCTGCTTAAGATTCTCACTTTCCCTCTGCCCCTTTTCCCAGCTCACATGCATGCTCTCTCTCTCTAAACTAAAAAATAATAAAAAAAAAATTAAAGAAATACATAACTTTAGATGGAAATGTAAATACTCTTCTTTCAATAATTTAATGGAACTAGTAGACAGGGAATCANATTGGGGTACATGTGCTCCTATGCCTCAGCATTTCTGTATCCCTTGGGTAAATCCCTAGCAGTGCTATTGCTGGGTCCTAGGGGAGTTCTATTGTTAGTTTCCTGAGGAACCTCCACACTGTTTTCCAGAGGGGCTGCACCAGTTTACATTCCCACCAACAGTGTAGGAGGGTGCCCGTTTCTCCACATCCTCGCCAGCATCTAGAGTTCTCTGATTTGCTCATTTTAGCCACTCTGGCTGGCGTGAGGTGGTATCTCAGTGTGGTTTTGATTTGTATTTCAGGGAATCAGTTCTTAAATGAATTAAAATCTTGAAAGATGTAACTAATCAAATTCAAGAAAAAACAAGTAACATGACTTCTCTTAAATTTATTAAAGATGTTGAATTCATACTTAGAATCTTCTCACAAATAAGTTACCAGGTCCATAGGGATTTATTAATAATTTGTACTGAACATTTAAAAAATAGTAATACCAAACTTCTCAGTGGGGCACCTGGATTGGTTAACTGTCCAACTCTTGATTTCAGCTCAGGTCACTATCTCAGTTTGTGAGATTGAGCCCCACATAGGGCTCTGTGCTGGCAGCGTGGGGTCTGCTTGAGATTCATTTCTCTCTCTCTCTCTCCTGCCCCTCCACAATTTGCACACTCACTCTCCTCTCAAAAAATAAACATTAAAAAAATACTTTAAAGCTTCTCTAGAAAATGGAGAAAATTTTTTTCACTTTGGAAAATTTAAACCATTATACCTTCGAATATTTTTTCTTCATTTTTCACCTTGAATTCTAGCTAGATGTTTGTTGGATTTTTCTGTTTCAGGTCCTGCAATCTCCTCTTTTCCAACACTTTAAGTGAATGCTGAAATGTTTAAGGGTGAAATGTTTTTACCATCCGATGGTTCAGGAGCAACATATGTGTATAAATTTACATATACACATACCATTTTTTTACTTTGTGTTATTCTCAATATAAAAAAGTCTAGGGACACCTGGGTGGCTCAGTCAATTAAGCAACCAACTCTTGATTTCAGCTCAGATCATGATCTCATGGTTGTGAGACTGAGCCCTCGGTAAGTCTCTGTGCTGGCTATGGATCCTGCTTTAGATGCTCTCCCTCCCTCTCTGGTCTTACCTTCGACTCTGTGTCACTCTCAAAAAGGAATCTATATATGCTATTTTCATTTTTTCACTTTTGTATTTAGACATCTTTTTATTTTTAATTTTATATTTTAAGTTTAGTTTTGAGAGAGCGAGAACTCAAGTGAGCACATGTTTGGGAGGGGCAGAGAGAGGGGTGAGATTCTCAGCTCTCACAGACAATGCAGAGCCTGATAGTGGAGCTCAAACTCACGAGCTGGGAGATCATGACCTGAGCCAAAATCAAGAGTTGTATGCTTAACTGACAGAGCTACCCAGGCACCCCAATGATTCTACCTTTAAGTAATCTCTATAGCCAGTGTGGGGCTTGAACTCACAACCCCAAGATTGAATCACATGCTTTACTGACTGAGCCAGTTAGGCACCCCAAACGTTTCAATAATAAAAAGTTAGAAATAAAAGGAATGAGGCTAAAATAAGAATGTTTCTAGATTTAAAAAAAAAGAGCTTGTTGGCTAGAATTCTCTTCTACAGAACACTTATCTTGAAGATGGAAGAATAAATGGAGACAAAAGAAAATAGTTAACATGTGGATATTTAAATATTGACTGGAGTTAAAGTGCTACCAAAATGAAGAGAATTTCTTGGTTCTCTTTTAATCCTTCAACACATTTAACATACCAATTTATATCTAATAATTCTGATGTGTAGTCATTATAGATACAGCCTGTGATTGTGGCCTTTTCTTTGCACTTTCTCTTACTTATGATGGCTTTTTTTTTTTTTAATGATTTGTGCTTTTTTTGTTTGTTTGGGATTTTCTACTTATCAGATCACTTCCTACAATTTCCCTCCTAGGTCTCATTTCTCTAGAGAGAATTTATTGTTTTCCCCCAGAGACCTGGGGTCAGCAAGACGCAGGTCCATATTAAGTAGAATTCTCCTTGAGAGGTTTTGGGCCACAAATGTGTTGTATGACTTTTGAATGTGTGCTAGTTTATGATTATAGAAGATCAGAAGATGGTATTTTTTAGACCTATTATTTTTATTTACTTTTTAACGTTTATTTTGAGAGAGAGAGAGTGCAAGAGCAGGGGAGGGGGAGAGAGAGAATCCCAAGCAGACTCTGCACTGTCAGTACAAAGCCCAAGCCAGGGCTCAAACTCATGAACCTTGAGATGACCTGAGCCGACATCAAGAGTTGGACGCTCAACCCACTAAGCCACCCAAGTGCCCCCACCCATTATTTTATTTTTAAGCATATACTTAGAACCTAGACTTAGCAAGGTAATTATTCATAGAGACCTCTGTGGCAATGATTGTGACTCACTTCCCTCCTTAGCCTCTGTCTCGATATCTCAAGAGATTTCTTTTTCTTTGTTAATTCATTGTCCATTCACTTAAAAGTGTGTGTGTGTGTGTGTGTGAGAGAGAGACAGACAGTGAGAGAGAGCACAATAGGATTATTACCTAATTTGTAATCAGAATTTCAGAATCACTAGTCTATCAGTGTCAGAGACAATAGTGTTCTAAGAGTCTAAGAGTTGTTTCATGCTACATCCTTGAATGTGTACAATGTTCTTATAGGGCAGACAATAGGGATAGTTTTGTGAGTCTAATTCGTTAAATGAAGTACTGCTCTAGGTGGAGTCTTGTGCATCATTACATATAGATTCTAGTGCAGCACATGGTGTCTTGTGTTCTGACCAATGTTGTACGTGTCTTATCCCCCAAATAGGAAGGAAGCTCCTGGGAATTCAGAATGCATCTTACTCATCATTACACTTCTCGTGGCATGCTAGTAAATTGGCTCTCTGAAAGTAAAAAAAAAAAAAAAAAGAAAATAGTGTTTGCCACTTTCTGCACTGTAAATACTCCAACTTTGGCCAGTTTCCAGTTACCAATGGCCTAACAACTGGGTCAAAAATTTTCTGAAATTTTAAGCACCCGCTCTTTCCAGCTGACAGTGCTGGCTCCAGCATACCACTGCCACAGCTCCTCACATGACATGTAACAGAGAGGATGCTCGATAAATACTTGAATTAAGTACAAAATGATTTTTTCCAATACCTTGTGCAGTATTAAGAATAGTCAGCAATTCCTCCCATTTTTCAGATTTTTTCCAAGTTGCTACTCAAGTAAATTTGCCTCAAAATTGCCTCACCACACTTCATGATCTTCTATTATCCTTTCAGTTAAAGGCAATGAAATAACTAAATGCCTTGTTCTTTAATGTCATCTTTCAATTTTCTGTAAGACTGTAAAAAAAATGGCCACAATGGGTGATACCTCCAAAATGAAATAGAAACTAAGCTTTTCATAAGTTTCAATGTCTTGGGTGTCTCTTTAGATAATACAAAAAATGAAGAGTTGCCTGGAATGTCCAACACAAATTCTGTTTTTCAAAACTGGAAGAAAAAAACCCCTAGATCAGAGGAAGTTCTTCATTGAGGGAGTTAATTGGTTTTATGCATATGTACAGTATTCCTAGTTGATTTAATTGGCCCAGCTAAATCGACTACTGGGTAAAGATATCCAATAAAGTCTTAAAAGTATATAAGTTTGGAGAAGTTAGAGTTAGCTTTCAGTTTTAGTGATAAAATGGGCTTCATAAAATATAACCTTTGGGTTTCAAATTATGTGCAAGATTAAGCCATGTCAGGTTGCGGGACGTTTCAGGAATAGAGGAAACATCTCTAAACCCATATCAGTTCTCTGCATTTTCTTGAGTTTATGTGCATGCCTGAAGGACTGTAAATGCTATAACAATGTGTAGATTTATGTACATGAAGATGTCTTAGGTATTGAAGGATAGATAGCTTCCTTTGAATAATGTGTTATGTATTAAACTACTCAAGTCTCTACTTCTATCTTTTGCTCAGCTAATTTAGATTTTACTTTAAGGGGGACAAGGAAGGGGTGCCTGGCTGGCTCAGTAGAGCATGCGACTTGATCTTGGGGCCATGTGTTCAAGGCCCACATTGAGTATAGAACTTACTTTAAAAATCTTTTTTAAAAAGAGAGAATTCTGGAAAGAAATTCCACCATAGAATTTTCATAGCACACTTGACTTTTGAGGAAAAAAATCTAAAATAACTTTTCCTTGAAGTTAAAGATTTTTAAGTTTCAGAGAGTCTGGGGATGTGATTTTTTTTAATGTTTATTTTGAGAGAGAAAGAAAGTGGGCACACACATGCAGAGAAGGGGCAGCGGGGGGGAAGAGAGAAGGGGCTATGATTTGATGAGATTGATTCAAAAGTTTGCTTACAAGTTTGTGGGGTTTATTACATGTTTTGTTGGGAGAGGGCATGGTTGAAATTTGAACATACATCTGGGGGATTTTGAGTTTTTCAAGTTAGCTAAGTTTCAGCACCAAACACTTTGGAAGTTTGTTATAAACAGATAATGATCAAGCATTCTCAATTTCTAAAGCCAAAAATTTAGGATGCCATTCCCCCTCACCACCTGCCACAAATCACCAATCTTATTCATCATACCTCATATTTCCCTAATCTATCCACCCCAGCGTCCATCCCTTTTACTACTGCATAAAGGCTACTACCTAGTTTCATGCAGAAAACTGCCAATGCATCTCTTCTAGCTTTGTTTTCCCTCCCTTACCAGTTATGATTACTTTCTGCTGCCTATAATAGAAAATGCATACCACAACAACTTAAAATAAATCTGTGTTTTTCCTGCAAACAAAAGAGGTCTGGAGCTAAGCAGACTTTTAAGGCTGGTATGGCAGCTCCATGAACAACAGGACAGATTGTGTTTCTGCTTTGACATTCTCAGCATGTGGCTTCCATCCTCAGGACTGCCTCATAATAGCTAGATGAACACTAGTGCTACAGCCATTGCATCCACAGTGCAGGTAGCAACAAGAAGGAAGGTAGCAAGGGCAAAATAATTTGCCATCTAATTGATTTCCTTTTGAAGGAGTTTTCCAGAAGCCCTAATGAAAAACCCTTATTTATACTTTATGGAGTACCCTTTTTTGCAAAGGCCAGATATGTCATTTTTAAGCAGAAATATTGCTGTTTCCCATAAATAAAGATTGCTGTGAGAGAGGAGGAAGATAGATATTGGGGAGGCAACAGCCATTCTTCCTACATGTGTCAATCTTTGCCAAGCTAACTAAAATGCCAATTGGTAGTATCAATCATCCAGGCAAAATCCTTCTATTATTCCCTTTTATTTCCATACAAAGCCCTACATGATTGGCCTCTTCTGCTTTATCTCTTTCCCCAGCTCATAATCTGTCGATCCATGGATGTAAACCCCTTCCCATGCCAAAATTCTAAGATTTGGCACAATTTCCTCCTTACTTTCCTCAAGCCCCTTTGCCCATTGACTTCCTACTTGTCTTTCCGATTGTCTAGACTTTGTCAGAAGTCTTCTGTAACCATTTGCTGGTGGATTAAGGGTTCCATTTCTGTGTTCAAATCACACCTTTTCCTTACCCCATTCATGCATTTGGCATATTGTATTCTATATTTCTTTTACTTGTCTCTGTCCCCAAATAGATTGTAGATCCATGGAGGAAAATTGTTTCAGGGATCTTTGCATTTCATACAACTAGCACAGTGCTGGCATATCAAAGCATTTAATATATGTTGATTGAACAAACAAATTAATCAATTGGGAGTAATGGGACCTTTGTCTTAATGACTTCAGTGATGGTTACCAGCCCAGTAGTGGAAGCTGAGGGGAATGTGTGTGTGTGAGGAATGGGGGGAGCGGAGGTATGGCAGAAAAATAAAAGAAATCAAGGGACAGTGAAGTGATTCATCAGAATTGACTGCTTTAAGTTTTAGATTGCCTAGTTTACAATGAAGTTGTTAAAAACAAAAACAAAAAATTTTGAAGTGGAGAAGATTTTTTTTTTTTTGCAAGGCTATCAAAAGATAAAATGCATTATCAAGGGTTATTCAAGTAGAGTTTGAGATCAGTGGAGATTCCTGAAGGCCATCTGGGAGTCCTTGACCTGAAGCAGATGTGTGAGCTAGTCTCTTGACCCGAATGTATATGTAATATACATATATTATAATTTTATTAATGATATTAGGCCACTGAGATTTCTTCTGTAGCATCTCATAGAAGCAACATCATTTTTTCTATCAATTATGACAAATTATGCTATCATAGAATATGGTTTTTGCTCAGGATTAAGGAGTTGGTGGGAAGTGGGTTTTTTTGTTACCTTCTGAGATCAGAGGGTGTGTCTGCACCAAGGATAAGAACAATGAATGTGGGGCATCCCCCTGTGGACTGTAGAGGCATCACACCCTGTAGGACCTCTTGTTAATAAGGGAAGGTTTATAGAATTTTCCCCTAAAACCACTTAATATTTAAGTTTTAGGCATGTCTGCTGAAGAAAATAAAGGGGAAAGAAACAGCTCCAACCACTGAAAGGGTGGGAGTAGAGCCATGTGGAATTTATAAAATCTACTATGACAGAAAGTCGGTGGAGCAATTGGACACCCCTTGCTTGAGAGCTAAGCCCTGTGTCTGGCGTAAAGTAAAGATGATTCAAAAAATACTTATTGAATGGAGGAATGGGTGATTTCACAGTCCTGATTAGGTGTTTTAATGAATGACTCACATTATCTTCCTCCTACTGAAGAGTTTCCCAAACCATGAAATTTGGGTGTTCTGTGCTGCCTAACAAGGCCCAAATGTGCCTGATTATATCCTGTGTCTTTAGCCTCTTAGAAAGGTATGGTTGAATACTAATTTTATTATAGGTCTCAAGTTTGGCCTGTTTTTTGTTCCTCTGTGTCATGTTGGTCTGAGAGGTTAAGCTGGGCATTTTGTAACATGCCTTAATCGTACTTCTACATTTCTAGTGGAGAAATAAATCATTTTATCATGAGTGGGAGGTTCATGGCCAAAGAAGAGTAAGAACCAGAAGATAGACCAGAGTCTAATGAATATATTCACCATTTTGTTTAGAAATGTATATATTTAACTTCCAGTTACCTGCATTAATAAAGGGAGGGGCTCTCCACAATATAACCAGTTTACAGTAGAAGGAAACATTTTTCAAATAAAAAGCAATGAAGTCTGACATCCTCAATTTGGAATTTCTGATCATTTGAGTCTGTCTACAACTTCAGTGGCTATCAAAATTTTAAATATGCTATTTCAGAAAGTCTTCTATGTTTATTAAAACTGTTCTTGTTGAATATCCCCTGGGAAGCCATTTGTAGTTGTTGGTAGAAGTTATTAAACTCAGGAAAGTATAAAGCTACATTTCTTGAAACATGGCTGATAATTCTGAGGAAACTTCCTTAGAGTTACTATGAATTAGTAAGGGGTTTTTAAGTCTTAGAAAGCATGATAAGATTTTTAGAAGCCCATATTTATCATCCTGAATTTTCTTGGGCTTAAGCTAAATATTAAAATTATTTGATCTTCTTAGAGTGTCCTACATGACCTGGACAAGGGACCCATTTAACCTCTTCATTGGTAATCGTTCCCGTCATGTTTTTCATTGTTTGTGAGGTCTGTAAATATGAAGGGTAATGCCAAGTCACAGTATTACTCACAGGAAAATCTATCATTTAACTGGCCAGTCTGCCTAATTAAGGAAAGAAAACTTGGCCCTTATGAGTGAGTGAAATCATATTAAGAGCCCTTCAAGAGTTCAGAGGACTCCTGTTTGATGTAGCTGAAGTAGTGTGAGTTCAAAGCAGCTTTGTTCTCCTCAGCGTGGTTCAGCTGTAGACCGCCCAGAGCATCAACCTAAATAGCTTCCTGTTCCCTAAACCCAACTGCCCACATAACTCACTGCTTGAAAAGGCCTCAGAGGCAGGATGTGGCACCGTTAGCCAAGGTTAAAAAGCTGTTAGTGATGGTACAAAGAGAAGACCAGGACTCCAGAATTCTAGAATGCTTCTTTCCATAAATTTGCTACCAGTTCTTTACTCCACAGCAGTATTTGGAGTCACACAGGTCTGGCTTTGAACTGGGTAATGCTTTATCACTCGAAGCCAAAGTTTCACACTGGGGCCAGTTTTCCTCCCCAGGGGACATTTGACAACGTCTGAAGACCCTACTAGTGTCTAGTGCTCCGGATGCAGCTAAACTGCCTATGACGTACAGTAGAGTCCTCCTAAAAAAGAATTATCTAGCCTCACATGTCAATAGTGCTGAGTTTTAGACTGCTCTAAGCTTTAGAGGGAAACAATAATATTTCCTTCATTGGGTTGTTGAAATAATTAAGAGATCATGAAAAACAATTTAACTTGGCATACAATAAATGCTCAATGGGAAGGTGTCATGAAATGTAAACTTGGTGGGGTATAAACATTGCACTGTCATTAACACTTCTTTGGACCACTGCTTGGCCTCCTATAGCCTGGTCTTTTCAGGTTCACATCCATCCATAAAGTTTTATGCCTTTTTTTTTTTTTTTTTGAGAGAGAGAGAGAGAACACACACAGGAGAGAGGGGGAGGGGGAGAGAGAGAGAATGAGACTCTGAGGCAGGCTCCACGCTCAACGTGGAGCCTAACATGGGGCTCAATTGCACAACCCTGTGATCATGACCTGAGCTTAAATCAAGAGTTGGATTTTCCACCAACTGAGCCACTCAAGTGCCCCTATGTCTGTTCTTACATGTGATATCTCCCTGTGCTTTAGGATATTAATCTTTAAGTCAATTCTTTGGTACGTAGAATAATTAATCAGGTAACTGCTTTCAACATGAGTGTGTGTATAAACGTGTTAGGTACCTGCTTCTGTAAGAGTAATTTTCTACTCTTCTTGTGTGTGCACATCAACCCCAAAACCTGGAAACAAGGTTTTTATGTCATTTTCTTGTGTTTAGAATTAAGAAAGAGAAATCTGATGCCAGTCTAATTCTTTTCCTTTGTAAGTAATCTAGATTTGTCTGCCTGGACTTGTAAGATATTTACTTTGTGCTTGAAATAAAATGATTATTATAATAATTCACCAGGGTGTGTTTACCTGTTTTTCTTTTTCATTAATATTTTGAGAAACTTGATCAGACCTTAAACGGTAAGATATTATGGGGCTCCTGGATGTTTCAGTCGGTTAAGTGTCTGACTTTGACTCAGGTCATGATCATCTCATGTGGGGAGTTCGAGCCCCACATCAGGCTCTGTGCTGACAGCTCAGAGCCTGGAGCCTGCTTCTGATTCTGTGTCTCCCTCTCTCTCTGCCCCTCCCTTGCTCATGCTCGCACTCTCTCTCTCCCTTTCAAAAATAAATAAACATTAAAAAAAATTTTAAGTTAAGATGTTATTTGGACAGATAATTTTTTGAGATAATAATTTTGAGGAGATATAAATCATTCCATATAATTCACTTACTAAAATACTATGTTCAATGTTTTTTAGTATATTTGCAGAGTAATGCAACCGTCATAACAATCCATTTTAGAATAATTGCACCTCCTCTCTGTAAAACCCCAGTGCTAATTGGCAGTCACTCTTCATTCCCCATCTTCCCCACCCCAGCCCTAGACAACCACTAATGTACTTTCTTACTCTATAGGTTTGTCTATTCTCAATATTTCATATAAATGGAATCTTACAATATGTGGTCTTTTGTGACTGGCTTTTTTTTTTTTTAACATAATGGCCCCTCCATGTTGTAGCATTCATTAATACTTTCTTTTTACAGCCAAGTGTTCCATTGCGTAGATATACCACCTTTGGTTTATTCATTAATCAGTTGATGTGCATTGGATTGTGTTCACTTTTTGGCTATTATAAATCACATTGTTATAATTGTGTGCAGGTTTTTATATAAACCTGTTTTCACTTCTCTTGGATATATAGCAATGATTCTGAGGAATAGAACTGCTAAGTCATAACTCCGTGTTTATTTAAACACTTAAGGAACTGTCAGACTGTTTTCCAAACTGACTGCACCATTTTATATTCAAATCAGTAGTCTATGTGAGCTCCAGTTTCCTGATATCTTCAAAACTCTTGTTATCTTCACTAGCTATTTCTTTCTTTTTTTTTTTTTATTTTGGCCTTCCACGTGGGAATAAAGTGATCAGAGATTTTTTAAGGATTTATTTTTCCTGGCTTTATTGAGATATAATTGAAATATAACATTGTGTAAGTTTAAGGTAAGGTGTACAGCATGATGATTTGATATATGTTGTGAAGTAATAACTACCATAAGGTTAGTTAGCACATCCCTCACTTCACAGCTACTGTTTCTGTGTGTGGTGAGAACTTTCAAGATCTATTTTGTTAGAATCTTGTATGGAATACAGTATTGTTAACTATAGTCACCATTCTGTATATTAGATTCCCAGAACTATTCATCTTATGACTGGTAGTTTGTGCTCCTTGACCATTTCCTCTACCCCCTAGAAACTACCACTGTACTTTCCAGTTTTAAAAGTTTGGGCTTTTTATATCTCACATATCAGTAAGATCATATGGTATTTGTCTTTGATTTTACTTAAAGTGATACGCTCAAGGTCCATCCATTGTTGGTGCAAATGGCAGGATTTTCTTCTTTTTATAGATGGATAATATTCTATTTGTGTGTGTGTGTGTGTGTGTGTGTATAAAGAATTGTGATATATAGGTATATTTATATCATTGTTTCCATGTCTTGGCTATTATAAGTAATGTTGTAAAATACATGGAAGCGTAGATATCACTTCAGTATCCTCTTTTCATTTCCTGTGAAGAAGTAGGATTGCTGGATGATCATAAAGTAGTTCCTTCTAACTTTTTGAGGACTGTCCATAATGTTTTCCATAGTGGCTGTGCCAATTTTCATTCCCACCAGGAGTGTATGAGGGTTCCCTTTTCCACACATCTTCACCAAAAGACCACCTGGTCTTTTTGATAATACTCATTCTAACTGGTGTGAGATATCTCATTGGGGTTTTGATTTACATTTCCCTGATGATGAATGATATTGAGCACTTTTTCATGTGTATGTTGGCCATTTGTACATTTTCTTTGGAAAAATGTCTATTCCTATCTTTTGCTTATCTTTTAATTGGATTATTTTTTCCCTATTGACTTGTATGAGTTTCAATGTATTTCAATCAAATACATGATTCACAAATATTTTCTCCCATTCTACAGGTTGCCTTTTAAATTTGTTGATTGTTTCCTTTGGTGTGTAGAAGCTTTGTAGTTAAATGTTATTCTACTTGTTTTTTTATTGCTTTGTTGCCTTGTGCTTTTGGTACAACATCCAGAAAATCAATGCCAAGACTAATGTGGAGGAGAGTTTCCTCTTATGTTTTGATCTGGATTTTTATGGTTCATGTCTCTCATTTAAGTCTTTAATCCAGTTTGAGTTAATTTTTCCGAGTAGTATAAGATAGTTTCATTCTTTTTGCATGTGGATATCCAGATTTGTCATCATCATTTATTGAAGAGTCTGTCGTTTCCCCATTGAGTATTATTGGCTTCCTTGTCCATTATTATTTGACCATCTATGTATCAGTTTATTTCTGGGCTCTTGATTCTATTTCATTGGTTTTTTATGTCTGTTTTTATGCCAGTAGCATACTGTTTTGATTGCCTCAGATATGTGGTGTAGTTTTCAAATCAGGAAGCATGATGCCACCAGCTTTGTTGTTTTTTCTGAAGATTACTTTGGCTATTTTGGGTCTTATGTGGTTCCATACAATTTTTAGGAATTTTGTTTCTATATTTGTAAAACTGTCATTAGAATCTTGATAGGGATTGCATTGAATCTAAAGATGGCTTTGGGTGGTATGGGCATTTTAACAATATTAACTATTCCAACTTATGAATGTGAGCTCTCTTTCCATTGGTTTGTGTCTTTAATTTTTCTCATCAACATCATAGCTTTTGGGATACAGATGTTCACCTCCTTGGAAAGATTTATTCCTAAGTATTTTCTTGTTTTTGATATGATTGTGAATGGGATTGTTTATTTCTTTTTATTTTTTTAAAATAATTTTTAATGTTTATTTTTGAGAGATAATGAGCACTTAGCAGGGGAAGGGGGGAGAGAGAGAGGGAGGGAGGGAGGGAGGGAGGGAGGAAGGGAGACAGAGGATTCAAGCAGTCTCCATGCTCTCAGTGCAGAGCCCCATGCAGGGCTCAAACTTAAGAGCTGTGAGATCATGACGTGAGCCAAAGTCAGATACTTAACTGACTGAGCCACCCAGGTGCCCCTGGTTATTTCTTTTTCAAATAGTTCATTATTGGTATATACAAATGAAAATGATTTTTATGCATTGATTTTATATCTTGCTAGTTTAATGAATTTGATTCTTAATTCTAATGGTGTAGCCTTTAGGGTCTATATAAAAAAATCATGTAACCTGCAAACAGGGACAGTTTTAAGTCTTTCTTTCTGATTTGAATGTCTTTTCTTTTTCTTGCCTGATTGCTCTGGCTAGAACTTACAGTACTATGTTGAATAGACGTGGTGAAAGTGGGCACCCCTGCCATGTTCCTGATCTTAGAGAAAAAGCTTTTAAATGTTTACCATGGAGTGTAATGATAGGTGTGGGCTTGTTATATATGGCCTTTGTTATATTGAAGTACATTTCTTCTATGCCCAGTATGTTGAGAGTTTTTGTCATTAAAGGATGTTGAGTTTTGTCAATATTTTTGTGTTGAGAGGATCATGTGATTTTAATTTTTTATTCCATTAATGTGGTTTATCATGTTTATTGATTTGTATATGCTTAACCATCCTTGTATATTAAGGATGAATCCTACTTGATCATGGAGTATGATCTTTTTAATGTGCTGTTGAATTCTATTCATTCAGAATTTTTGCATCTATTTCATTCAGGATATTGGCCTATAGTTTTCTTGTAGTGTCCTTATCCGACTTTGGTCTCAGGATAATGCTGTCCTGGTAAAATTAGTTAGACATTGCTCCCTTTTGTTCTTTTTCTTTTTTTGGAATAGCTTGAGAAGGATTGGTATTAATTCTTTAAGTGTTTGGAGAATGAAAAACATCTGGTCTTGGGATTTTCATTGTCAGAAAGTGTATACTCAATCTTCTTGCTGGTCCATTCAGATTTTCTATTTCTTCATGATTCAGTCTTTGTAAATGGTATATTATAAGAATTTGTCAATTTCTTCTAGATTGTCCAATTTATTGGTGTATAATTGCTCATAGTAGTCTCTTATGATCCTTTGTATTTCTGTGATATCTGTTGTAATGTCTACTTTCATTCACTTTTAGAATTTTTCTCTTCTTGGTTAGTCTAGTTAAGGTTCATCAATTTTGTTCATCTTTTTCAAGAACCAACTCTTTTTTTCTTTAGTGAAAAGATGATGGTTTATATTCTCCAAATCTCTTACTATTACATATATACAGATCACACATCAAGGTGGTATGCATCAAAAAGATGTAATCTTTTTGTTTGTTTGTTTCTGGGATATTTTTTTTCTTAGTTTATTGACAAGTTCGTTTCCAAANCCCTCAGTTTGTTCTCAGCAATCAAGAGTCTCTCAGGAAGAACAGAATCTTAATTATGCAAATCTTTTCTATTATTTCCGTATTCTCTATTTCACTTATTTATATTCTAACTTCTGTTATTTCATTTTTTCTTCAAACTTTGGGCTTCATTTGTTCTCTTCCTAGTTCCTTGATTGTAACGTTAGGTGGTTTGTGTAATACTATGATTTTATAATAAATATATATTTGGTCTTTGTTTCCATTTCTAGCACAAAACTCCTAAAACTCTCAGTATTTCCTGTGATAAGAAAGATAAAGAGGTCTTTTGCTATGTTAATGAGGTGGCTTTTGGAAAGCACCTAAGAATGGGGACTGGTTGTAAGTAGAGCTAACCATATGACTAAGGGTTTGGAACTTTCAGTCCTATCCTCCAAAATCTGGGTAAGGTAGAGTGGAGATTGAATTCAATTGCCAATAATTTAATTAATCATGCGTATGTAATGAAATCTCCGTAAAACCCCAAAAGGATGAGGTTCAGAGGTCTTCTGGATTGATGAACATGTAGACATTCAAGGAGAATGGCACAGTCAGAGAACACGAAATCTCTGTGCCCCTTCCTTTGCTTTTTGTTGCATTTGGTCCTTTGCTCAAATCCATCTTTTTTTTTTTTTTTTTTAAGCTGATTCTATTCTGGATGATCTATCCATTGTTGGAGATGATATTAAAGAATCCAACCATTATTGTATTGTTTATTTCTTCTTTTAATTTTGTATCTGTTTTATGTATTTAGGTGCTCCAATGTTGAATGCATAAATACTTACCATGGTTATATCATCTTGATTAGTTGACCCTTTTATAATGTTTTTGTCTCCTGTAACCATTTTTAGCTTAAAAATAAAACTTTTCTGATACAAATATAGCTACCCCTGCTTCCTTTTGTTTACCATTTGCTTGGATATCTTTTTCCATCTTTGTACTCTCAGTCTATGTATGTCTCCCTAAAGCTCTTATAGGCAGCATATCATTGGATCTTGGAGTTTTGAAAACTCCATTCAGTCTTTTCACCGAAAAATTTAATCAATTTGCTTGCTTGCTTTCATTTTCTTTCTTTCTTTTTCTCTCTCTTTCTCTCTTTATTTCTTTTGTGTACATGAACAGAGGGGGAGAACCATAGAGGAGGAGACAGATAATCTAAAGCAGGCTCCACCCTCAGCACAGAGCTGGATGCAGGGCTCAATCCCATGGCTCTGGGATCATGACCAGAGCCAAAATCAAAAGTCTAGACGCTAAATCTACTGAGCCAACCAGGCACCCCTCCATTTGCGTTTAAGGTGATTATTTATTTAAAAAAAAAAGTAATTATTGATAGGCCAGGGCTTACTATTGACATTTTGTTAACTATTTTCTGATCATTTTGTAGATCCTTTGTTCTTTGCTTCCTTTTTTGCTGTCTTTGTGATTTGATGACTTTCCATGGCAGTATGCTTTGACTCTTTTATCATAAACTTTTTTTTTTGTACCTACTACAGGTTTTTGCTTTGTGATTACCATGAGCTTACCTAAAATTATCTTAGTTATAACACTCTATTTGAAACTGCTACTAACTTTGATAGTATTCAGGAACTTTATACTTCTCCACTCCTTGCCCTTTTGGTCACTGACATTACAATTTACATATTTTTTAATATTGTGTATTGAATAAATAATATGGCTATAGTTATTTTTATGTTTGTTTTCTAACTTTTAAACTACAGCTGTGTCATTATATTGTACACCTGAAACTAATATTGCTCTGTATGTTAACTAACTGGAATTTAAATAAAAACTTTAAAAGTCAACTACTAAGGGTTTCATATTACATCTAAAAAAATCTTTTCACTTTTCCCATACTCTGTGTGCTAGAATTGGGTCACCGATTCTTCTAGCAATTTAGGTAAGATGCTAGGAACAGGGAGGTACACATATAATTCTCAGGGTGGGGATCATCGAGCCCATCTTAGAATATTGCATACCACCCATGGACTAACTCAGCAACTGCCTTTTACCTCAAATAGTATTTATCATTTCTATTTTTTTAAATTTCTTGAACTACATGTGACAGTGTAGAAGAAAAGGAAAAGCAAATTGTAAACTTGTGCATGTATGAAAAATTTCAAGTATATGAAAGGAAGACTCAGAATCAAAAAATTGAGAAAATAAGTTTACTTGGAAAGAAGTTGTAACAAAATTTGATTTCAGAAGAACTGGCCTGTCAAATAAAACCTAATGTGTATTTAAGGGAAATAATGTAAAATTATTAAGGTCACCAAATTAGCAGTAGTCTAAAAGTTTGTTGTATGGGTTTTTAGGTTTGCTTTGTTTTTTAAATTTTTTTTTATCAATGTGTAAGAAATTTAAGACAGCACAAATATATTCTATATGACTTGAATTAAATCACCTTTAACTAAATGATACCTGTTGATTCATTAGAAGTCTAATTAGGGAAAATAGAAATCCATAGTTTATCAGTGTCTTATGAAGATTACTTGTTTCATTAAATCCCTTTGCTAAACCTCTTTTTTTAAACTAGAATTATAAGTTATTTATATGTCATCATCACAAAATCTGAAAATCTGACTTTTACTAGATCTTTACCTTTATTGATGAGATTCACATATTCATATGTGTTAATTAGCATTTTTTTCATTTCAGCATATGGAATGCCTTTAGCATTTCTTGTGAAACAAGTCTAATGGTGATGAACTCCTTCAGTTTTTGTTTCAGAAAGTCTTTTATTTCTCCTTTATTTCTGAAAGACAGTTTTGCTGGGTAGAGTATTCTTGGTTGACAGGATATCTTTCCAAATGTTTAAATATATCCTCCTCCTCTTTCCTGGCCTCCAGAGTTTCTATTGAGAAGCCAGATAGTCTTATGGGGACTCCCTTATACATGATGAGAGGCTTTTCTGCTGCTGCTTTCAAAATTTTTTGTCTTTGAGTTTTGAAAGTGGAATTATAATGAGTCTCAAAGTAGCCCTTTTTAGGTTCTACCTATTTAGGTTCATTTGAACTTTATGAATCTTGATGTATATTTCTTTCGAGTTAAGGGAGTTTTTATTCATTATGGTTTTTGAGTAGGTTTTCTCTCCCTTTTTCTCCTTCTTCTAGGATTTCCATTATACATATATTGTTATCTTGATGATGTTCTATAAGTCCCTTAGGCTTTATTCACTCTTTTAAATTCTTTTTTCTTTATACTTGTCTAACTGGATAATTTTAAATGATCTATCTTCAGGTTCTCTAATTCTTTATTCTGCTTGGTCCAGTCTTCTGTGAGGCTTTCTATTGGATTCTTCAGTCATTTTGTTTTTTAGTGCTAGGATTTCTGTTGACAATTTCTACTTGTTGAACTTTTCATTTTGTTCATGCATTGTTTTCCCAATTTTATTTAGATTTCTGCATGCTCTTGTAGTTCAGAATAATCCTCTTAAAATTCAGTGAATTCTTTGTTAGCTTGTAGATCTCTATTTTTTTTTAAAGAGTTGGTTATTATAGCTTTATTAATTTCCTTTTGAGTATTGTGTCTACCTGGTTCTTCATGATACTTAATGCTTTGCATTGGTATCTGCACATTTGAGTAAGCAGTTTCCTTTTACAGATTTATAGGTTTGTTTCAGCAGGGAAAGAATTTCATCAGTCAACTCAGCTTGGGGTACCAGATAGGTCAGCTGGTATCATCCATGGGCAAGGAGGGCTTGATATTGGGGTCTTTTGTTGGGCAAAAGACACCCTCATACCCTGAGGTTGGGGATGCTGCTGGCTGGGCTCCATGATTGGTAGTACTGCTAACTGGGCTCCATGTTCAAGGGGAACCACTGGAGGGGTTTTCTTGGTTTGGCAGTACTGATAGATGTGTTCTGTGGTTGGGTGAGGTCACTAACTGGGCTCTGCAATCCCCTCTGGTCAAGTTTGGTCTCAGGGTATGTTTATGGCAGGGTAGTGCTCACTGGTTGCATCCCACAGTTTGGCAGGGCTGCAGATGACTACTCATTGAGTGGGCCTTCAAGCTGTCCTTCCCAACTCAATGGTGCCATTCTGCTTTGTAGTCGTAGGCCATGGACTGTGCTCTACTTTTGGATAAGGTTGATGCCTGGGCTTTCTCACCTAGCTGGTGTTCATAGTTGAGTGGGACTGTGCTTAATGATCAAATGGAGTTGCTGTCCAGGCTCTCTGATCAGGTGGGGCCTCAGGATATATTCTACGGTTGTGTGAGATCACTAGCTGGGCTCTCTGAGTGGGCAAGGCCATAGTTACGCTCAGTAATTAATCATGGATGTATACTGTGCTCTGCGGCTGGACAGTACCATAAACTTTGCTCTGGGATGCTCAGGGACATTGTTCAGGTTCTCTGGTTATTTGGCTATGTTCAATAGTTGGGTAGGGATGCTGGCTTTGCTCTGTGTCTGGGTTGGCCATAGGATGTGCTCCATGGCCACTGTACATCTGTGGTTGCCATGCATCTATGGCCATGATTCCCAGGGCAGGGACAGCAGTAGTACTGGAGGCTATGTTGAGAAATCTGGTGTGACAACAAATAAAATGGACTCTATAGTTAGTACATTTCATTGGCTGGCAAACTAAATCAGGCAGAATTACCAGTTGAACTCCCTGGCCCAACCTGGCCACAAGGTTGGCTCTACAGATGGCCAGAGCTGCCATCTGGGATTTCTTCTTAGACACAACCATAAGGAAGATTGTAGCCTACCAACATTGGAGCACTGATTGCTATCAGCCCCACTCACCTTTTCTGTCTGATTTCTAGTGGCTGAGCTCCACAGTTTTCCTTAGCGGGCTTTGTGAGATGGGATCTGAGTGAGCCTCCTAGGAAGCACTCCCTAATTCTGGGGAATCTGGATGTCACCTTGGGTTCTTTTTTTCACACTTGATAAACTGTAGGCCCAGGGAAGCTCTTTATGCACAGCACTGTGCTTGCTCGGGGTAGTGGCAATGTGGTCAAAGTTACACTGTCCCTTTTACCCTTCTAATGCAGTCCTTCTCATTCTCTATTGTCCATAGGAGTGCTTCAACCTTAAGTCTAGGTTCTGAGATTTTCACAATTGTGACTTGTCCATGGATAGTTGTTTGGCTTTCTTGTGTGGGGGCTGAAATTGGTTGGATCTATATTGCATTTTGATGATATCACTCCTGGGAATTTTTAAAATAAGGTCTTTTATTATAATTTCTCTTTGTTCTAAAAGATGTGGTATATATAAACAATGGAATATTACTCAGCCATAAAAAGAGGAATGAAATCTTGCCATTGCCAACGACATGGAGGGAGCTAGAGAGTATTTTTTTTAATTTTGGATCATAGTATTTTTTTAAGTTTACTAGTCATCTTAATGTCCCAATACTTTACCTCTAAACCTTGTTATGCCTTTTCAAACTGAACAAAATCATTTGAGTTTTTTGTAATATCTATTATTTTTAAAAAAATACTTATTTTGAGAGAGAGAGAGCAGCAGAGGGGAAGAGAGAAAGGAAGACAGGAAATCCCAAGCAGGCTCCACCCTGTCAGGACAGAGCCTGACATGGGGCTCAAACTCACTGAAACTGAAATCATGACCTGAGCCAAAACCAAGAGTTAGACATTTGGCCAACTGAGCCACCCAGGTGCCTTATATTTAATTCTTATTTCTTACTATATCCATTAATCTATTTCTGTTCAGACCCCAAGGCACTTGATTTTTCAGTTTTTCATTGGAAAGCAATCTATTAGGTATAACCTTATAAAACTGCCAGTTTTGTTGCTCAAAAGTGACCTAGTATTAGCAGTTTTACACAGTCCAACCTTGTGTCTTGACTTCAAATTTCTCTCTTTCCAAAGATGTAATGTCCTCTTGAACTATTTTGAAAAAGTGATATAGAAATTTTTACAGATTTTCTTATGTTTCCTAGAGGGGCCTTTTCATAGTGTAATATTTATCTATTCCTCAGGAAATCCTTCTGAAATACTGGGTCTATTGGAATCTTTTGATTTTTTTTTCTTTGCTCAATCTTTAAAATGTAGGTCTAAAAGTGTTAAAAATTTATTATGGCTTTCCCCCTCAGATTGTAAGAACTTCTGTTCAAATTTCTAAATTTCTGGAAAAGAAAAATGGGCAAACTTTTAATTTCCTCGGTTTTATTGTTTGCTTTGTTTTTACTATACCAGAGGGTTTTGAAGGGAAGGGTGAAATAACAAGATATGTTCATAGCATTTTTGAGAACTTCTCCCACTCCCCATAATCTTGTGCCTTAGTGGATGTTAAACCCTAGAAGGCCCATAAGTTCTTTACAAGGTTGAGTTTTACGTCTTTCTGTCTGATCCCTGGACGTCCCTCTCCTTTGACTGCAGCTTTGGAAATGGAGAGGTGTCTACATTTGTCCAGAGCTATACTTTCAAAGGGACTTAATGAGGGAATCCTGAAGAAATGCTCATTAAACCCAGGGGACATGGCTACCTTCTTTTTATTTGTCCTTATTTTGGTGCTTTCCCAGGAGAACATGTAGACCATCAAAAATCTTCTGGGGAGAGTCTCAGGTCTTTCAAAATTTTGTAGTAGAGAGTCAATGGGACAGCAGGATTTTTTCCTGCTAATTGTCATCCACCCATTGCATGTTTTTAGATACATTACTATGCTGAGGTCTTTCTAAATAAAAATTCAAAGGGAAGGAAATGTATAAAAGGGACCAACATGCCCATACTTCCTCCATCAAATTAGCTTGAGCACCAAGTTGCATTTCTGTCTGTCCAGTGTTAGCCCTCTCTTACTTGAATCCCTGAGCAGAGGGAGTGGGGTGGAGACAGTGGGAACTGAGGTGAGTGGCTGCCTTATGTGCAAGTTCTCAGTTCTTCTAAGTTACCCTAGTTTGCCCCTTTCATCCAGCCTTTGCTGATAGGATTTAGGCATATCAATGTCCGGCCAGAGCTTTAGTAGGAAAATAAATAATGGATATGGTAGGAAAATGTTCACTTAGCTGGTGCCCCACATTTTTTTAAATTGTTAATGTCAAGCAAATCTTGAGTGCAGATGCTGCGGCCAGAGCGACATGAAATCCTTTATGTGAATTCTGCCAACTACCTGTAGCCTGGCTTGCCATTATCTCCATGAAAGCTATAGATTTCCTTTTTTTTTTTTTTCCTCGAGAAGTTCTGGTAGAAACACTTTTTTTGGAGGCAGAGGCACCCCCTCCCAACTGACTTTGGTTGTAGAATCATGGTCTGAGCACTATAATCTGCCTTTCTTTTCCTAAAATCTCATTTGCTTTGTTTTTGGATAAATTTAAGTGTCAACTGACTTGCCACAGTGTGCCCAGATATTTGCTCAAATATTCTGGATGTTTCTGGGAGGGTGTGCTGGATGAGATTAAATTGGTAGACTGAGTAAAGGAGATTGCTTTTCTTAATATGGGTGGGCCTTATTCAGTCTGTTGAAAATAACAAAAAGGCTGACCCTCACCAGAGTAATAGAGAGAATCCCTCCTTCTTGATGCCTTCAGACTTGAACATTATATTTTTTTGCCTTAGGACTCGAGCTGAGACTTTGGCTCTTCCTGAGCCTCAACCCTACCATTGGCTCCCCTGAATCTCCAGCTTGCTGACTTACCATGCTATTCTGGACTTTGTCAGTTTGCATAATTAAGTCAATTCCTTATAATAATAGATCTAGCTAGAGTGCCATGTACATCCCCTTGGTTTTGTTTCTCTGGAGAACCCTACTACAGGCTTCATATTGTTCAGAACTTCCTCAAGATTTTGTGCTCTCTGTTTTTCCTTATTTTTCAATGCTGTTATAATGTTTTTATTTTTATTTTTCTCTTTGGTCATTCTAATGAGTTCCTAGGAAGGAGGGGAGATATATATATATGTGAGTCAAATCTCCACTTTCAAACCCAAAGTCTACCAAAGTAGTAACGAAATCCTCTTTGCTCTTTCTCTCGGTTTCTTCTGCTTTTTTCACGACACCACACCTCTCCCAACCCCCTCATCTTTTTCTCCTATATCATGACACATTTTCTCTGCCTTCTCTCTCCTCACAATCTTGGCCTCTTAAAAAATGCCTCCATTTCTGTGCTTTTGGGTAGTTAAATGCCAGCCATGTGTCTCCTCAAAGCCTGTCATTTTCCTTTTCATTCCACTCACTGACCCTGTAAATGACATTTGATGTACAAGAGCTGGAACAGTCATTAGCTTAAAATGATTTTTTTTAGGAGAAAATCTTTCAAAGCTCTGAATCATGTCTAAAAAATTTTTAAAGGCACCCTGCAGTAAACCCTCTTAATGTCCATTCCTGGCCCTGCTGAGGTCTGATTGCATAGAAAGAGAGAGAAGCATTAGATAAAGTGACCATGTGTATGGTTAGGTGAATGACCAAAAGTACCTACAACCCTAAGGGAAGGCTTCTAGGAGTGACTACTTCTTTTTCATGCCTATAAAAATAATCTTAATCCTCCCTATGAGATTTAAAATCCAAACTTCTATATCTTTCCTGTTTATTCAGTTTTATTAGAATCCTTGGAGGAATCCAATGTAAGGGAATGTATGTTTGAAATCATATGTCTCTTGAAGTGAGTTGGATTACATCTTGCAGTTACGGCTAAATGGATACAGTAGGAAAGATCCGTCTCAGGCTGGAGCAAAGAGGTACGTATGATGTGATGATGGCATTCTGTGTTAGCTCCTATATAGTTTACTTCAACTTTCACATTCTGCCAGGACATGATAGTATCTGCAAGTTAAAGTATCTTGAACAGACCCCCACATGGAATAGGGACATCCATTCCTCTCTGTCCATATTTAGGCTGTACCAACAAGGCCCATTCCATTTCCAAATTAGTCTTTGCACCTGTCTCCCACTCCTTTAGAGCCCCGAGGACTCTTAAAGCTCACAAAGTCCTGGAGTATTGCTTGGGAGAGGGCTTACATGACAAGTAAACTGTTGTCAAGTTACATATTGACCCATACAATAGTGACCCAAGGTGTACATAAAGAAAAGCTTTGTTGATAATAACTTAAAAGCAGGATAGTACAGGACACACAACATCCCCTCAGTCCTGATATTCCTCTTAGAAGATGTGCTGAGGCAGAAGACCTGGATATGCACTCCTGAAGAAATTCCTCCCTGCCACCACTTTACATATCTATAGGCTAGATTGAAATGGGGGTAGGGAATATTTAGTTTTCTATGATGCTAAATATATTCCAGGCCCTCCAAAGCAGCCTTATTGATTAGATGCTCAGTGAGGGAGTTTGAATACTAAGGTTGCTAATAGAACTTGTCCTTTCGTGGTCTGATTGAGACCAGCTGAACCAATTCAACCATTGGAACTATGCAACTCTCTATCCACTGGAAAGGGCCATCTCACCCCATGACCATCAGAGACCAAAAGTTTGTCTTTCTTCAGTCTATTTTCTGACCTTTGGTACTCACTAAATACACCCTTCTCCTTCAGGAAAACAATACCTTAAATGGAGACTTTAAAGCTTGCTGACACCAGCAGAGTCACTGTATGATAGAGGTCTCAAAGCATTCTACAAAGTACATCAAAGGGATCTGAAGAGTTCTCCTAAGTCAACCCAGGCTAAACCAAGAGGGAGAAAACCCCAGGGTACAGACTGAGAAAGATATAGCTACACAGTCTGATCCTGAAATAGTGCTTGGATTACTCAATGAGCCTGAGGTTGAGGGTCAGATGTTTTCTACCACATACACTTTTATTAGGACTATCTGGTTAATCTACGTGACCTGGGAAAGGGATCCAAGGGTGTTCTGTTCAGGATTGATATTCTGATTGTTGCAGGAAAGATGTTTGAGAATAGATGATAGGTTGTAGATTATGTCTTGGCCTTCAAATTGCTAATCCAAGTCTGGAAGACTTAACCTGAAGTGGTAAAAATATTCCTAGATGCCAGGAGGGGAGTGCCCCAATGCTGGTCTCAAGGACCATAATGACAGGTATGCTGGAGAGTTCTAAGTCACTGTGAAGAACATAAAGGTATTTCTGGAGTGAGAGAGGGACTAAATCTAAAGGAAAGTAGAGGATAGCTGGATATCTACATAGAAAAAAGAAGTCCTGAGATAGAAAACACCAAGGGAATCACCTACAGATTCAAGGTAACATTTTGTATCCACTTGGAAATGGCAGTTGTCCATGGGGGGAGATGGCTTGTATACTTTTAGAGCATAGTGATGGGATGGATTAGGCCTGGTTAGGGTGCGGGGGTGGAGAAGCACAGCACCAGGGCCCTTAGGGATAGTTTCTAAGACTGATGAGCAGTGAGTTGTGGAATGAGAGCATCACTGCACACCCGAAAGATGAAGATTGTTGAACATGATGAGCATGGATAACTGGAAGAACACCGAAGAGGGCAGAGGAAACGGACTTTGGAACCTGCCAGTGATTAGTGATTTCCTCATCATTTGCTAGGAACAAGATGCCAGTAAAGTCACCAGAACTCAGAGAGAGAATGACAAATTCAGCACCCTAGTAAGTTTTCACTGTGAACTACTTTCCACAGTTAGTATAAGACTAGTCAGGGATCTCTGTCTTTATAGGCAGTACACCATTTGTCTTTTTCCCTACTGCCTCTGTATATATTTTTTACTTTCATGTGGGTCTGCCAATCTCCTTATGTATCTTCCATTATTTGCAGGTGGGAACTTGTTCAATTTGTGTGTTTTTAAGTCTCTCTTTTCATGACCCATAGTACATATCTTTGTGGATGGCCTTGAATACCTTTTGATATTTACACCCTTGTGTAGTCCCCTCCTACACTGTGTCTTTGCTTCTTTACCTAAAACAAAACAAAAATAAAAAACTAGTGGAAGTAATAGTACGTAATTCAGGGCTAGGTTATAAAGCCATTGTGGCTTCCACCTTACTCTTTTTTAGGTTGCTTTCTCTGGGGGAAGCCAGAACATTAAAGAATTCCTGTGGACAAGTTCCCATAAAGAAGGACTGGGGACTCTGAACATTATCCAATACCAGCTTGCTAGCCACATGAGTAATCTATCTGAGAAGAGAATTCTCCAGCCTAGTTAAATCCTTCCAAGGACTTTATCTCTGGCCAATATCTAACAGCAAGCCTACAAGAGATTTTGAACCTGAGTCATCGGGCTGCCCCTGAATTCCTGACCCCCCAAAAATGAGAAATAATAGTAATTATTGTTTTAAGCCACTACATTTTGGAATTATTATACAACAATAATTAACAGGAAAGATGACAAGAGCATTGAGGGAAGGCCAAACAGCCAAAATGAATCACTCAAGGTGGCAGTACTAAAACCTAATTGAGGAACTGGGAATATGTGGTTGGCTAGATTTTAGAATTGCTTATAGAACAGTGATTCTTGTGCACCCCCAATTTTACCCTGTTGGTAGAAAAGTAGTTATCCTACGCCTCTACTACCATCAAATATTGGGTGAATTGAGGTAAAAAACTACCTCTTTAATTCATAGGTGTTGAACTCAAGAGAAGTTACACTTGACCAGCTATTCTCAAGGATCCATACTCAAAGGGTTTCACTCACACCTAGAACCAACTAGAACAAATGATAATACTGGTTCTATAATAAAGTAAAGTTGTGGGGATCTTGGGTGGATCTGAGTATATTTTGTATATGAGAATAATGTAAATAATTTGTGCCAGTGCACAGATGGTAGTGGTTTTAAAACATATCCATAAACTGACTCTTCTCACAAAAGGTGGAGTCTAATTCCCAACCCTTTGAATATAAATCAGCTTTAGGTACTTGCTTTTAATTAATAGAATGCAGGGAAAATAATATTATATGACTTAGAAAGCTGGGTTAGAAAAGATGAGAGTTCCTATCTGGCTCTCAGTCTGTACTTTTGTTTTTGGACTCTTGAAACCCAGTCACCATGTTGTAAGGAAGCCCAGACCACATAGAAAAACCACATGTGGGTTTTCAGGCTAATAGCCCTAGCTGAGCTTTGAACAACATCTTTCCAACATGTGAGTGAGGGAGCTTTCAGAAGGTTCCAGATCTATCCTTTAGCTCTTCCAGTTCATACCAGGTGGGGCAGAGATTAAACTATCCCCGGCAAACCCTGCTCAAATAGTAGATTTATGAACAAAATAAAAGTTGTCCTTATTTTGTTTTTTGTACTGTAGTTAACACACAATGTTACATTGGTTTCAGGTGTACAGCACAGTGATTCAGCAACTCTATACATTATGCTGTACTCACCACGTGTACATCTGTCACCATATAATGCTATCATGACACCATTGTCTATATTTTCTATGCAGTACCTTTCTTCCCCATGACTGACTTATTTTGTAACTAGAAGCCTGAACCCTCCCAAACCTCTTCACCCATTTTGCTGATCTCACACACACCTACACTCTGGCAACTACCAGTTTGTTCTCTGATTTTTATGGGTCAGTTCCTGTTTTTCTTTATTTCTTTGTATTTTTTTTTAATTTTAATGTTTATTTTTGAGAGAGAGTGAGCAAGCAAGTGTGCAGGGGAGGGTCAGAGAGAGAGGTAGATACAGAATCCGAAGCAGACTGGGCTCTGAGCTGTCAACACAGAGCCTAATGCTGGGCTCAAACTCACAAACATGAGATCATGACCTGAGCCAAAGTCAGAGCCTCAACTGAATGAGCCACCCAGCCACCCCTGTATTGGTTTTTAAATTCCACATGTAAATGAAATCATATGGTATTTGTCTTCTCTGACTTGTGTCACTTAGCATAATACCCTCTAGGTCCACCATATTGTCACAAATGGCAAAATCTCAGGCTGAGTAACATTCAAGTGTGTGTGTGTGTGTGTGTGTGTGTGTGTGTGTGTACTATATTTATCCATTCATCTGCTGACAAACACAGGTTGTTTCCATATCTTGGCGATTGTAAATAATGCTACAGTAGACATAGGGGTACATATATCTTTTTGAATTAGTTTTTTAGTTTTCTTTAGCTAAATATACAGTAGTGAAATTAGTGGAGCATATGGAATTTTTATTTTTTACTTTTTTGAGGAGCTTCCATACTGTTTTCCACAGTAGGTGCACCAATTTACATTCCCACCAACAGTGAATTGAGGGTTTATTTTTCTCCATGTCCTCATCAACACTTACTATTTCTTGCCTTTTTGATTCTAGCCATTCTGGCAGGTGTAAGGTGATATCTCATTGTGGTTTTGATTTGCATTTCCCTGATGATTAGTGATGTTGAGCATCTTTTCATGTGTCTGTTAACCATTTGTATCTCTTTGGAAAAATGTCTATCTAGGTCTCCTGCCCATTTTTAAATTGATTATTTGTGGGGTTTTTCTTTTCATTTTCTTTTGATGTTCTACCTGTTTCTTGCATATTTTGGATGTTAACTCTTTATTGGATATATCGTTTGCAAACATGTTCTCTTATTTAGTAGTTCACCTTTTCATTTGGTTTATGGATTCCCTTGCTGTGCATAACCTTTTTTATTTTGGTGGTGTTTCAGTAGGATTTTTGTTTTGTTTTGTTTTCCTTCTCTGGAGAGACATATCTAGAAAAAAAATGTTAGGACTGATGTCAAAGAGATTCCTGTTTATATCTTCTACTAGTTTTATGGTTTTAGGTCTCACATTTAAGTCTTTAAATTCAATTTTGAATTTATCATTGTCTATAATGTAAGAAAGTGGTATAGTTTCATTATTTTACATGGAGATATCTAGTTTTCCCATCATTTATTGAAGAGACTGTCTTTTCCCCTATTGCATTTTTTTTTCTTTGTTATAGGTTAATTGACCATATAAGCACGGGTTTGTTTCTGTGCTGTCTATTGACATATGTGTCTATTTTTTGTGCAAGCACTATATGTTTTGATTACTCTAGCTTTGTGACATGGTGTGAAATCAACAGGCATGATATCTCCAGCTTTGTCCTTTTTTCTCAAGATTGCTTTGGCTATTTGGAGTCTTTTGTTGTAACAAAAATTTTAGACTTATAGTTCTATGAAAAACGCTATTGGAAATTTGATAATGATTGCACTGAATCTGTAGATTGCTTTGGGTAGTATGGAAATTTTCACACTATTAATTCTCCTAATCCATGAGCATGGTATGTCTTTCTATTTGTTTGGTCATCTTCAGTTTCTTTCATCAATGTTTTATAGTTTTCAGAGTATAGGTGTTCACCTTCTTGGTTAAGATTATGACTAGGTATTTTATTTTTGGTGCAATTGTAAGTAGAATTGTTTTCTTAATTTCTCTTACTGCTACTTTTTCAGCATATAGAAATGCAACATATTAACTTATATTAAATTTATATCCTGTAACGTTACCGAATTCATTTATTATTTCTAGTAGTTTTCTTGGTGGAGTCTTTAGGGTTTTCTGTTTATAGTATCACATCATCTGCATGTAGTTTTACTTCTTCCTTACCAATTTGGATGCCTTTTATTTCTTGTCTGATTACTATGGCAAGGCTTCCAGTATTATATTAAATGAAGGTAGTGTGAGTGAGCATCCTTGTCTTGTTCCTAATATTAGAAGGAAAGTTCTCTGATTTTCACCATTGACTATGATAGTTTCCTCATGTATGACCTTTATAATGTTAAGGTATGTTCCCTCTAAACCCACTTTGTTGAGAGTGTTTTTCATGAACCAATGTTGAATTTATTCAACTGCTTTTTCTGCATCTGGTGATCATATTTTCTCCTTTATTATGTTAATGTGACATATCACATGGTAAATATTGAACCACCCTTGCATTCCCCAGATAAATCCCACTTGATCATGGTGAATTTTTTAAAAATGTATTGTTGAGTGTGGTTTGCTAATATTTTGTTAAGAATTTTGCATCTATGTTCATCAAGGATTTTGGAATGTAGTTTTGTATTTTTGTGTGTCTTTGTCTGATTTTGGTATCAGGGTGGTGCTGACCTAATAAAATGTGTTTGGAAACTTTCTATGTTTTGTAATAGTCTGAGAATAGGTTTCAACCCTTATTTAAATATTGGGTAGGATTCGCGTGTGAATCCATCTGGTTCAGGACTTTTGCTTATTATATATATAATAAAAATATATATTATATCTATTTTTAAGATTTTTTAAATGTTTGTTTATTTTTGAGAGATGGGTCATGAGTGGGAGAGGGGCAGAGAGAGAGGAAGACCCAGAATCCAAAGCAGGCTCCAGGCTTTGAGCTGTCAGCACAGCTCACAAACCATGAAATCATGATGTGGGCTTAAGTCAGGTGTTTGACTGATCCACCCAGGTACCCCTTCTATTTCTTCTTGATCCAGTTTAGAAGATGGTATGTTTCTAGGAATTTATTTGTTTTAGATTACCCATTTTATTGACATATAATTTTTCTTAGCAGTCTTTAATAATCCTTGTGTTTTCGTGGTGTCACTGGTTACTTCTCTTTCATTTCTGCTGTTCTTTTGGTGTCATCTCTCTTTTTCTTGATGAGTCTGGCCAAAGGGTTATTATTTTTGCTTATCTTTATAAAGAATCAGCTCTTTTCTGTTCTTTCTTTTCTTTTAGTATCTTTTTTCTTTATTTCTATTCTGATCTTTATTATTTTCTTACTCCGACTTTGGGCTTTGTTTGCTCTTGTTTTCTAGTTAACTTTAGGTATAAGGTTAGATTGTTTAAGATTTTTCTTGTTTCTAGTAGTAGGCCTGTATCACTATAAATTTTCCTCTGATAACTGCTTTTGCTGCATCCCAAAGATACTGGACCATTATGTTTTCATTTTTGTTGGTCTCCATGTGTTTTTATTACATCTTTTTTTAAAATTAGAGTTTATTGTCAAGTTGGTATCTGTATAACATCCAGTACTCATTCCGTAGGACACTCAAGTGCCCTCCTCCATGCCCAGCACCCCTTTCCCCCTCTCCTCCCCCCATCAACCCTCAGTTTGTTCTCAGTATTTAAGAGTCTCTTATGGTTGGCCTCCCTCCCTCTCCTTAGCTAGTTTTTCCACTTCACCTCCTATATGATCCTCTGTTAAGTTTCTCCTGTTCCACATATGAGTGAAAAAGTATGATATCTGTCTTTTTCTGCCTGACTTATTTCACTTAGCATAACACCCTTGAGTTCCATCCACATTGTTACAAATGGCCAGATATCATTCTTTGTCATTGCCAAGTAGTATTCCATTGTATAGATAAACCACATCTTCTTGATTTATTCATCAGTTGATGGACACTTAGGCTCTTTCCATGATTTGGCTATTGTTAAAAGTGCTGCTATGCACATTGGGGTACATGTGCCCCTATGCATCAGCACTCCTGTATCCCTTGGGTAAATTCATAGCAGTGCTATTGCTGGGTCATAGGGGAGTTCTATTGTTAATTTTTTGAGGAATCTCTACACTGTTTTCCAGAGGGGCCGCACCTGTTTACACTCCCACCAACAGTGTACGAGGGTGCCCATTTCTCCACATCCTGGCCAGCATCTATAGTCTCCTGATTTGTTCATTTTAGCCACTCTGACCGGTGTGAGGTGGTATCTCAGTGTGGTTTTGATTTGTATTTCCTGATGATGAGTGATGCTGAGCATCGTTTCATGTGTCTGTTGGCCATCTGGATGTCCTCTTTGGAGAAATGTCAGTTCACATCTTCTGCCCATTTCTTCACTGGATTGATTTTGGGGTGTGGAGTTTGGTGAGTTCCTTATAGATTTGGGGTGCTAGCCCCTTATCTGACTGATATGTCATTTGCAACTCTCTTTTCCCATTCTGTCAGTTGCGTATAAGTTTTGTTGATTGTTTCCTTTGCGTGCACAGCTTTTTATCTTGATGAGGTCCCAATAGTTGATTTTTGCTTTTGATTCTCTTGCCTTTGGAGATGTGTCGAGTAAGATATTGCTGCAGCTGAGGTCAAANATGTATCAGTTCTAGCAGACCTTTGGTGGAGTCTGTTGGGTTTTCCATGTAGAGTATCATCTCATTTTCGAAAAGTGAAAGATTGACTTAATCTTTGCCAGTTCGGATGACTTTTATTTCATTTTGTTGTCTGATTGCTGATGCTAGGACTTCCAACACTATGTTGAACAACAGTGATAAGAGTGGACATCTTTGTTGTATTCCTGATCTCAGGGGGAAAGCTCTCAGTTTGTCCCCATTGAGGGTGATTTTAGCTGTGGGCTTTTCATAAGTAAGTTCCTTCTATCCCAAATTTCTTGAGGGTTTTTTATTAAGAAAGGATGCTGTATTTGTCAAATGCTTTTTCTGCATCTATTCATAGGATCATATGATTCTTTTCTTTTGTTAATGTGATGTATCACATTGATTGATTTGCAAATATTGAACCAGCCCGGCAGCCCAGGAATGAATCCCACTTGATCATGGCAGATAATTCTTTTTATATGCTGTTGAATTTGACTTGTTAGTATCCTGTTGAGGATTTTTGCATCCATATTCATCAGGGATATTGGCCTGTAGTTCTTTTTTTTCCGTGGGTCTCTGTCTGGTTTGGGGATCAAAGTGATGCTGGCTTCGTAGAATTAGTTTGGAAGTTTTCCTTCCATTTCTATTTTTTGGAATATCTTGAAAAGAATGGGTATTAACTCTGATTTAAATGTCTGGTAGAATTCCCTGGGGAAGCCATCTGGTCCAGGGCTGTTATTTGTTGGGAGATTTTTGATAACCGATTCAACTTCTTCACTAGTTATGGGTCTGTTCAGATTTTCTATCTCTTCCCGTTTGAGTTTTGTAGTGTGTGTGTTTAGGAATTTGTCCATTTCTTCTAGGTTGTCCAGTGTGTTGGCATAGAATTTTTCAAAGTAATCCTTGATAATTGCTTATACTTTTGAGGGATTGGTTTTAATAAATGCATTTTTATTTGAGATATGGTCTATTTGGGTGCTCTCTCTTTTCTTTTTGAGAAGCCTGGATAGAGGTTTATGAATTTTGTTTATTTTTTCGAAAAATCAACTCTTGGTTTCATTGATCTGTTCAACTGTTTTTGTTTTTTGTGTTTTTTTTTTAAATTCTGCTTGATATTTATTATTTCTCTTCTTCTGCTGGGCTTGGGCTGTTCTTGCTGATCTGCTTCTAGTTCCTTTAGATATGCTATTAGATTTTGTATTTGTCCTTTTTCTAGTTTCTTGAGATGGGCCTGGATTGCAATGTATTTTCCTTTTAGAACTGCCTTTGCTGCATCCCAAAGAGTTTGGATTGTTGTCTTTTCATTTTCATTTGTTTCTATGTATTTCTTAATTTTTTCTTTAAATGCCTGGTTGACCCATTCGTTCTTTAGTTGGGTGTTCTTTAACCTCCATGCTTTTGGAGGTTTTCCAGACCTTTTCCTGTGGTTGTTTCCAAGGTTCATAGCATTGTGATCTGAAAGGGTGCATGGTATGATCTCAATTCTCTTATATTTAATGAGGGCTGCTTTGTGACTCAGTATGTGATCTGTTTTGGAGAATGTAGCATGTGCACTCAAGAAGAAAGTGAATTCCATAGCTTTAGGAAGTAGAGTTCTAAATATATCTGTCACATCCATCTCATCCAATGTGTCGTTCAGGTCCATTGTTTCTTTAGTGATTTCTGTCTAGTTGATCTATCCATTCCTGTGAGTGAAGTATTATATTCCCCTGCAATTAACACATTCTTATCAATAAGATTGCTTATGTTTGTGATTAAGTGTTTTATGTATTTGGGTGCCTCCCAATTCGGTTTGTAGACATTTATAATTTTTAGCTCTTCCTGATAGATAGACCCTGTAATTATTATATGATGCCCTTCTTCATATCTTGTTACAGCCTTTAATTTAAAGTCTGGTTTGTCCAATATAAGTATGGCTACACCAGCTTTCTTTTGACTTCCAATAGCATGATATATATTTCTCCATCCCCTCACTTTCAATCTGAAGGTGTTTTCATGTCTAAAATGAGTCTCTTTTATACAGCAAATAGATGAATCTTGTTATTTTTATCCATTCCGATACCTTATGTCTTTTGATTGGAGCATTTAGTTCATTTACATTCAGTGTTATTATTGAAAAATATGGGCTTAGAGTCATTGTGTTCTCTTTAGGATTCATGCTTGTAGTGGTGTCTCTGGTACTTTGTGTTCCTTGAAACAATTTCCTCATAGAGTCCCCCTTAGGATCTCTTGTAGGGCTTGTTTAGTGGTGATGAATTCCTTCAGTTTTTGTTTGGGGAAAATCTTTGTCTCTTCTTCTATTCTGAATGGCAGGCTTGCTGGATATAGAATTCTTGGCCGCTTATTTTTCCTGTTCATCACATCGAAGATTTCTTGCCATTCCTTTCTGGCCTGCCAAGTACAGTAGATAGGTCTGCTACTACTCTTATGTGTCTACCTTTGTATACTTTTGTATGTTAAGTCCTGATTATCCCTAGCTGCTTTCAGAATTCTCTCCTTATCCTTATATTGTGCCAGTTTCACTATGATGTGTCATACAGAAGATTCATTCAAGTTATGTCTGAGGGAAGTTCTCTGTGCCCCTTGGATTTCAATGTCTGTTTCCTTCCCCAGATTGGGGAAGTCCTCAGCCATAATTTGTTCAAGTACTCTTTCAGCCCCTTTGTCTCTCTCCTTATGGAATTCCTATGATACAGGTATTGTTCTGCTTGATTGCATCACTCAGTTCTTGAATTCTCCTTTCGTGCTCCTGGATCAATTTATCTCTCTTTTTCTCAGCTTCCTCTTTTTCTATAATTGTATCTTCTAATTCACCTATTCTACTCTCTGCCTCTTCAATTCGTGCGGTGGCCACCTCCATTTCATTATGCATCTCATTTATAACATTTTTTTAATTCATCATAACTATTTTTAAGATCCTTGATCTTTGCAGCAATAGCTCTCTGCTGTCTTCTATGCCTTTTTCAAGGCCAACGATTAATTTTATGACTATTATTCTAAATTCTTGTTCAGTTATGTTGCTTATATCTGTTTTGATCAATTCTTTAGCTGTCACTTATTCTAGGAATTTGTTTTGAGGAGAGTTCTTCTGTTTCATCGTTTTGGCTAGCTTTCTGTCTCTTTTAAGTTTTAAAGTCTTGTTATGTGCTCTGCACCTGTGAGTACTGCTATATTAAAGGAGACTCATACACTGTCCAGCTCCTGGCCATTCAGGAAGTATTCTTCTAAGGGTGTCCCTTGGTCTCTCTTGTGATTTTGGTTATTTTATTTCCCTATGTGTAGTGATGTTTTGGATTCTCCACCATGTGTGCTTTGGTTTGCTCCTTGAAGTAGCCCTGGAAAGGAAAGCAGACAGACAAATAGGGAACAAAACCACACAGAATGCACAAACAAACAAACAACCCGAAAATAATAATAATAAAAATAATAACAAAAAACAAAGGGCAGCCTAAAAGCATAAAACCAGAAATTCCAGCTACAAATAAAGAGCAGGGTGGAGGCAGTTCTAATGGAAAAGCATATACAAAGAGAAATGAAAGGGGTAGGGAGAAAGAGAAAATGAACATGGATCAGGCAGAGTCTAAAAGGCTTAATCCAGAAAGAGAAAAAGGAGACTATGACAGGAGGCAAGGAGAAAGAAATGAAGATAATGTTACCCAGAGAAACTATACAGTCTGATTATTCCAGAGAGAGAGAGAGAGAGAGAAAGGAAGGCAAAGAAGGAGAGGTAGAACATGCATCAAGAGGATGGATTAAATATGTCTGTATAAACAAACCTATAAGCAGAATAACCAGCCCAGAGGAGGGGAGAGATAAGAATGAGAAAATGGAGAATATATCTGAATAGCAAGAATTGATCTAGCGTTAATCATGGCAATACAGCAGTGCTGATCTTGGGGGAAGGGCCTCTGTTTCTGCATCATCTACAGGCTCCCAGCAGCTCCCCAGCACAGATGAGCATTGTTCGGTGTAAGTGGGTCCTGCCTCCACTATGGGTCCCTGCAGGCCAATCCCTGAGGCCCCGCCTTGGTGGTTGTGGGAAGAAAAATTGTGATCCCCCAGTCCCTTTTCTTTGAACCAGGTGCCCCAAATCACTCCTTTGGATCCGTTCTCACTGTGCCACAGGTGCAGCCATGGGGGGGCTGTCTCCTAAGCTCCATGGCCAGCCATGTTCCAAGCTCTTGTCCGTGTGCATTGATGATGCTGCCTGAACTGTAATGCCGTGAGCCAGGCACTTCAGAGAAGGGGATCAGTTCCTCCTGATGCCGACGGTGCCTCTGGGGTACCGCCTAACCTGGAGGAACTTCTCTTGTGCTCAAGCATGGAGGATGGTATAGGTTCCATCTCCATCCTGGGCCAAGGTTTTTCTCATGTCCAGATACAGTCCTACATTTCCCCAGCCACTCTTTCTCTTCCCTTTGTCTCTCTGCAGAAGGGGATCCTTCCCCTCCATGCCTCCATGTCCCGGCCCATTTTATTTCCCCCAGTTCACCATCATATACATATGAGGCTGTCTTCCTAGTAGACCCCATCTCCTTTCCTTCCAGACTCTTGAGGTTCAGAATCCTTTGGCTTCAGCCCTTCTTTGTTTGAGAGATGCCAGCGGGAAATATAGATCCCCCTATTTCTCTGCCATCCCACGTTGCACTTCTTAAAATAAAGATAATGATGATGGCGGAGAGCAAAGTCTTTTTTTAAATTATTATTACATCTTTGATTGCCTCATTGACGCCTTGGTTATTTAGTAGAATGTTGTTTAGCTTTTAGGTGTTTATTTTTTCCCGCAGTTTTTTTCTTATAATTGATTTCTCATTTCATATCATTGTGGTCACAAAAGATTCTTGTTACGATTTCAATCTTATTAAATTTGACACTTGTGTTGTAGCCTACATGTGATCTGTCCTGGAGAACATTCCATATGTATTTGAAAAAAATGCATATTCTATAATTTTTAGATGGGATGTCTTGTATATAGCTATAAGGTTCATTTGGTCTAATATGTCCTGCAAAGACACTGTTTCCTTGCTGATTCCTGCCTGTATGATCTATCCATTGATGTTAGTGGGGAGTTAGAGTCTCCTACTATTATTGTATTACTGTATTGTATTATTGTATTAATTTTCCCCTTTATTTCTGTTAATATTTTCTTTAGGTATTTAGCTGTTTTCTTGTTGGGTGTATAGATATTTACAATGTGTATATCCTCCTTGTTCGGTTGACCTCTTTATCATTATGTAATGCCCTTCTTTGTGTATTATCGCAGTCTCTATTTTATTTATTTTGTCTGTCATAAGTACAGCTGGCCCATCTTCCACCCCCACCCCCACTTCTATTTGCATGGAATATCTTTTTCCATTTCTTCACTTTCACTCTGTATGAGTCTTTAGGTCTGAAATGAATTATATGCATGGGTCTTGGGTTTATTTTGTTTTGTTTTACCATTCAGTCCTGCTCTGTCTTCTAATTGGAGCAGTTCATTTACATTAGTTATTGATAGATGTGTACTTAACTGACATTTTGTTAATTGTTTTCTGGTTGTTTTTGTAGTTTTCTGTTCCTATCTTCTCTTGTTTTCCTTCCTTGTGATTTATGACATTCTTTAGTGTTATGCTTGGCTTTTAAGAATTTTTTGTCTGTATCTGTTATATATTTTTGGTTTCTGGATACCATGAGTTTCATTTATACTATTCTAAGTATATAGCAGTTTGTGTTAAGTTGATGATAAGTTAAATTTGTACACATTTATTTTTACTTCCGCCTTCATGTTTTATGTATATGTTGTCATAATTTATTTGTTTTTATTTTGTGAGTCTCCTTAATTTTTTTTACGTATAATTGATTTTACTACTTTTGTCTTTTAATCTTCATGCTAGCTTTATAAGTGATTGCTGTATTACTTTTTTTATTACATATCATTTTTATGAATGGCATTTTTTTCTTTAATTATTTTCTTCTAATTATGGACTTTTCCACTTAAAGAAACCTCCTTAAAATTTATTATAAGGCTAGTTTAATAATGATGAACTCTTAACTTTGGGAAACTCCTTATCTTTTTTTTAAATTTATATCCAAGTTAGTTAGCATATAGAACAACAATTTCAGGAGTAGATTCCTTAATGCCCCTTACCCATTTAGCCCATCCCCCCTCCCACAACCCCTCCAGTAACCCTCTGTTTGTTCTCCATATTTAAGAGTCTCTTAGGTTTTGTCCTCCTCCCTGTTTTTATATTATTTTTTCTTCCCTTCCCTTATGTTCATCTGTTTTGTATCTTAAAGTCCTCAAATGAGTGAAATCATATGATATTTGTCTTTCCCTGACTAATTTACTTAGCATAATAACCCTCTAATTCCATCCACATAGTTGCACATGGCAAGATTTCATTCTTTTTGATTGATGTGTAATACTCCATTGTGTGTGTGTGTGTGTGTATACCACATCCCCTTTATCCGTCCATCAATGGACATTTGGGCCCTTTCCATACTTTAGCTATCGTTGATAGCGCTGCAGTAAACATTGGGGTGCATGTACCCCTTTGAAACAGCATACCTGTATCCCTTAGATAAATACCTAGTAGTGAAATTGCTGAGTCATAGGGTATTCCTATTTTTAATTTTTTGAGGAACATCCATACTGTTTTCCATAATGGCTACACCAGTTTGCATTCCTACCAGCAGTGCAAAAGAGATCCTCTTTCTCAACATCCTAGCCAACATCTGTTGTTGCCTGAGTTGTTAATGTTAGCCATTCTGACAGGTGTGAGGGGTTATCTCATTGTGGTTTTGATTTGTATTTCCCTGATGATGAGTGATGTTGAGCATTTTTTTTCATATGTTGGTTGGCCAGCTGGATGTCTTCTTTGGAGAAAAGTCTATTCATGTCTTTTGCCCATTTCTTCACCGGATTATTTGTTTTTGGGGGGTATTGAGATTGATAAATTCTTTATAGATTTTGGATACTAACCCTTTATCTGTTAGGTGGTTTGCAAATACCTTCTCCCATTCTATCGGTTACCTTTTAGTTTTGCTGATTGTTTTCTTCGCTGCTTTTTGTTTTAATGAGGTCCAATAGTTCATTTTTGCTTTGGTTTCCCTTGCCTCTGGAGACATGTTGAATAAGAAGTTGCTGTGGCAAAGGTCAAAGAGGTCTTTACCTGCTTTCTCTTCAAGGATTTTGATGGCTTACTATCTTACATTTAGGTCTTTCATCCATTTTTAGTTTATTTTTGTGTATGGTGTAAGAAAGCTGTCCAGGTTCATCTCTCTGCATGTTGCTGTCCAGTTTTCCCAGCACCACTTGCTGAAAAGGCTGTCTTTATTCCATTGGATATTCTTTCCTGCTTTCTCAAAGATTAGTTGGCCATAGGTTTGTGGGTACATTTTTGGGTTCTCTATTCTGTTCTATTGACGTGTTTTTGTGCCAGTAGCATACTGTCTTGGTGATTACAGTTTTGTAATACAGCTTGAAGTCTGAGACTGTGATGCCTCCAGCTTTGGTTTTCTTTTTCAAAACTGCTTTGGCTATTCAAGGTCTTTTCTGGTTCCATACAAATTTTAGGATTGTTTGTTCTAGCTCTGTGAAGAATGCTGGTGTTATTTTGATAGGGATTGAATTGAATATGTAGATTGCTTTGGGTAGTATTAACATTTTAACGATATTTGTTCTTCTTATCCAGGAACATGGAATATTTTTCCTTTTTTTTTTTTGCATCTTCTTCAATTTCTTTCATAATCTTTCTATAATTTTCCGTGTATATATTTTTCACCTCTTTGGCTAGATTTATTTCTAGGTACTTTATGGTTTTTGGTGCAATTGTAAATGGGATTGATTCCTTGATTTCTCTTTTTGTTGCTTCATTGTTGGTGTATAGGAATGCAACTGATTTCTGTGCATTGATTTTATACCCTGCAACTTTGCTGAATTCATGGATCACTTCTAGCAGATATTTTGGTGGAATAATTTGGGATTTCCATATAGAGTAGCTCATCTGTGAAAAGTGAAAGTTTGCCCTTCACCTGGCTGATTTGGATGCCTTTTATTTCTTTGTGTTGTCTGATTGCTAAGGCTAAGACTTCCAATACTATGTTGAATAACAGCAGTGAGCATGGACATCTCTGTCTTTTTTCTGACCTTATGGAGGAAAGCTCTCAGTTTTTCCCTATTGAGGATGATATTAGCATTGGGTCTTCCATATATGGTTCTTATGATCTTGAGGTATGATCCTTCTATCTCTATTTTCTTGAGGGTTTTTATCAAGAAAGGATGCTGTATTTTGTCAAATGTTTTCTCTGCATCTATTGAGAGGATCATGTGGTTCTTGTTCTTCCTTTTATTGATGTGATGAGTCACATTGATTGTTTTGTGGATATTGAACCAGTCCTGCATCCCAGGTATAAATCCCACTTGGTTATGGTGAATAATTTTTTACTGTATTGTTGGATCCGGTTGGCTAATATCTTGTTGAGGATTTTTGCAACCATGTTCATCAGGGAAATTGGTCTTTAGTTCTCCTTTTTAGTGGGGTCTTTGTCTGGTTTTGGAATTAAGGTAATGTTGGATTCATAGAGTTTGGAAGTTTTCTTCCATTTCTATTGTTTTGGAACAGCTTCAAGAAAATAGGTGTTAACTCTTCCTTAAATGGGAAAGTCTTTATCTTTTCTTCAATTCTGAATGATCTTGCCAGGTAGAGTATACTTGGTTACAGATTGTTTCTTTTCAGAACTTTGAATATATCATGCTACTCCCTTCTTGCCTGCAACGTTTCTACTGAAAAAATCAGCTAATAGCCTTATGGGGTTTCCTTTGTACACAACTACTTCTCTCCTGCTGTTTTTAAGATTCTGTCTTTAATCTTTGACATTTTAGCTATTGTGTGTTGAGGTGTGAACTTCCTTGGGTTTGCCTTGTTTGGAACTCTCTGTGCTTCCTAAATGTAGATGTCTGTTTGATTTTCCAGGTTAAGGAAGGTTTCGGCCATTATTGTTTCAAATAAGTTTTATGCCCTTTTACTCTCTCTCTTCTCCTTGTGATACCCCTATAATATGAATATATGTTTACATGATATTGACAAGAAATCACATAACCTAGTCTCATTTTGTAAATTCTTTTTTCTTTTTGCTCTTCAGCTTGTGTGCTATTACTCTGTCTTCCATATCACTGATCTATTCTACATTTTCTAATCTGATCATTTCTAGTGTGCTTTTCAGTTACAATCTTCATCTCTGTTTAGTTATACTTCTTTGTTGATGTTCTCATTGAGTTTATTCATTCTTCTCTCCAGTTTAGTGACTAACTTTGTGACCATTACTTTGAACTTTTCATCAGGTAGATTGCCTGTCTCCCTTTCATTTCATTCTTTTTCTGAGGTTTTACCTTATTCTTTCATTTGGAGCATATTCCTATGTCTCATTTTGTTTGACTTTCTGTGTCTGTTTCTATAAATCAGGAGATCTATTTCTACTGAACTGGAAGGAATGATCATATGTATGGTTCTGTAATGAGTGCTGTAATGAGTGCTGCTAGGTGGTATCCTGGTATGTGCAGTGCTGGGGCCATCTTGGTGGGATGGCTTGAGTGGAATTGGTTAGGGCCTGGGGCTCACTGAGGTAGTAAGCTAATGAGGGCATATGAACTCTGCTTTGGTCTATGCTATCAAGGAGGGAATGTAAATAGTGGTGCTTGCCAACCCCTCTAACTAAGAGAGCTCCAGTTCTCCTGCCATTTGATGGAGTTCTAGAGATAGATCCTTTATATTCTAGTTGCTTTTTTAAACTGTGGCTTTTTTTTTCTATGCCTTTGGGCATCCAGGACCACCTTGGATGTAGGGGCCCAGGGATCACTGAGGTGGCAAGTTGTCTATAATGCTCAGGACCTGCTCCCGTCTGTACTGTCTGTACTAATAAGGTGAAGGGGAAATGTAAACTGTGGTAATCATCACCCTTTCCAACCAAAAGAGTTCAAGCAGTCTCCCACCATTTGTCAGAGTTCTAGAACTGGATGCTTTAAATTCTAGTTGCTTTTTTAAACCATGGCTTCTCCACCAGTCCCCATGTCCCAGGGAAGACAAATCTGCTCATGGTCCTTCAGTATTAGCCCTTCACAGTGTAGAGATTTCCTTCATTACCATATCTCTGTCCTCTTGCCAGTCTCTATAGGGTCTATTTTTATGCAGAAGGTGTTCAGTCATCCCACAATTCTTCAGGAGCAACTGCTTTATAAATAGGTGTAAAGTTGGTGTGTCCAGGGGCAGGATAAGTTCAGGGTCTTCCTATATCACCATCTTGGACCCTCTCCCTTATTGTTTTTCAAACACTATGTTTGGTAGCCATTTGTTACAGCCAGAGTAACTGGGAAATGTCTTCTCTTCTGTCTCCACCACTTTTTCCATCCTGGATAGAGACCTAGGATACATTCTGGGACCCTTTTCATTACTTTTTCATTATTGTTTCTTTTTTTTTTTTGCTTCATTATTTTTTGACATAGAGTAATATAAGTTTCTGCCAGTGAAAAGAGCAAATGCTAGAACATTGTCCATTTGGAAAGGACATGATCATATTAAATCATCTTACATTTTCTGTATCTAGAATATATTGTGAAGATTTCTCACTTGATGCCCCAGTTCTCATATAACTATATTAACACAATAATTTTAAAGTGACAACTACCTCAATGAGATAATCCATTTCATATTTATAATATCAGGAATACTTCCCAGTGGGGGCATGTATTCCCAAATCCACCAAATTCTTGATCAAGAATTAGACAACAGTAGCCTTCCTTAGCATTATCAATAAACCCAAACAATTCTGTATCCAGGGTTATATGTTATTTTTCCTGTTGCTTACCATGCAGCTTCATGCAATAAAACTAATGTAATAATTCATTCTTCATGCAAATGGGCATCCTAAGCCTTTAAGGTCCTCAATTAATGCTGATGATAACACTCCTGGAGGGAGCTAGCTCTCGTATTAATTTGGTGCCTCCTTCAGTCTCCTATATAATGTGCTATATGATAATTAGTTTCAAACTGCCTCCATGGCTACAATAACAGCCATTCGATTTTCCCTTAGTGAGTAACTCCCCCTGTTTCTGAAGTGGCTAAGTGACTCTCCTGTTGGAAATGCTTGAAGTGGTGGATAAGATTTGTGCCCATGACCTCTCTAGGATGAGTGACTAGTTCCAATATCTTCCCTGGATGCAGTGAGAGGCCCTTCCTGTTTTTCTTTTCTTGAGGGCTCAAAAATACCTCAAGTGCAGAAGAAGCAAGGCATCAATTTATGAACCACATTACCTCCCTTCACAGTACTGTCAAAACACTTCCATCTTTTGCCATGACCTTTGGAAAACATCCAGTCACCAAGCATCCAACCTCAGCCAAGTGATGTTGACACTGCTCCATTGGGGGCTATCTCTCCTCCCACTTTTCATTTAACCCTGTTTGCTGGTCAAAAAATACATATATAATACCAGGTCAACTGGCACTGTCTAGGATCCATAGTGGATGCCAGATATTAGGACACACAGTGATCCACAACATAACGCATTTGTGGTGTAACCAGTGATAGTATTTCTTGTGAACAACTTTATAAACATAGGGAAGAAGCTGAGTACACAGTGAAGAAAGTTTGCCTGCATTTCTGCATTGCTTTATTTATTGAGTAGGCTGAAAGAGGTGAGGGAGATCCTTTTCTATATAATAAAGGGGTTTACCATTAGGAGCCTAGAGCTTAACTATGAAGTATCCATACCAGTGCTACTGATACCAGCTGAAGGCCTTGCTGAAGGAAGGGAAAAAAGATAGAGATATGCATGGATACTGAGGACAAAGGATATGCTCTACTAGTTAGGTGATGGGACTCTTGAAGTGCTGGTACTGCTTTTGTTGGGACTGAGCGAACAGGGGGAAGAGACTTGTTGGAAGCACATGCGTAGTGAGGATATTGTTTATATGGTGTATGTTGCTCTATCAAGCCAATACAGGACACTCTAGCAACTAACACCTTCTAAGAGTCTTCTTATCCCTGTCCTGGTCCAAACTAACCATCTGATCATGCATCATGTCCATCTTTTCCACTTGGCCATTAACATATTAATCATGGGGCACCTGTGTGGCTCAGTCTGTTAAGCATCCAACTTTGGCTCAGGTCATGATCTTACAATTCATGTGGTTAAGCCCCACATCAGGCTCTATGCTGACAGCTCAGAGCCTGGAATCTGCTTCATATTCTGTGTCTCCCTCACTCTCTGCCCCTTCCCTGTTCATGTGCACGCACTCTCTCTCTTTGAAAAATAAACATTAAAAAAAATTTTTAAATTAATTATAGTTCTCTATTTAATATTTCCAGAAGTAGTATATTATCTGAATCTACTGTTGGTTGACTTGTCTCCTGATAATGTGAGTGTTTTTCTTTTTAAATGCCACATAATTTTTGTTGAAAATCAGATACCTTGTATAGGAAAGTAGAGACTGAGGTAAATAGTTTTTATGCCTGAAAATGAGCAAGCCTTTTTTTTCCCCCCCTGCTGGGATTTACAGTTATGCACTGAGCCAATCTAATCAGGAATTAAGCTAACCAGCCCCCACCTGTAGGTCTGTCTCCAGCATATATTCCTACCTTCCCCATTGGTGAAAGTTTTGTTCTGTTTTCTTTACTGCAGTGTAAAAATCAGTTCCCTAAGGGAAACGAAGTTTGCTGTTCTTCTCCAGTGGCTTAAGCCTTTTGTTTGATAGGGAAAATAGAAGAGAAGGATCCAAATGGAGGTTTCATATTCTTTCCCTCAGTAAATACTGTTCCCAGAAGGGTGCTTTATTAAAAATCTTGCCCTGCCTCCCATCTTTTTTGTGAGTACCCAGTGAGGTATGTGTGCAAATTCTCTTTATGTCCATGCTCCATGGAGTTTTGTCTTTACCCACACTTGGTCTTTAGTAATTGGTTTAAAAAATATATCCACTGAATTATTACTGGCATCTGGTAAGGTCTATCCCAGTTAAAATGTGCTCATGCCACATATCCTCTTGATGATACTTACTTGTTAGATTTTGTTGCTTTGAAACCTCAGCTTTTGATGGGTTCAGGTTGAGTTGTAAATTTAGCTATTATCTTGCATTTTGTTGTTCTTGTGAGGGTTAAAACGATGTTCTCTCTCCATTTTTCTACATCCTAAGAGGAAACCAGAAATTCTTCCCACTCACTTTAAATGAACAAAAGGAACTACAGTCCTTAGTAAATAATGACAACAACAAGACCCTCATGAGTTACTTCATGAGTTAAACCTTTAATGTTATACCCTGCCTCATAATATTAATTACATACAGACACGATATTTTCACTTAAGGTCAAAAGTATCTAAAATCTATTTCTTGATCTTGTGTAGATAGTTGAATCCGTTATCTATCACTATTTCTTTAAGGTGAATTTACTTAGAATGTATCCAATGTATCACTATTTTTAGCTTGTATTTTTCTGTCCAGTTAATTGTTTATTCTTCTTTATTTCCCCAGTTAATTGCTTAAAAAACTGTCCTAAATCTTGCATTTTCTAAATTTACATTTTATGGCATTCAATAGTCTGATTGATAAAATTCTGGTAACTTAAAATTTTTTTTTAATATTTATTTTGGGGGGGGGGAGAGAGAGAGAGAGAACACACCCAGGGAAGGAGCTAAGAGAGAGGGAGACACAGAATCTGAAGCAGGCTCAAGACTCTGAGCTATCAGCACAAAGCCCGTCACAGGGCATGAACCCATGAACTGTTAGACCATGACCTGAGGCAAAGTCAGAGACTTAAAAAACTGAACCACCGAGATGTCCCAAATTTAGGTTACTTGACATGTATAAAAGCTTAGTACCTAAGGCACCAGAGAGTCTAGAATGAGTGAAAACTTTGATTTTATTACCTCATTTTGTCAATAAAATGAGATGATACCCTTTCTGCCCATTCTGTTCATTTTGAGGTGTGAGTTATATGGTGATAGAGATATTTAGAACACTTCAGATGAGATTTTTTAATATCATGATATATAATAATTTGTGAAATTTTGAGTCAGGTTTGGATGGAACACAACATACTTTTTGTGATATTGATGGCCATTATGTGATCAATAAAAATCTAAGATTCTACAACTGAAATTATCTTTGTCACTAAGAGATCATGGCTACTTAGGAAGTGAGGATTCTTGTATCCTAAATCCTGAGGAAAACTACATCCTTGACATTTCCCCTTTAGACAATTATGTCTAAAACGGTTTGGGTCTGCAGCTGAATTAGACATAAAAAAACCCCAGATATTATAATACACTATAAAGGAAAACATTTTAAAGTGATGTAATTTTTTGAAGTTATATTTAAATTCCAGTTAACTTACAGAATAATACTAGTTTCAGGTGTACAATTCAGTACATACTGTGCTCATCACAACAAAACAATGTAATTTTTTCTGATTATAAAAGTAGTATAATTATTTTCAAATGTGAAAAAGCCAGAAGATTTAAAAACAGTTTAAATAGTATTATGAAATGACAGAGTCTAGTCTGTAGTCTTAATGATTGCTTGTGTGTGGATATATGTGTGGATATCCACACATGTATAAATAATCCTAACACTTTTAAAATCATACATATATACATGCTTATGTATATATTACCAATGTCCTACTATATAAAATTTTATATCCTGACTTTTTTACTTCATCAGAAGTATTCTCCCATGTCATCAAAAACACTTCTTAAATATTTTTAATACTGAAAAATATTCTGTTTTATAGTTGTGCCATAATTGCATATAAGCCTTTTGTGTATTAAAGTTGTTTCTAGTGTTTCTGCACTGAAGATAATGCCATGCTGAATTTCTTTATATATAAATCTTTGTCTTCAATTTTGATTACTTCCTTAGTATCCATTCATAGAGGTAAAATTACTGATTCAAAGAGGATGACATTTTTTATAGCTCATGACAGATATTTACAAATCATCTTCTGAGAGCTTTAACAAATTACATTGCCACCAGTAGTTTATGAGAATATATGTCTTCGTGAATCCTCACAAATATTGAGAACTGTTATTTTAAAAATCTGTGTCAGTGGTGAATCGTGAAGACTAGGATCTTCCTAATATTTTACTTTTCATTTCTTTCCTTAATACCGGGACTGAAAATTTCACCACTTGTTTACATTCCATTTGCATTTCATGTTTTTAATGAAGTGATTGACAATATATTTTCTTTTTTCCACCTTTTCATAATTTTTGTTTTTCCAATGTGACTATACCATTTTGTATTTCCAACATCAATATATGAAAGCTCCAAATGTTTTACACTTTCTCACTACCACGATTATATTTTTAGTTAATAAAAAACATTTTAGACATTCTAGAGGGGCCTGGCATCCTTAGTTGGTGGAACATGAATCTCTGGATCTCAGGGTTGTAAGTTTGAGCCCCTTGTTGGGTATAAAGGCCACTTAAAAAAGTAAAATCTTAAAAGAAAACTCTAAAAAATTATTTTAGATAATCTAAATATGTATAATTGTATCTTGTTTTAATTTACATTTTCCTAATGAATAATTATATTAGGTTGGTTGGTTGCTTGTTACTGAGTTTTGAGAGTCTGATACTTATTCTAGATAAAAGTCCTTTGAAACGTGACTTGCAAATATTTTCTCCCAGTTTGTAGCTTGTGTTTTCGTTCTCTCAACAGTATATTTTGCAGAGCAGAGGTTTTTAGTGTTGGAGGAGTATAACTTAATATATTTTAATGTATTACATTTACTGTAGTCTTAATGAAATCTAAGATTCATTATCTTATATCTTTGATATAACATCTCATTAGTCTAAAAGTTTTTGAGTTGTACATTTAAGTTTCTAATCCATTTTGAGTCCAATTTTTATATGATGTGAAACATAATTTGGAATTCTTCCTCCCCATCCCACATATGGACATACACTTGCCCCAGAAACATTGGAAAACATTATCCTTTCTCCATTGAGCCGCTGTGTGTTTGTCAAAAATCAATTGGCCATATTGTGTGGATTTGTTTCTGGATTTAAAAAATTTTTTTGTGAATCTATGCATCTACCTTTTCACCAGCACTACATTGTCTTGATTTTTATAGCTTTAAAGTACACTTAAAACTAGGGGATATGAGCATTCTTTGTTTTTTATTGTCAAAATTGTTTTGAGTATCCCAGTTCTTTTGCTTTTCATGTAAGTAATATCCTTATTTGAAACTGTTTACAAAAGAAATTCTGCTTGGATTTTGATAGGGGAATTTTTTTAAAAAAAATTATTTTGAGAGAGAGAGAGCAGGGGAGGAGGGGTAGGGAGTGAGGGAGAAAGAATCCCAAGCAGATTCCATGCTTTCAGCACAGAGCATGATGTGGGGCTCAAACCCACAAATGATGAGATCATGACCTGAGACAAAACCAAGAGTTTGACACTTAGATGACTGAGCCACCCAGGTGCCCCTGTAAGTAGTACTTTTTAAAATTTCCTGTTGTTCATTGTTAATATTTAGAAATAGGATTGATTTCTGTTTGTTGATCTTGTATTCTGAGACCCTGCTAACCCTAACAGTTCTGTAAGTTTGTTTGTAGATTCTTTAAAAATTTCTATTAGACAACTGTGTTATCTGTGAATAGGAACAGTTCTATTTCTTCCTTGCCGATACATATTCCTTCAATTTCTTTTTTTTGCTTTATGACACTGACAGTAAATTTCAGTATGTTTCATAGGAATGCTAAGAGTGAAACTAATTCTTTGTACCAGATGTTAAGGGGAACACATTAATCATCCAATAGTTAAGTATAATGTTCGTTACAGCTATAGATGTATTTTAGATGTATTTTATCAAGCTAAAGAAATTCCTTCTGTCGACCATATTGTTAGAAAATTTTGCCCAGCACTATGATTTCAAATCAACACAATTGGAGATGACACCCCTGTATCACTATGAGAAAACATATTCCTGTTGAATAACTATTTACAAGTTAACAAGAATTTCTAAACAGGATCATTAAATTGATTATGCATAAGAATTTGAAATGAAGTATAAATTAATTGTAAATGAAATGCCTTATTTTGGTACCTCAAGAATAAATTGTATTTTCATGTTCACACAACAAAGAAATAACCTTTTAAAGATAATAAAGCTCTAGTACTTCAATCAGTTTAAAGCTTCTACATATCTATATGGACTTCACATATAGAACTAGATATATTTTTTTAAGTTTATTCACTTATTTTGAGAGAAGGACAGAGAGCACACATGAGTGAGCATGAGCTGGGAGGGGCAGGGAGAGAGGGAGCAAGAGAATCCCAAGCAGGCTCCACACTGTCGGTACAGAGCCTGATGCGGGGCTCAATCCCACAAATGATGAGACCATGACATGAGCCAAAATCAAGAGCTGGATGCTCAACTGAGCCACCCGGCCACCCCAAAGAACACCAAGATGTATTAAAAGAATTGCATCAGCTTTCTACAATATTAGCTACTCTAAATTTTCTTGAAAATTTGGTCTCTTTGTTTGTTAAATATAAATCTTCCACTAACAAAATAATTTCCCTTATGTTTCCGGTTTCTGGTGAGATTTAAAAATTTTAATTCCAGTGTAATTAACATACAGTGTTATAGTAGTTTCAGGTGTATAATGTAATGATTCAGCAGTTCCATATATTACTTAGTGTTCATCAAGTGAAGTGTACTCTTAACCCCATTTATCTATTTCACCCATCCCTCCACCCACCTCCCCTCTGGTAACCATCTATTTCAAATTTCATTCTTTTTTATGGCTAAATAATATTCCATTGTGTATATATACCACATCTTCTTTTCCATTCACCTATCAATGATACTTGGGCTGCTTACATTGTAAATAATTGCTGCACTAAACATATGGGGGCATATATTCCTTCCAATTAGTGTTTTAGTATTCATTGAGTAAATAGTCATATAAATACTGGATTGTAAGGTAGTTCTATTTTTAACTTTTTGAGGAAATTTCATGCTGTTTTCTACAGTGGCTGAACCAATTTGCATTCCCCCTAACAGTGCAAAATGGTTCCTTATTCTCCACATCCTTGCCAACATTTGTTGTTTCTTGTATTTTTTTATTTTAGCCACCTTGACAAGTGTGAGGTGATCTCATGTGGTTTTGATTTGCATTTCTCTGATGATTGATTTTAAACATTCTTTTATGTGTCTGATGGCCATCTGTATGTCTTCTTTGGAGAAAAGTCTATTTGTCTTCTGCCCATTTTTAATGGGATTATTGTATTTTTTTTCTTGAGTGTTAAGTTATATAAGTTCTTTATATATTTTGGATACTAATCCTTTATTAGATATGTCATTTGCAAATACCTTCTCCCTTTTAGTAGGCTGTCTTTTAGTCACTTGTTTCTTTTACTGTGCAGAAGCTTTTTATTTTGACATAGTCCCAATAGTTTTTGCTTTTATTTCTCTTGCCTTAGGAGACATATCTAGAAAGTTGTAGCTATGGTCTATGGTGCTCTCTTCCACAGTTGTTAGAGTTTCAGGTCTCACATTTAGGTCCTTAATCCATTTTGAGTTTATCTTTGTCTGTTGTGTAAGAAGTACATTTTGCATGTAGCTGTCTCATTTTCTCAACACCATTTGTTGAGACTTTTAACCATTGAATATTTTTGCCTCTTTGTCAAAGATTAATCGATCACATTGGTGTGGGTTTGTTTCTCAGTTTTCTATTCTGTTTTGTTGATCTATGTATCTCTTTTTGTGCCAGTACCATGCTGTTTTGCTTAGTATAGTTTTATAATATAACTTGAAGTTTGGAATTGTGACATGTCCAGTTTTGCTTTTCTTTCTCCAGCTTTCTTTGACTATTTGTGGTCTTTCATGCTTCCATACAAATTTTGGGATTGTTTGCCTAGTTCTATGAAAAATGCTGTTGGTATTTTGAGAGGGACTGCATTAAATCTGAGAATTGCTTTGGGTAGTATGGACATATTAACAATGTATTTTCTTCTAATCCATGAGCAGAGGATGTCTTCCCATTTCTTTGTGTCATCTTCAATGTCTTTCATCTGTGTTTTATAGTTTTCAGACTACAGAGCTTTGACTTCTTTGGATAAGTTTATTCTTAGGTATTTTATTATTTTTGGGTATAACTGTAAATGGGATTGTCTTTAAAAATTTCTTTTTCTACTGCTTCATTATTGGTATATAGAAATACAATGGATTTTGGTACATTGATTTTTGGATCCTGTGACATTACATTTGTCAGTTCTAGTAGGTTTTTGTTGTTGTCTTTAGGGTTTTCTATATATGTCATCTGCAAATAGGGGAAGTTTTACTTCTTCCTTACCAATTTGGATGCCCTTTATTTCTTTCTCTTGTCTGATTACTGTGGCTAGGACTTCTAGTATTATGTTGAATAAAAGTGGTGAAAATAGACATCCTTATCTTGTACCTGACCTCAGGGGAAAAACTCTGCATTATTCACCATTGAGTATGATGTTAGCTGTGAGTTTTCCTTATAAAACTTTTATTATATTGATGTATATTCCCTCTAAACCTACACTATTGAGAGTTTTTATCATGAACAGAGGTTGTACATTGTCAAATATCTTTTCTGCATCTATTGAAATGATCATATGGCATTCTTCCTTTCTCTTATTGATATGATGTACCATTTTGATTGATTTGTAAATATTGAAGCACACTGCATCCTGGTATTGGAATATTACATCCCACTGACTGGGCTAAATGATTTTTAATGTATTGTTAGATTTGGATTGATAATATTTTTTTGAATTTTTGCATCTATTTTCATCAGAGATATTGGCTTATAGTTCTTTACTTTTGTGGTGACTTTATCTGGTGTTGGTATAAGGATCATTCTGACCTCATAGAGTGAATTTGAAAGTTTTTCTTATTTATTCATTCATTTATTTATTCATTTGAAAAGTTGAGAATTGGTATTAACTCCTTTTCTTAAAAATTGGGGGGAATTCACCCATGAAGCCATCTGATATTGGACTTTTGTTTGTTGGAAGTTTGATTACTAATTGCATTTCATTCCTGATAATCAGCCTATTCAAACTTTCTATTTCCTCCTTCAGTTTTGGGAGGTGATATGTTTCTAGGAATTATGTATTCATTTTCAGTTGTCCAATTTGTTGGCATATAATTTTTCATAATATTCTTACAATCCTTTTTATTTCTGTGCTGCTTATTTTATTCTCTTTCTTTTGTGATTTTGTTTGAGTTTTCTTTTCTTTTTTTTTTTTTTTGATGAGTCTGGCTAGAGGTTTATCAATTTTGCTGATCTTTTAGAAACCAGCTCCTGGTGTCTTTGATCTGTTTTTTTGTTTTTGTTTTTGTTTTAGTTTCTATATCACTTATTTCTGCTATAATCTTTATTATTTCCTTACTTCTGGTGGATTATGGTTTTATTCATTTCTTTTTTAGCTCCTTTAGGTGTAAAGTTAGGTTGTTTATTTGATATTTTTCTTGCTTCTTGAGGTACATCTGTATTGCTAGAAACTTCCCTCTTACAAAAGCTTTGCTGCTTCCCAAATATTTTGGACCATTGCATTTTCATTTTCATTTTTCTCTATGTAATTTTTTATTTCTTCTTTGGTTTCTTGGCTGACCCATTCATTGTTTAGTAGTATATTTAACCTCCATATATTTGTGCTCTTTCCAGATTCTTTCTCGTGTTTGACTTGTAGTTTCACAGCATTATGGTCAGAAAATATGCATGGTATGGCTTCGATCTTCTTGAATTTGTTGAGGTTTGTTTTGTGGCCTCATATGTGATCTATTCTGGAGAATGTTCCCTGTGCACTTGAAAAGAATGTGCTTTCTTCTGTTTTTGGATGGAATGTTCTGAATATATCTGTTAAATCCATCTGGTCTAGTGTGTTCTTCAGAGCCATTGTTTCCTTGTTGATTTTCTGTTTGGATGATCTGTCCATTGATGTAAATGGGGTGTTAAAGTCCGCTACTATTATTGTATTACTATTGATTAGTTCCTTTATGTTTGTTATTGTTTTATGTATCTGAGTGCCTCCATGTTGGGTGGATAAATATTTACAATTTTTATATCTTCTTGTTGGATTTCCCCTTTAATATTATATAGTGTCCTTCTTTGTCTCTTGTTAACAATCTTTGTTTTAAAGGTTGTTTGTTTGATTTTGTCCAACTTTAGGATTGCTACCCTGAATTTCTTTGGACATATATTTGCATGATAAATATTTCTCCATCTCCTCACTTTCAATCTACAGATCTCTTTAGGTCTGAAGTGAGTCTTGTGTAGGCAGCATATAGATGGGTCTCATTTTTTTTAAATCCAGTATGCCACCATATGTCTTTAGATTAAAGCATTTAGTCCATTTACATTGTACATAATTATTGAAAGGTATGTACTTATTGTAATTTTGTTACTTGCTTTATGGTTGTTTTTGTTCTTCTCTGTTTGTTTCTTCCCTTGCTCTCCTCTCTCATGGTTTGCTGTGCTTTCTTTAGTTATTTACTTCATTCTCTATTTTTTACATATTTATGACTGGTTTTTGATTTGTGGTAACCATTATATTTGTAGATAGCATATTTTGCATATAGTAGTTTATCTTAAGTTGATAGTCACTTAAGTTTGAACCCATTCTTTACTCCCCTACTCCCACCCCTTTTTAAGTCTACGGTATCATATTTTACATCCTTTTATTTTGTGAGTGCCTTGACTGATTTTTACAGATAAACTTATTTTTACTGCCTTTGTGCTTCCTTCTTTTGTTGTTTTTACCTATGGTCTTTCCTTTCCACTCAGAGTCTTCTTTAACATTTCTTACAGGGTTGGTTTAGTAGTCATGAACTCCTTTAACTTTTGTCTGTCTACAAAATACTTTATTTCTCCTTCTATTCTGAATGATCTCCTTGGTGAATAGTGTTCTTGGCTGGAGATGTTTTTCTATCAGCATTTTGAATAGATCATGCCCCTCTCCTTTAGCCTGCAAAGTTTCTGTTAAGAAATCCACTCATAGCTTTATGTATTCAGTTTCCCTTATATGTAACTGTCTTCTTTTCTCTTGCTGCTTTTAAAATTCTTTATCATTGCATTTTGCTATTTGAATTACTATGTGTCTTGGTGTGAACCTCCTTGGGTTAATTTTGTTGGGGAATCTCTGGGCCTCCTGGATCTCCATCATCTGTTTCTTCCCCTAGATTAGGAATTTTTCAACTATTATTTCTTCAAATAAATCTCCTGCCCCCCTTTCTCTCTTTCCTTCAGGGATCCCTATAATACAAGTGTTCTTACACTTGATGTAGTCATTGAGTTCTCTGTCTATTCTTATGATGTTGCATAATTTTTCCCCCTCTCACCTGCTTAGGTTGATTACTTTTCATTAATTCTTCAGATCACTAATTCAGTTCTTTGCTTCATCTAGTCTGCTATTTATTCCATCTAGTTCACTTTTAATTTCATTTACTGTGTTTCATTTCTGATTGGTTCTTTTTTACCCTTTTGTTAGGAGTCGCACTGATGTCCTCCATTCTTTTCTCAAGTCCAGTAAGTATCTTTATGATCATTACTTTAAGTTCTCTATCAGGCATATTACTTCTATCAGTTTCACTTAGGTGTCTTGCTGTGGTTTTATTGTGTTCCTTCATTTGGGATATATTCCTCTGTCTCCTCATTTTGTATCACTGTCTGTTTCTGTGTGTTTGAAATATCAGCATTTCCTGCTCTTGAAAGTAATGGCCTTAGGAGGAAGAGATCCTGGGATGTCTGGCTGGCTCAGTCAGTACAGCATACAACTCTTGATCTAAGGGTTGTGAGTTTGAGCCCCACATAAGGTGTAGACATTACTTAATAATAAACTCTTTGGGGGTACTTGGGAGGCTCAGCCAGTTAGTCGTCCAACTCTTGATTTTGGCTTAGGTCATGATCTCATGGTCATGAGATCAACCCTGCATCTGGCTCTGTGCTGTCACTCCTCTCTCTCTACTCCTCCCCTGCTTGTGCTCTCTTTCTCTCTCAAAAATAAACAAACTCTTAAAAAAATAAAATCTTTAAAAAAAGAGGAGGAGGAGGAGGTCCTGTACTGTCCTGCAATGCAGTGTCCCCTGTTCAATAAAATCTGGCGCTTCAGAGACGTCTCCTATGTGTGTTACATGTGCCCTGCTGGTGCGCCCTGGCCATGTTTTCCTTCAGTCAAGTTGTCTGCAGTATCTCTCTTTGCCTGTTGTGAACAGTGTTTGATCCCCAGACTTGTGGGGCACGCACTTTTAACAAGGTGGGCACTGGTGTTCTTAAGAAATAAAACCAGCCCCTGCTGCTTGGACTGGGCTGGGGTGGATCTGCAAATTGTCCATGGTGGGGGGTGGGGAGATACAATTTTAACAAAGTGTGCATCAGTCTTCGGTGGCGCCCTTTCCTTCTGCTGCCACCACCAGTGCCAGGACCAACGCCCTGCAAAGTCCACAAGTTGGGAGACACAATGTTGGCAAGTTTTGTGCCTGATCTTCTGAGGGAGGTGACTCTTAGCAAATGTAATTGGAAAGGGCAGATTCGCCAAAGAGTGGGGGTGGGAGTCTGTGTCAGCAAGTTAAGTAGTGAGTGCCAGTGCTGTGCAGGTTCTTGCAGGTTGTTGTGTTTACCCTGGCAAATGGGGGAGGGAAATAGTGTCTGCCAGCTCCTTTGTTCCTGGAGAAGTCCCTCCCCACACTCTGAGATTAGTAAGTAACTCCCCTCTTGTATGTCCCAGGCATTTTTCAAATTGCTGCTTCTATGCTCTTCTCCTTGGGGCTGTTTGTTGTGCTGTCTCTTTAAGGGTGGGGACTCAGTTTCCTATTGTCTTCCAGGCTCTCTTGGAGCTGAACCCTCTGATTTTTAAAGTTCCAGGCTTTAAGTCCTGCCAGTTATAAGAATTCATGAAAGGTAGGCCCTCTCTCTTTCAAAGCCAAATGTTATGGGGATTTGTCTTCCTTGTGTGGGCTCCTCAGTGTGGTAGTTTCTCTCTCCTCTCCATGCTCCCTCCCTCCCATGGATTGCCCCAGTCAGTTTTACTCTCCACCACATCTCTGCCCTTCCTACCTCTTTGATGTGACCTCTTCTCTACCTTTAGTTGCAAAGTTTGTTCTGCCAGTCTTTGGGTCATTTTCTGGGTTATTTACACTGATGTGAGTGTTTCCTAGTCTTATCTTTGGGATAAGGTGAGTTTAGGTCCTCTTATAATACCATCTCCCCAGCCTCTCTCTTCTTTTTTTTAATCAAGAATAGGTTTTGAATTTTGTCTAATTTTGTTTACTTCATCCATTTTTATGACCATATGGTTTTCTTCTTTAACCTAGTATGATGTATGTTGATTGATTTTAAAATGTTGGATCGATCTTGTATTCCCAGAATAAGCTACACTTGATCACAAAGTACTATCCTTTTTATATATTGCTAGATTTGATTTACTAATATTTCATTGAGGAATTTTGTGCTTATGTTCTTGGGAGATAGTGGTATGAGGTTTTTTTTTCTTGTGCTTTCTCAATCTATTTTCATATCAGGGTAATGTTGCTTTCATAAAATGCATTGAGCAGTTGTCTCTGATTTTCTGTTTTCTGTAAGAGACTATGTAGTATTGATATTTTTTCTTCTTAAGTGTACTTTACTGGAAAATTTTTAATTAAAAATTTATTGTAGGCATAGTACTATTATTTCTTCTGGAATGTTTGTTGAAAGTTCGTCTTTTAATAGATTGGTCATTTTAATCTAAATTGTCATATTGATAAGTATAGAGTTGTAAACAGTATTCCTTTATTACCTCTTTAATGTCTGTAGTAATGTTCTCTCTATCATTCCTGATACTGAAAATTTGTTTTCTCTTTCTCGTTCGTTCAGGCTAGAGATTAATTTTATTGATCAGCGAATCAAATTTTTGTTGTATTGATTTTATATATTTTCTATTAATAATTTTATTGATCTCTGCTCTTTATTATAGACCTCTTTAATATAAGCATTTTTATTGATATATAGAAATGCAACCCACTTCTGTATGTTGATTTTATATCCTGCAACTTTGCAGACTTCATGTAACAGTTCTAGCAGTATTTTTGTGAAGTACTTCTATTTCTGTATATCAATAATGAAGCAGCAGAAAGAGAAATTAAGGAATCAATTCCATTTACAATTGCACCAAAAACTATAGGATACTTATGAATAAATCTAACCAAAGAGGTAAAATATCTACACACTGAAAACTATAGAAAGCTTATAAAAGATGGGGTGCCTGAGTGGCTCAGTTGGTTAAGCATCCGGCTTCAGCTCAGGTCATGATCTCATGGCTTGTGAGTTTGAGCCCAGCATTGGGCTCTGTGCAACTCAGAACCTGGAGCCTGCTTCAGGTTCTGTCTCCCTCTTTCCCTGCCCCTTTCCTACTCATGCACTGTCTCTCTCTCTCTCCAATATAAATAAACACTAAACAAATTTTAAAAAGTTTAGAAAGCTTATGAAAGAAATTGAAGAAGATACCAAAAAATGGAAAAACATTCCATACTCATGGATTGGAAGAACAAATATTGTTCTTCCAAAAAATGTCTGTACTACCTAAAGGAATCTACACATTCAATGCAATTCCTATCAAAATAACACTAGCAATCTTCACAGAGCTAGAACAAACAATTCTAAAATTTGTGTGGAACCAAAAAAGACTCTGAATAGCCAAAGTAATGTTGAAAAAGAAAACCAAAACTGGAGTCATCACAATTCTGGAATTCAAGCTGTATTACAAGGGAGTATGGTACTGGCACAAAAACAGATACATAGATCAATGGAGCAGAATAGAGAACCCAGAAATGGACTCAGAAATGTATGGCCAACTAATCTTCAACAAAGCAGGAAAGCATATCCATTTGGAAAAAGATAGTCTCTTCAGCAAATGGTGCTGGGAAAACTGGACAGCGACATGCAGAAGAATGAAACTGGGCCACTTTCTTAAACCATATACAAAAATAGATTCAAAATGGATGAAAGACCTAAATGTGAAAAGAAAATCATAAAATCTTACAGAATAAAACAGGTAGCAATGTCTTTGGCCGCAGCCACCGCAACTTCTTATTAGAAATGTCCCTGGAGGAAAGGGAAACAAAAGCAAAAATGAACTCTTAGGACCTCATCAAGATAAAAAGCTTCTGCACAGTGAGGGAAAGAATCAACATACCAATAACAACAAAAAAAAAGGAACTGAAGGAATGGGAAAAGATATTTGCAAATGACCTATCCAAAATCTATAAAGGATTTATCAAACTCAACACCCCCAAAAATAAACCAGTGAAGAAATCAGCAGAAGACCTGAATAGACACTTTTCCAAAGAAGATACCCAGATGACTAACAGATACATGGAAAGTTACTCACATCACTCATCATCAGAGAAACACAATTCAAAACCACAATGAGATACAACCTCACACCTGTCAGAATGGCTAAAATTAACAACTCAGGGAAACAACAGATGTTGACGAGGATGCAGAGAAGGGGAGCCCTTTTGCACTGCTGGTGGAAAAGCAAACTTGTGTAGCCACTTTGGAAAACAGTATGGAGAGCCCTTAAAAAATTAAAAGTGGAACTACCCTACAACCCAGCAATTGCACTACTAGGTATTTATCCAAAGGATGCAAAAATGCTGATTTGAAGGGTCATATGCACCCCAATGTTTATAACAGTGTTATCAACAATTGCCAAATTATGGAAAGAGCCCATAATTTGGACACACACACACAGACACACACACACACAGACACACACACACACACTGGATTACTCAGTGATCAAAAAGAATGGAATCTTGCCATAGGCAACACATGGATGGAACTAGAATGTGTTATGCTAAGTGAAATAAGTCAATCAGAGAATGACAAATATATGATTTCATTCATGTGGAATTTAAGAAACAAAACAGATGAACGTAGAGGAAAGGAAGGAAAAATAGATAAAAACAGAGGGAGGGGCGTGTAGGTAGATCAGTTGGTTAAGCATCCTACCTTGGCTCAGGTCATGATTTTGAGCTCCCAGTTCATGGGTTTGAGCCCCGTGACAGACTCTGTGCTTATAGTCTAGAGCCTGCTTTAGATTCTTTCTCCCTCTGTCTGCCCCCTCTCTTCTCTCTCTCTCTCCCTCAAAAATATATAAACATCCTTAAAAATTTTTTAAAAGGGAGGCAAACTGTAAGAGACTCTTAAATACATGGAATAATCTGAAGGTTGCTGGAGGGGAGGTGGGTGAGCTCATGGGTTAAATGGGTGATGGGCACTATGGAGGGCATTTGTTGGGATAAGCACTGGGTGTTATATAAGTGATGAAAATTTACTGGGTTCTCCTGGGTTCTCCTCCTGAAACCAATACTTTTTTGTATATTAACTAACTTGAATTTGAATAAATTAATTTAAAAAACATATTTTTACTACAAATTTTTTCTAAGCATTGATTTAGCGGTATTCTACAAATTTTGATATGTTATATTTTCATTTTCATTAAGCCCAAAACATTTTCTAATTTTTTTGAGACTCCCTCTTTTATCCATGGGCTAGTTAGAAACATGTATTATTTCCAAGTATTTGTAAATTTTCCATCTATATTTCTGCTATAAAATTCAAATTTAATTTTGTTTTGATCAGAGAAGATGCTCTGTGTGATTTCAGTTCTTTGAAATGTTTTAAGGATGTGGTCTATCTTAAAGTTCCATGTGCACATATAGAATATGTATATTACTGTAGTTGGCTGGGTGGTTCTATCCATGTCTATTAGGTCAAAATGTTTGATAGTGTTGTTTAGGTATTCTATATCATCACTAATTTTCTATTTACTTGTTCAATCGATTACTGAATTGGTGTGTTGAAGTTTCCAGGTATACTTGTGGATTTTAAAAATTTCTCCATTCATTTCTATCAACTTTTGCTTTATAAATTTTAAAGCTTCATTGTTAAGTACATACACATTTAGATTTGTTAATTCTTCCTGATTAAATTACCTATGTATCAGTGCTAGAACCACCATAACAAAATACCACAGACCGTATGGCTTAAACAATGGAGATTTATTTTCTCACAGTTCTGGAGGCTAGAAGTCTGAGATCATTGTGCTATCAAGGTTGATTTCTGTGGAGGCCTTTTTTCCCTGGCTTATAATTTCAAGTAACCCATGGAAAAAGGCAAGGTGATTATTTACAGCATAACATTTCCAGGGGAAAAAATTTATATTTCTGTCCACCAATATGTTTTCTCTTCCCTCAGTAAGAAAATTGTAGGTGGGCACATGACTAGAATACATTTCCCCACAAGTTCTTGCCAGTGTAATTGCCTTTAAGAAGTAGCTGAGCACCCTCCATATTTCTTCTCTGCTTTTAATAGGTGTACGCCAATATTTATGAGGTCCTAGCTAGAGCTACATGTGAAAGGTGCTTGAATCCCTGAATCATTACAAGTAGACCACTGCTAGCTAGGAATATTTGCCTTGGACTTGTATGTGCATGAAAAATAGACTTCTGTTGTGTTTATAGTGTCCATTTTTGCAATATTTTAACATACTCTAACTAATGCAGTTGTGTGTTGAATAATGTAGTGGTTGAAAGCAGGAAATTTCAGAAGTCACAGAAATCAACTCACACAGAAACTTTTAAATCAATTCCATTCTTGTATCTAACTCCTCTTCCTGATTGGGATATTAAAAAACAAACAAGGGGTGCCCGGGTGGCTGAGGTGGTTAAGTGTCTGACTCTTGATTTCTGCTCAGGTCATGATCTCATGGTTCATAAGTTCGAGCCTGCATCAGACTTCACACCAACAGTGTAGGGCCTGCTTGGGTTTCTCTCTCTCTCTCTCTCTCTCTGTTCCTCCCCTGCTTGTGTGCTCTCTCTCTCTCAAACATAAATAAACAAAAAAAATTAAGTGATACAGAAATCCCAGAAATAATACGTTGAACTTAAAAAAGATGCCTAAGTTATGCACATAAATAAGCGTAAAAAAAAAAAAAAAGAACTATAAGTGGTTTTAAAAGACACCATCCTGGTTATAGAGAAAGTGCCATTATATTATCTAGGAACAAAGAAGAGCACTAAGGATGGCCTTAAGCTAACCTCATGCCCATTACTCACTGAAGAGTCTGTCCTAGAAATGGCTTTTCATAGTTAATCTGAGGTTTTCCTCTGTTCATGGTGATTTAGACACAGATAATCAGAAGTAGACCAGGCATTGAAACATAGGCTCAATTATAGCAGAAAAGTAGCATACAACAGTCTGAGAGATAAGAAAATGGAGGTTTAAGGAGAGGAGTAACTTGCCCCAGATAACACAGTAGTGAGTGGCTGAATAAGGTTTTAAATACATTTAGATCCGATTTCTAAAGAATAATCATAAATGCTTGTGAAAGGTAGAAAAAAGAATCCCCATGGCATAGTGGTCTTGGATCCTTCATGTTGGGATAAACAAGCCTATTAAATTGTTCATTAGATCCTGTGGGTAGTAAAACAGACCTAATAATGGATAGTTCCCATAATCCCATAATAAATAATAGTTTTCCAATATATTGTGGAGACCACCTCTGTTTAAGAAGGCAGGGACCTCTGCTTTCAGAAAGCAAATAGACTTTTTCCTATTCCTTCCTTTAACTACAAACAATAACCCTGGACATTATATACTAAACAAACATAATAAAACTCTGGAAAGGGGAGAGGAATAGGCCTGTGAGGAACCTTTGGGACTCAAAGAACAAAAGGGCAAGAAGTATCATTAAGTTTCATTTTGCCTGATATATTTCAGACTTGGCATGGGAGAAGCCAGCAACCTAGAAATGCTAACCAGTAAAGAAAACAATAAAGCCCAAATAAAATCCTAGTCTCTCTAGTCCAAAGACCAAAGAAAAAAACTGGAACATTAACAATTCTAGTACAGCAAAGTATCACAGTTCTCCCATCTCTGCTAGCCAGCACTGAGTGGAGAGCCTAGACCTCTACCCTCACCAGGCTGTAAAGAGGCAGCACAACATCTCTACTGGAATGGTATCAAAGGAAGCCAAGCAGGGAGTCAGGGTTTTCATCCCTGTCAGTGCTAAGAAGGCTCCCCTCCCACATTGTGTCAGTGGATCCAATATCCACTCCCATCTGGCAATGCCCCTTGACCTCTCTGTTGAGATACTATGAGAGAAGACCTAGTAGAGAGTAAGAACTTTCACCATCATCCAGTGATAAAGAGGCCACCCAAACATGCATGGTGTCAGTGGAGGCCATGTAGGGAGCAATGATGAGACACTCCTACCCCTTCCAGCAAGGAAAGTATCAATGGAGGCCTAGAGAGGAAATAAAATTCCCACCTACAATCAGAAATAATGAGGACCTCACCGTTGGTGTCAATGGAAACCAACTGGGGAACCTGGACTTCTACCTCTGCCTGATGGTAACAAAGTAGCCATCCTTCTCTCCTCCTTTTCCCTGTGAGACTGACATCAGATGAATTCAGCTAAAGTGGAATATTTAAATAAGATTCAGAGGCTCATAAGGTAACACACAAAAAGCACCAGTTTAAATTGAAAATTGCTTTTTGTGTTAAGAACTAGGAAGATCTCAAGGTGAATTTAAAAAGTCAATCAATAGATGCCAATATCAAGATGACAGCAATATTAGAATTATAGGATAAGAATTTTAAGCAGCCATCATAAAAATGCTTCAATCAAACACACTTGAAACAATAACAAAAGTTTCAACAAAGGAATAGAAGGCATAAAGGGAAAAAAACAATTTTAGAACTGAAAAGTACAATAACCAAAATAAAAAGATCAGTGGATCAGCTTAACAGCATAATGGAGGGAACAGAAGAAACAATCAGTGAACTGAAAGATGGAACAATAAAATTTACCCAATCTGAACAACACAGAGAAAATAGGCTGAAAAAAAATCAACAGTTTCAGGGACTTGTGGGAGTATAGCAAAAGAGGTAATATTCTGTTATCAGAATGTTTGAAGGTGAGGAGGAAAAGGGTATGGCTTAAAAAATAGTCAAGGTGATATGGCTGAAAATTTATCAAATTTGGTAAAAGACATAAACCTACATATTTAAAAAGGTGAGAGAACCCCAACAGGAAAAGGTTAAGGAAATACCCAACAAGCACATCCTAGTCAATCTTCTGAAACCTAATGACAAAGTCTTGAAATAAGTTTGAGAGAAACACCTTAAATACAGGGAGAAAACAATTATGACAACACATTTCTCATCAGAAAACATGGAGGCTAAAAGGAAGTGACATAAAACTTTACAAATACTGAGATAAAAAACTGTCAATCCAGAATTTTATATATAGAGATAATACCCTTTGTGAATGAAGGGGAAAGCGGGGGCACCTGGGTGGCTCAGTCAGTTAAGTGTTTGACTTGGGCTCAGGTTATGATCTCATGACTTGTGAGTTCGAGCTCCACATCAGGGTCTGTGCTGACAGCTCAGAGCCTGGAGCCTGCTTTAGATTCTCTCTCTCTCTCTCTCTCTCTCTCTCTCTCTCTCTCTCTCTTTCTCTCTCTGCCCCTCCCCCACTCATGCTGTCTCTCTCTCAAATATAAACATTAAAAAATAATAAGAATGAAGGGGATATCAGATCAAGATAAACTAAGAAATTGTCACCAGCACACCTACATTAAAAGAATAGGTAAATTTCTCAAAAAAAAAAAAAAAAGAATTTGGAACATTAGAAAAAAAGAATATGGTCAGCAAAATTCAGGATAATTACAGTTGTCTTTATTTATCCTTTCAGGTTTTCTAAATTTATATTGGTAGCTGAAGCAAAAATTATAACATTGGCAGATGTAGTTCTAAATGTAGAGAAGATAGTTAAGATAATTATAAATATTGGAGAGTAAAGAAATGTAAAGGGAAGTAAGATTTATATATTTCATTGGTATTATAAAATTATGTTACTGGTAAACTGATCATTTATGTGTATATAATGGAACCCCTAGAACAAAGAATAAAACATTTAAAGATATATTCAAAAACACTAAAGTAGAATTCTAGAAAATATTCAAGTAAGCCACAAGAAGACAGGATTAAGAAACAGAGAAAATAAGACACAGAAAGCAATAAATGGATGTCTACTCATATCACTTTTGTTCAACATAGGACTGGAATCCTAGCCACAGCTATCTGACAAGAAAGGAAGGAGTAAACTCTTGCTACTTGCAGATGACATGATACTACATATAGAAAACCCTAAGGACTTCACCAAAATACTGTTAGAACTAATAAATTTAGTAAAGTTGCAGGAGACAAAAATCAATATATAGAAATCTTTTGCATTTCTATACACCTGTCAAAAATAGTAGGAAGGAAAAATAAAGAAAAATTCCATTTACAATTCAAAGAGAATAAAATACCTAGGCATAAGTTTAACCTGTACTGTGCAATTTATAAGACACTGCTGAAAGAAAGCAAAGATGATATAAATAAATAGAAATACAATGCTCAGGAATTGGAATAATTAATAGTTAAAATATCTATACTACTGAAAGTAATCTATATATTGAATGCAACTTCTATTGAAATACCAATAGCACACAGGACTAGAACAATATACTCAAAAATTTGTATGGAACCCCAAAGATCCTAAATAGCCAAAGCAATCTTGAGAAAGAACAAAGCCAGAGGTATCACAATCCCAGATTTCAAGGTATATTACAAAGCTATAATAATCAAAACAGAATGGTAATGACAAAAAAGACTCAAAGGAACAGAATCAAGTATCCAGAAATAAACCCACATAAATACAGCCAATTAATCTACAACAAAGAAAGCAAGAATATACGATGGGGAAAAGACAATCTCTTCAAAAAATGGTGATAGGAAGGGGCACCTGGGTGGTTCAGTCAGTTAAGCATTTGACTTCAGTTCAGGTCATGAACTCACGGCTCAGGAGTTTGAGCCCCACATGAGGCTGTGTGCTGACAGCTCAGAGCCTGGAGCCTGTTTCAGATTCTGTGACTCCCTCTCTCTCTGCCCTTCCCCTGCTTATGTTCTGTCTCTCAAAAAGAAATAAACATTAAAAAAAAAAACTTTAATGGTGATGGAAAAACTGGACAGCTACATTAAAAAAAAAAAAGGAACAGAACATCCTCCTTCTACTAAACTCAAAATGGATTAAAAACTTAAATGTGAGACCTCAAACCATAAATGTTCTAAAACAAAGCATATGCAGTAATCTCTTGAATATCATCCTTACCAATATGTTTCTGGATCTGTCTTTCAAGCAATGGAAACAAAAGTAAAATAACTGGGAGTACATCAAAATAAAATGCTTTTTATACTGAAGAAACCATCAAGAAGATGAAAATATACCAACATAGACCATNCTTTAATGGTGATGGAAAAACAGGACAGCTACATTAAAAAAAAAAAAAGAAACAGAACATCCTCCTTCTACTAAACTCAAAATGGATTAAAAACTTAAATGTGAGACCTCAAACCATAAATGTTCTAAAACAAAGCATATGCAGTAATCTCTTGAATATCATCCTTACCAATATGTTTCTGGATCTGTCTTTCAAGCAATGGAAACAAAAGTAAAATAACTGGGAGTACATCAAAATAAAATGCTTTTTATACTGAAGAAACCATCAAGAAGATGAAAATATACCAACATAGACCATATCCTGCTCATAAAACAAATTTCAACAATTTTTAAAACCAAATCACACAGAGCATGTTCTCTGACCACAATAGAATCAAAGTAGGAATAATTGCAAAAAGCAGAATTATCCTAAGCATTTGGAAACTAAACATTACACGTTTAAGTAATCCATTGGTCAAAAAGGAATCTTCAGGAAAATTTAAAAACTGAATGAAAGAAAATGAAAATACAACATATCAAAATTTGTGTGACCCAGTAAAGCCATGCTGGAGTGTTATTTATACTACTAAACACATATAAGACAAGAAAAAGTCTCAAATCAATAATCTATGCTCCTAACTTGAGAACCTAGAAAAGACCAAAATAAATCCAAAGCAAGCAAAAGTAAAGAAATAATAAAAGTAAAAGGAGAAATCCATGAAAATGAACATGGGAAAATAATAGAGAAAATCAATGAAATAAAGAGCTGTTTCTTTGAAAACAGCAATAAACTTGACAGTTTTCTAACAAGACTGACAACAACAAAAAGAAGACATGAATTACCTCTTTTTTTTTTAGAGTTTAAGGCAAAATCTCTTATTTTATTTTAAAATACTTTATTGTCAAGTTGGTTTCCAACAACAACCAGTGCTCATCCCCACAAGTGCCCTCCTCCATGCCCATCACCCCTCACTTCCCCCCACACTCATCGGTCCTCAGTTTGTTCTCAGCATTCAAGAGTCTCTAGATGCTGGCGAGAATGTGGAGAAACGGGCACCCTCCTACACTGTTGGTGGGAATGTAAATTGGTGCAGCCCCTCTGGAAAACAGTGTGGAGGTTCCTCAAAAAAGTAACAATAGACATGAATTCCCTCTATCAGGGATGAAATAGTAATGTTACTTAAGACCCTACAAACATCAAAAGCATTGTAATGGAATGCCACAAACAACTGTACACACATAAATTCAACAATTTAGATTAAAATATAATTTCCCAATATCAACTAAATTGCTCTATAACCATCAAAGAACTTTAATTTGTAATTTAAAATCTCAAAAATAAATCTTTATGCCCAGATGCTTTCATTGGATAATTCCATAAAATGTTTAAAGGATGAGCACCAATTACACAGCATCTCTTCCACAAAACAGAAGAGGAAGGAACACTTCCTAATTCATCTTATAAAGTTAATATTAAACTTATATGAAAGCCAGAAAGAGACAGTACCAAACAAACCCAGCAACTACAGACCAATATCACTGAGGAGTATAAATGTAAAAATCCTTAACAAAATTTTAGCAACAGAATTCAGCAATATAAAAAAGGAATCATATACCACAACTAAGCAGGGCTTATTCCAGAAATAGAAGCTGTTTCACATACAAAAGCCAATCAATAAAATCTGCCATATTAATAGGCTAAAGAAGAGAAGCCTATTATAATAGTAATCATTATAAAAACAAAGCTAGGAACAGAGGTGTAACTTCTTCAACTTGATAAAGAACATTTATTTAAGAAAACCTACAGCTAACATTATTCTCAATGGTGAAAGACTGAATCAATTGTCTAAGTCAGGTAAGGATGTCTTCCTTTGTTTCTGTCTCACCACTCTATTCAACTTAGTTCTGGAAGTTCTATCCATGCAATAAAGTTTAAAAAAAAGAAAAAGAAAAAGAAGGAAATAAAAAAGAATAAGATATTTCAAAAATGAAAAAAAAAGGAGAATTTCCTCTAATTGCAGAAAACATGAAACATGATTATCTACATAGAAAGTTACAAGAAATCTATTTAAAAATTTTTTTAACATTTATTTTTTGAGAGACAGAGAGACAGAGCACCAGTGGGAGAGGACCAGAGGGAGACACAGAATTTGAAGCAGGCTCTGAGCTGTCAGCACCAAGCCCAGTGCAAGGCTCAAACCCAGGAACCATGAGATCATGAGGTGAGCTAAAGTTGGATGCTTAACCAACTGAGCCACCCAGACATCCCACAAGAAATCAATTTTTTAAAAAACCTTCTAGGGGTGCCTGGGTGGCTCAGCTGGTTAAGTGTCTAACTCTTGATATCAGCTCAGGTTCTGTCAGTGCATAGCCTGCTTGGTATTAGCTCTTTCCCTCTCTCTCCCTGCCCCTCCTCCACTTGCTCTCTCTTTAAAAATATTTAAATATTAAACTTAAAAAATCAAAACCTAGAACTAATAATTATATCAGGAAGTTTGTAAGATATAAAATATTAGATAAGCACACAAAAATCAATTGTATTTCTACATCCTAGTGATGAATATGTGAATACCAAAGTTTAAAATATAGTACAATTTAGAATCACTCAAAAAATGAAATACTTAAGGATAAATCTAACAAAATATATGCAGGACTTGAATGCTAAAAACTACACTACTCTGGTGAAAGAAATAAAAGATCTGAATAAATGGTGAATATACTGTTGGTACATGACATAGTAAGGTTGCAATTCTCTTCAAATTGATATACAAGTTTAACACCATTTCTATCAAGTATCAGAAAGATTCTTGTTAATGTAGACTATTTTAATCTAAAATTTATATGGAAAAGGAACTCATTAGCTAAAAAAATATTTCTGAAACACATGGGAAGAATCAGTCTACCTAATTTCAAGACTTATTATATAGCCACAATAATTAAAACTGTGACATTAACAAGTGAGTAGACAGCATAGATCAATGGAAGAAAATAAAGAACACAATAATAAACCCATACAGAGACCCAAATAAGTTTTGATAAAATTTCAAAGCAATTCAGTGAAAAAAGGATAGCCCTTCCAACAAGGAACATGAGAACAACTGAACCTCCCTATCCAAAGAAAATTAAAAATTAAACCACTTTCTAAGTTTCACAACTTATACAAAAATTAACTTAAAATAGACTATGGGCTTAACTATAAAATGTAAAACTATAAAACTTTCAGAAAAAAAACAGAAATAATTCTTTGTGATTTAGAGTTAGGCTAATAGTTCTTAGATCTGACACCAAAAGCATGAGCCATAAAACAGAAGTTAGTAAATTAGACTTCATCAAAATTAAAAACTTTGCTCCATAGAAGATCATATTAGGAGGATAAAAAGACTGGGAGAAAATAATTACCAACCATAATTTTTACAAAGGATTAGTATCTAGAATATATAAAGAATCCTTAAAAGGCAACAGTAAAAAAAAAAAAAAAAGAAATCTGATTAGAAATGAGAGAGCGGCTTCTGGGTGGTTAAGCTTCTGACCTCAACTCAGGTCATGATCTCACGATTTGTGGGTTTGAGCCCCGCATCGGGCTCTGTGCTGACAATTCATAGCCTGGAGCCTGCGTCACATTCTGTGTTTCCCTCTCTCTCTCCTCCTCCCCTGCTCATGCTTGGTCTCTGTCTCTCAAAAATAAATAAATAACATTAAAAAAAGAAAATAAGAGAAAACGTGAATGGAGGTTTCATCAATCATGATATACAGATGCCAAACACGTGGAAAGTTATCATTAGCCATTTACCTTAGGGAAATGCAAATCAAAACCACAATTGGATATCACTCTACACATCTTAAAATGGTTAGAATGAAAAATAAAAACCTCAAATCTGGTGAAAAACACAGAGAAAATAAATCACTTAAATATTTCTGGTGTAGAAGATAGTATAGCCAGTCTGGGGGAAAAAATCTCAGTTTTTTAAAAACCTAAAAATGCCACTCCCATATGAATTGGAATTTGTACTCCAAGGCATTTATCAGAAGTAAAAACTCATTATTATAAAAACCTGTATATTTTTATTGTAGTAAAATATACATAATGTAAAATTTACCATCTTAAACATTTTAAAATGTGTATCTCAGTATTAGTAAGCACATTCACATTTTTGTGCCTTTCCAGAACTTGTTTTCATGTTCTAAAACTGAAACTTCATTCTCATTAAACAATAATTCCCAATTTTTTCCCTGCCTCGTCTCTGGCACCACCATCCTTCTTTCTGCTTCTGTGGGTTTGACTACTCTAGGCACCTCATACAAATGAAGTCATACCTTATTTGTCCTTTTATTTAACCTTTCAAAAAAAAAAACCCTCAAGGATAATTAACATAGTGTTATGTTAGTTTCAGGTGTACAATATAGTGATTCAACAACTCTATACTTAGTGCTCATTGCGATAAGTGTACTCTTAACCTTTCACCTATTTTACCCATCCCTCCACCCACCTCCCTTCTAAGAACCATCTGTATTCTACAGTTGGCTTTTTGATTCATGTCTTTTCCTTTTTTCTTTTTTTATTGGTTTCTTAAATTGCACATGAATGAAGTAATACATATTTTTCTGACTGGCTTATATCACTTATCATTATATTCTCTAGATCCATCCACATTGTTGCAAATGCAAGATTTCATCCATTTTTATGGATGAATAAGGTTCTATTGTATATATATTCACCACATCTTCTTTATCAATTCATCTCTTGATGGACACTTAGGTTGCTTCCATAATTTGGCTTTTAAAAATAATACTACAATAATCATAGGGGTGCATGTATTGCTTTGAATTAGTGTTTTCATGTTTTTAGGGTAAATACCCAATAGTGTGGTTACAGGATCATAGGTAGTTCTATTTTTAACATTTTGAGGAACTTCCATACTGTCTTTCACAGTGGCTACCTCAATTTACATTCCCACCAACAGTGTATAAGGGTTTCTATTTCTTCACATTCTCACCAACACTTGGTGTTTCTTGTATTGTTGATTTTAGCCATTCTGACAGGTGTGAGGTGATATCTCATTGTAGTTTCGCTTTGCATTTCCCTGATGAGTGGTGTTGATATATTTTTTTGTGTCTCTAGGCCATCTGTATGTCTTCTTTGGAGAAATGCCTGTTCATGTCTTCTGCCCATTTTTAATTGGATTATTTGGTGGTTTTGTTTGCTTGTTTGCACTGAGTTGTATAAGTTCTATATAGATTTTGCATACTAACCCTTTATCAGATATGTCATTTGCAAATAATGTCTTCTCCCATTCTGCAGATTGTCTTTTAATTTTTTGGTTGTTTCCTTTGCTGTGAGAACATTTTTGTTTTGATGTAGTCCCAATGGTTTATTTCTGCTTTTGCTTGGGAGACATATCTAGAAAGATGTGATTATGGCCTATGTCAGAGAAATAACTGTCTATGCTCTCTTCTAGCAGTTTTATGGTTTTGGCTCTCACATTTAGATCCTTCATCCATTTTGGATTTATTTCTTTGTATGGTGTAGCAAAGCGGTCCAGTTTAATTCTTTTGATGGACCAATTCAGTTTTCCCAGCACCACTTGGTTGAAGTCTCTGTTATTTTCCCATTACCTATTCTTGCCTTGTCAAAGTTGAATGGACCATATCATTGTGAGTTTATTTCTGGGTTTTCTATTCTGTTCAATTGATCTATGTGTATATTTCTGTACTAGTACCATCCTGGTTTGATTACTGCTTTGTAATGTAACTTGAAATCTGGAGTTGTGATGCCTCCAGTTTTGTTTTTCCTTTTCAAGATTGCTTTGGCTATTTGGGGTCTTTTGTGGTTCCACACAAATTTTAGTGTTATTTGATCTAGTTGTTGGAAAAATGCTGTCAGTGTTTTGATAGAGATTGCATTGAATCTGTAGAGTGTTTTGGGTAGTATGGACATTTTAGAACTATGTGTTCTTCCAATCCATGAACAGGGCATGTCATTCCATTTCTTTGTATCATCTTCAATTTCTTTCATCAGTGCTTTATAGTTTTCAGAGTACAGACCTTTGACCTCTTTGGTTAAATTTATTCTGGGGTGCATGGGTGGCACAGTTGGTTGACATTTGGCTTCAACTCAAGTCATGATCTTGTGGTTCATGGGTTTGAACCCTGTCAGGCTCTGTACGGACAGCTCAGAGCCTGGAGCCTACTTTGGATTCTGACTTTCTCTCTCTGTTCCTACCCTGTTTGCACTCTGTCTTTCTCTCTCTCAAAAATAAATAAACACTAAAAATTTTTTAAAAATTTATTCCTAGGTATTTTATTATTTTTGGTGCAATTGTAAATGGGAATATTTTCTTAATTTCTCTCTGTTGCTTCATTCATTAGTGTATAGAAATACAACAGATTGCTGTTAAGTGATTTTGTATCTTGCAATCTTACTGAATTCATTTATCAGTTGTTTTTGGGTGGAGTCTTTAAGATTTTTCTATATATAGTATCATGTCATCTGCAAATAGTGAAAGTTTTACTTTTTCTTTACCAGTTTGGATGTCTTTATTTCTTTTTGTTGTCTGATTACTGTGGCTAGGACTTTTAGTACTATTTTGAATTAAAGGGGTGAGTGTATACATCCTTTTCTCATTCCTGATGTTAGGGGAAAATCTCTTAGTTGTTCACCATTGAGTATGATGTTAGCTGTGGGTTTTTCATATGAGACCCTTATTATGTTGAAGCATGTTCACTCTAACCCTACTTTGTTAAAAGGTTTTAATCATAAATGGTTGTTGTACTTTTCAAATGCTTTTTCTGCATCTATTGAAATGATCATATAGAGATTATCCTTTCTCTTATTGATATGACATATCATGTTGTTTGATTTCCAAATATTGAAGCACACTTGCATCCTGGGAATAAATCCCATTTGATCATCGTAAATGATTTTTTAAATGTATTGTTAGATGTGCATTTCTAATATTTTGTTGAGTATTTTCATCTATGTTTATCAAAGATATTCGCCTATAGTTTTCTGTTTTTGTGGTACCTTTATCTGGTTTTGGAATGAGGATAATGGTGGCCTCATAGAATGAATTTGGAAGTTTTTCTTTCTCTTCTATTTTTTGTAAAAATTTGAGAAGACTACCTATTAACTGTTCTTTAAACGATTTGTAGAATTTGCCTATGAACCCATCTGGTCCTGGACTTTTGTTTGTTAAAAGTTTTTTGATTACTGATACAATTTCATAACTGGTAATTGGTCTGTTCAAATTTTCTATTTCTTCCTGTTTCAGGTTGGGTAAGTTATGTTTCTTGGAATTTATCCATTTCTTCTAGGTTGTCTAGTTTGGTTGCATATAAATTTTCATAATATTCTCTTACAATCCTTTGTTTATATTTATATGCTATTGTTATTTCTCCTTTTTCATTTCTGGTTTTGGTCGAGTCCTCTCTCTCTCTTTTCTTTCTTTTTTGATGAGTCTGGCTAGAGGTTTATCAGTTTTGTTGATCTTTTTAAAGACCAGCTCCTGATTTCATTGATTGGTTCTATTGGTTTTTTAGTTTCTATATCATTTATTTCAGCTCTAATCTTTATTATTTCCTTCCTTGTGCTGGATTTGGGTTTTGTATGTTTTTCCTTTATTAGCTCCTTTAAGTGTAAGGTTAGATTGTTTCATATTTTTCTTCTTAAGGTTGGCCTGTATTGCTATAATCTTCCTCTTAGAACTTTTGTTGCACCCTGAGGATTTTAGATTGTTGTTTTTATTTTAATTTGTATCCACATACTTTTTGATTTCCTCTTTGATTTGATTTCTTGTTTGACCCATGCATTGTTTAGTAGCACGTAATTTAACCTCCATGTATTTGTGTTCTTTCCAGATTTTTTCTTGTGGTTGATTTTTAGTTTCATAGCAGTGATCAGAAAAGATGGATGGTATAACTTTGATCTTTTGTGAACTGTTCAGACTTGTTTTGTGACCTAATATGTGATCTATTCTGGAGGATGTTCCATGTGCACTTGAAAGTATTTATTAAATCTCTCTGGTCCGTGTGTCATCAAAGCCACTGTTTCCTTATTGATTTGCTGTTTCGATGATCTGTTCATTGATGTAGGTGGGGCATTGAAGTCCCCTACTAATATTGTTTTGCTAGCTATCAGTTCCTTTAAGCTTTTTATTAACTGTTTTATGTATTTGGATACTCCCATAGTGGGTGAATAAATATGTACAATTGTTAGTATTCTTGTTGGTTTGTCCCCTTAATGATTTTATAGCATCCTTCTTTGTGTCTTGGTACAGTCTTTGGTTTAATGTCCATTTTGTCTGATATAAGTATTGCTACCCTGTTTTTCTTTTCACATTCATTTGCATGATAAATGTTTCTCCATCCCCTCAAACTCAGTCTGCCTGTGTCTTTATGTCTGAAGTGAGTCTCTTGTAGGCAGCATATAGATGGGTCTTCTTCTTTTTTTTAAATCCATTTTGTCACTCTGTCTTTTGATTGGAGTATTTAGTCGATTTACATTCAAAGTAATTATTGATAGACATATATATGTATTGCCATTGTATTATTTGCTTTGTGGTTGTTTTTGTGGATCTTCTCTGATCCTTGCTTCTCTTGGTCTCTTCTCTCATCATAAGTTGGCTTACTTTAACGATATACTTGGATCCATTCTCTTTATTTTTTGCATATCACTGGTTTTTGATCTGTGGTTACCAGTAAGTTTATATTTAATATCTTCATATAGCAGCCCATCTTTAGTTGTTGGTCGGTTGAATTTGAACACATTCTTTACTCCTCTCCTCTCCACACTTTAGGTATATGGCGTCATTCTTTGGTTCCTTTTATTTTGTGAATCCTTTGACAGGTTTTTACAGATACCCTTATTTTATTTTATTTTGTTTACCTTTTCATGCTCCCTATTTTTCTTCCTCCTACTTATGGTCTTTCCTCAAAGAGTCCCCTTTAACACTTTGTGCAGGGCTGGTGTAGTAGTCATAAACTTCTTTTAGCTTTTGTCTGGGAAACTCTCTCTCTCCTATTCTGAAAGATAGTCTTGCTGGATAGAGCAAGATTTTGCCTGCATATTTTTTCCTTTTAGCACTTTGAATATATTATACCACTCCCTTCTGACCTGCCAAGTTTCTACTGAAAAATCTGCTGATAGCCTTAAGGGGTTTCCCTTGTATGTAACTGTATTCTTTCCCTTACTGCTTTTAAAAATCCTTATCATTGTTTTCTGCCATTTTAATTACTATGTGTTTTAATGTGGACCTCCTTTGGTTCATTTTGTTGTGGAATCTCTGAGCCTCCTGGATTTGAATTACTATTATCTTCCCCAAATTCAGTAAGTTTTGCTATTATTTCTTCAAATACATTTTCTGTCCCTTTTTTCTCTCTCTTATTCTTGGGTCTCTACAATGTGAATGTCATTAAATTTGGAGTTGCTGATTTCTCTGTCTATTCTCATTTTGCATAATTTTTTTTCTCTTACCTGTTCAGCTTGATTATTCTGTCCTCCAGATCATTGATTTATTCTTCTGATTCTTCTAGCCTTCTATTCATTCCATCTAGTGCATTTTAAATTTCCACTATTGTGTTCTTCATCTGTGACTGGTTCTTTTTTTTTTGTCTGTTAAGTGTCTCCCTGATATTTTCCATTCTTTTCTCAAGTCCAGTGAGCATCTTTATATTCATTACTTTAAATTCTTTAGCAAATACATTACTTATCTTCCTTTCATTTAGGTCCCATGCTGTGATTTTGTTTTGTTCTTTCATTTGGGATATATTCCTCTGTATCATCATCTTGCCTAACTTTCTGTTTCTGTTTGTTAGGAAAGTCAGCTAAGTCTCTTGCTCTTGAAAGTAGTGAGCGGGGCACACGCTTTTAACAAAGTGATGCTGGTCCTTTTCCACAAGGGATGTGCAGCTATGGATACCAGGCAGGGTGTGCCACAACATGAACACAGGTGCACTGCGGCTACAAGTTGTACATTGTGGTTCTTTTCCACAGGGCATGTACACCTGCTGCTAAGACCAGAGCCAGCTGGGACTACTCCACAAAGTGTAAACAGACCGGGGGAGGGTGTGCAGTTTTAACAAGGCATGTGTCCCCTCTGTAGGAGGTGACAAGGTGCTGACACCAGGACCAACTATGCCCACCAAGAGCATAGTTTGGAGATGCAGGGTTGGCATGGTTTGTGCAGGTTTTCTCAGCGAGGGGACCCACAACGCAAGGACTTAGGCCCCACCGGAGGGTGTGGGGTTTGGGGTGAGCAAGTTAAGTAGTGAATGTCTGTACTGTGCTGGTTCCCTCAGGTTGCTGTGTGTTTACGCTGGGGTGTGGGGGAGGGAAATGGTGCTTGCCATCTTTGTTCCTGGAAAGGTCCCTTGGCAAACTCTGAGCTTAGTAAGTAACTACCCCTCTGGTGTGCCCCAGATGTTTTTCAAACTACTGCTTCTATGCTGTATCTCCAAGGGGCTATTTGTTTTGTTGGCTCTTTAAGGGCAGGGACTCAGTTTCTTATTGCCCTCCAGACTCTCCCAGAGTTGAGCCCACTGACTTCTAAGTTCCAGGCTTTAAGTCCCACTGTTTGTTAGAAGTCACAAAATTTGGCCCATCTGATTTTCAAAACCAAATGCTATGGGGATTCATTTTCCCTGTGTGATCTCCCCAGTGTGATAGTCTTTTCCTAACCTCTCTCCATGACCATCACATCCTCCCTTTGGTGTCCACCAATTAATTAATTCTTTTTATATTATTTTTTTAATGTTTATTTTTGAGAGAGAGGTGGGGGAGGGAAGATGGGCAGAGAGAGAGGGAGACACAGAATCTGAAGCAGGCTCCAGGCTCTCAGGTATCAGCACAGAGCCTGATGTAGGGCCAGAACTCAGGATCTGTGAGATCATGACCTGGGTGGAAGTTGGACACTTCACCAAGTGAACCACCCATGTGCCCCCAATTAATTAATTCTTTAGTTAATTAATTCCTTTCTCTTGCTAACTTTGGGTTCTATTCTTCTTTGGCTAGTTCCTTGAGGTAGGTGGTGGGATTGAGGTCTATCCTGTTCTTAAAGTAGGTATTTATTGCTATAAACTTCTCTCTTAGAATTGCTTTTGCTCCATCCCTTAGGTTTTAGTATATTATACTTCCATTTTCATTTGTCTCAAGGTATTTTATTTCCCCTTTTATTTCTTCTTTGATCTATTAATGGTTCTGAAGGGTTATACAGGGATTCCTGAGTGGCTCAGTCAAGTATTGGACTTCAACTCAGGTCATAATCTCACGATTCATGAGTTCAAGCCCTGCATAGGGCTCTGGGCTGATAGCTCAGGGCCTGGAGACTGCTTTGGATTCTTTTTTTTTTTTTTTTTTTTTTTATTTAATGTTTTATTTATTTCTAGGAGGGAGAGAGAGAGAGAGAAAGACAGAGTGAGCAGGGGAGGGTCAGAGAGAGAGGGAGTCACAGACCGAAACAGGCTCCAGGCCCTGCGCTAGCAGTCAGCACAGAGCCCGACGCGGGGCCCGAACCCACGAACCGCGAGATCATGACCTAAGCGAAAGTTGGACGCTTAACCGACTAAGCCACCCAGGCGCCCCGGGACTGCTTTGGATTCTGTGTCTCCCTCTGTTTTTGCACCTCCCCTGCTCAAACTCTGTCTCTCTCAAAAATAAACAAACATGAAAAAAATTTTTAAGTGTTGTTTAATTTCCTTATATTCATGAATTTTCCAGTTTTCCTCCTGTTATTAACTTCTAGTTTCATACCATTGGTTAATGGAAATACTTGTTGTTTCAATTTCTTGAATTGGCTAAGACTTATTTCATGACCTAACACAAAATGTAGTCTATCCTAGGAAATTTTCCATGTGTACATGAAGAGAATGTGTATTATTCAGTTGTTGGATGAAACGTCTATAAATGTCAGTTCCATTTGGCCTATAAGGATGTTCAAATCTACTGAGTTATGTTTATTTTTGTGTTTTGTAAAAAAAATTTATTTAAAATTTAAATTAATTAAAATTTTTTAAATTTTATTTTATTAAAATTTTTTTATAGTTTATTTTTGAGACAGAGAGAGACAGAACATGAGTAGGGGAGGGTCAGAGAGAGAGGGAGACACAGAATCTGAAACAGGCTCCAGGCTCTGAGCTGTCAGCACAGAGCCCAACTCGGGGCTCAAACCCATGAACTATGAGATCATGACCTGAGCCGAAGTTCTACGCTTAACTGACTGAGCCACCCAGGCGCCCCCCCAAATTTTAAATTTTAAATTTAATTTTATTTAAATTCCAGTATATTTAACATGCAGTGTTACACTGGTTTCAGGTGTACAGTGACTTAATAATTCCACACATCACACAGTGCTCATCATGACAAGTGAATTGCCTCTTTTACCCATCCCCTTACCCACCTCCCTTCTGGTAACTATCAGTTTGTTGCCTATAGTTAAGAGTCATTCTTGGTTTCTGTTTTTTCATTTGTTTTGTTGTTGTTTCTTAACTTCTACATATGAGTGAAATCATGGTATTTGTCTTTCTCTGACTGACTTAAATTAGCATTATACTCTCTATCACCATCCATATGTGCATGTATTCCTTTGAATTAGTGTTTTCATATTCTTTGGGTAAATACCCAGTAATATGATTATAAGATCATAGGGTAGTTCTATGTTTGATGGTTTGAGGGAACTTCATACTGTTTTCCACAGTGGCTGCCCAAGTTTTCATTCCCACCAACAGTGTACAAGGGTTCCTTTTTCTCCACATCTTTGCCAATATTTGTTGTTTCTTATGTTTTTTTATTTTAACCACCCTGACAGGTGTGAGGTGATATCTCATTGTAGTTTTGATTTGCATTTCCCTGATAATGAATGATGTTGAGTATCTTCATGTGTCTGTTTGCCATCTGCATGTCTTCTTTTGGGAAATGTCTGTTCTTCTGTCCATTTTTAAATTGGATTATTCGTTTTTGGGGTGTTGAGTTATATAAGTTCCTTATAGATTTTTAATACTAACACTTTATCAGATATGTCATTTGCAAATACCTTCTTCCATTCTGCAAGTTACCTTTTAGTTTTGTTGGTTATTTCCTTTGCTGTGCAGAAGTTCTATATTTCGATATAGTTCCAATAGTTTATTTTTGCTTTTATTTCCCTTCCCTCAGGAGACATATCTAGAAAAATATCTAAGTCCTATGTCAGAGAAATTAGTACCTGTGCTCTCTTCTAGGATATTTATGGCTTCAAATCTCCCATTTAGGTCTTTAATCCATTTTGAATTTATTTTGGTGTATGGTGTAAGAAAGCAGTTCAGTTTCATTATTTTGCATGAAGTTGTACAGTTTTACCAGCATAATTTATTTAAGAAACTGTCTTTTCCACATTCTATATTCTTGTCTCCTTTGTCATAAACTAATTGACAAGGTAAGTCTGGGTTTATTTCTGGATTCTTTATTCCATTCCATTCATCTTGTGTCTATTTTTAGTGCCAGTACCATACTGTTTTGATTACCACAGCTTTGTAGTATGTCTTGAAATCTGGGAATGGGATGCCTCCAGCTCTGCTTTATTTCCCCAAGATTAATTTGGTATTCAAGTACTTTTGTCGTTCTACACAAATTTTAGCATTATTTGTTCTAGTTTGTGAAAACGCACTCAGTATTTTATAGGGATTGCATTGAATTGGTAGATTGCTTTGGGTAATATTGACAATATATTTTCTTCCAGTTCCTGAGATGGGATGTCTTTTCATTCATTTTTGTTTTCTTAAATTTCTTTCATCCGTATTTTATAGTTTTTAGAGTATAGCTCTTTCACCTCTTTGGTTCAATTTATTTCTAGGTATCTTACTGTTTTTGGTGCAACTGTAAATGGGATTGTTTTCTTAATTTCCTCTTTCTGCTGTTCATTATTAGTGTATAGAAATGGAACAGATTTCTGCACATTGATTTCATATCCTGCAACATTACGGAATTAATTTATCAGTTCATTTATCAGTTAGTAGTTTTTTGGTGGAGGCTTTAGAGTTTTCTATATGTAGTTTCATGTCATCCGCAAAACATTCAAGTTTTACTTCTTACCAGTTTGGATGCCTTTATTGTTGTTGTCTCATTGCTGTGGCTGGTACTTCTGGTACTAAGTTGACTAAAAGTGGTGAGAATTGACATCTTTGTATTGTTCCTGACCTTGTTGGGGATAGCTCGTAATTATTCCCTATTTTGTATGTTAGCTGCAGGTTTTTCATATACAGCCTTTATTTTGTTGAGGTATGTTCCCTTTAAACCCACTTTGTTGAGAGTTTTTAAGTTTTCATCATGAGTGGATGTTGTATATTGTCAAATGCTTTTTCTGCATCTATTAAGATGATCATATGGTATTTATCCTTTCTCTTATTAATGTGATGTATCGCATTCATTGATTCACAAATATTGAACCATGCTAACATCTAAGGCATAAGTCTTACTTGTTCTTGGTGAACCATTCCTTTTTAAAGTTTATTTATTTTGAGAGAGAGAAGAGGCGCACCTGAGTTGGGGGAGGGCAGAGGGAGAAAGAGACTCTTAAGCAGGCTCCACACTCAGTGCAGAGCCCAACATGGGCCTTGATCTCATGACTGAGATCATGAACCAAGCCAAGATCAAGAGTCTGAAGCTTAAAACTGACTGAGCCACTCAGGCACCCCAGTGGATGATTTTTTATATGTATTAAATTCACTGGGGCACCTGGGTATCTCAGTCAGCTAAGCAACAGACTCTTGATCTGGGCTCAGGCCATATTCTCTCAGTTTGTGAGTTCAAGCCCTGCATGGGGCTCTGTGCTATCAGCCTGGAACCGCTTGGAATTCTCTGTCTCCTCTCTCTGCCCCTACCCTAATCATGCTCTCTTACTCTCTCTCAAAAAATAAATAAACTTAAAAATATAAATGTACTAAATTCAATTTGCTAATATTATGTTGGGGATTTCTGTATCTATGTTCATTAGAGATATTGGCATGTAGTCTTGCTTTTCTGTCTTTCTGTCTTTGTGTGGTTATGGTATCAGGGTAATGCTGGCTTCATAGAATAAATTTTGATGTTTTCCTTTCTCCTTTGTTTTTCAGAATAGTTTGAGAAAAATAGGTATTCTTTAAGTGTTGGTATAATTCAGCTGTGAAGCCATCTAGTCCTGTATTTCTGTTCGTTGGAGTTTTTTGATTACTGATTTAATTTCATTACTAGTAATCAGTCTATTCAAATTTTCTATATCTTCCTGATTCAACTTAGATTATATCTTTCTGTGAATTTATCCATTTCCTCCAGGTTGTCCAATTTATTTGCATACAATTTTCCTGAGTCTCTTATAGTCCTTTGCATTTCTCTGATGTCAATTGTCATTTCTCCTTCACTTCTGAATTAATTTGAGTCCTATCTCTTTCTTTTGATGAGTCTTATTAAAGGTTTATCATTTTTCCTCCTCTCAAAGAACCATCTCCTAATTATTGATTTTTTTAGCCTCTATTTCATTTATTTCTGTTCTTATCATTATTATTTCCTTCCTTCTGATAGTTTTGGGCTTTTTATTGTCTAGCTTTTTATAGTTGTAATGTTAGATTATTTATGTGAGATTTTTGTTTGTTTCTTGTAGTAGGATTGTATTACTATAAACTTTCTTCTTAGAGCTATTCTGTGTTCCATAGATTTTGGACCATTGTGCTTTCATTTTCATTTCTTTGTTTTTATTTCCTCTTTGATATCTTGGTTGACTCATTCATTGTTTAGTAGAATATTAGGCCGCTATGTATTTATTCTGTCCAGATTTTTTCTTATAACTGATTTCTACTTTCATACCATCATGGTTGGAAAAGATGCTGGAGAAGATTTTAATCTTATATTTATTAAGATTTATTTTGTGGCTTATCATGTGACTAATCTTGGAGAATATTCCATGTGCACTTGAAAAGAATATGTATTCTGTTTGAGGGTGGGATTTTCTGTATGTATCTATTAGTTCTTTCTGGTCTAATGTGTCATTCAAAGTCACTGTTTTCTTGATTTTCTCTCTGGATGATCTATTCATTGATAAAATGAATTGTTAAAGTCTGCTGCTATTGTATTACTGTCACTTTCTCTCTTTATGTTAATAATTGCTTTAGTGAAACCAACTTGACAATAAACTATAAAGGAAAAAATTTTTAAATAATAATTGCTTTATGTATTTCAGTGCTCCTAAGTTGAATGCATAGATGTTTACAGTTGGATTGTTCCCTTTATCATTATGTAATGCCCTTCTTTGTTTCTTACTATAGTTTTTGTTTTAAAGTCTATTTTATTTGATATATGTATTGCCACACCAGTTCTTTTTTTTCTTCCTTTTTTTTAACTTCCATTTGCGTGGTACATATTTTTTCTCATCCCTTACTTTCAGTTTATACTTCTATTTAGGTCTGAAGTGGGTCTCTTGTAGGCAGTGTATAGAAGGATCTTTTTTTTTTTTTTTTAATTCACTCACCCTATGTCTTTTGTTTGGAGCATTTAGTGCATTTATATTTAAAGTAATTAATTAGCTGTGTACTTATTGCCATTTTAATTGTTTTCTTGCTTGTTTTTGTAGTTCTTTGTTTCTTCTTTTGCTCTCTTCTCGTGGTTTGATAGCTTGCTCTAGAATTATGCTTGTATTCTTTTTAGGTTTTTTTTTGTGTATCTGTTATTGGCTTTTGATTCTTAGTTACCGTTAGATTTGTATATAATATCTTGTGTGTATACCAATCTATATTAAATCGATTAAGTTTCAATACATTCTAAAATCACTAAATTTTTATTTTTCTATGTTTTATGTACATGATGTTATAATTTATATATGTTTATTTTGTGTATCCCCCTACTGACTTTTATAGATCAAGTTGATTTTACTACTTTTGTGTTTTAATCTTCAAACTGGCTATGTAAGTGATTAATGTGCTATCTTTATTATACATTCACTTTTACTTGTGAATTTTTTCCTTTTATAAATTTCTTATGGCTATAGCCATTATTGCTTAAATATTCCTTTTGTCCTTTTCTCTTTGTCTTCTCCTGGAATTTCCATAATGCAGATACTGTTTCCTTTGATTATGTCTCATAAGTCCCTGTGGACTATCTTCACTCTGTCATTTTTTGTTTTGTTTTTATTTTTGCTACTGTGACTTGATAATTCAAATGTTATATATTCTAGGTCACTGTTTCTTTTGCCTGGTCAAGTCTGCTTTTGAAGCTCTCTACTGAATTCTTCAGCTAAGTTGTATTTTTAAGCTCTGATCTCTCTCTCCCTCTCTCTTTTTGAGAGTTTCTACTTCTTTGTTAAGCTTCTCATTTTGTTTGGGTTTTTCAAAATTTTGTTTAGCTGTCAGGGTGTTCTTCTAGTTCACTTAACTTCTTTAAGGATTAGTCTGAATTCTTTGCCAGGCAGTTCATAGATCTTCATTTTTTTTTAGGGTCACTTATTAGAGATTTATTAGTTTCTTTTGGTGTTGTCATGTTTACCTAACTTTTTTATTCTTTATCTTGCTATCTGAGAGTTTGAATGCAGTCTCTTCTTCCAGACTTCATTGGTTCACTTTGGCAGAGACCATTCTTCAACAGGCAGGTCGATTTGGATTTTTTAATGTGTCTGCTGGTAATATTCTTGGATTGGGGATGGGGGAAGGGCTTGCTCTCAGTTTTGGGTGATGCCACTGCCCAAGCACTGAGGTCAGGAGTTGGTATTTCTGGTTCCCGACATAAGTGAAGGACTGTATAATGGGCTCTATGGTTACTTGGGTTCTCTAGTTAGGCTTCCTAAGCAGTTGGTACTGGGTACTATACTCAGCTGGGGTTATGAATTATCTTTCATACTCTGGAACAGTCCCCAGCACCTGCATGGCTCATTATTTGGGGACCAGGATCAGGCAAAATTATTCAGTAAATTCTTTTGCTGAACAAGGCCACTGATTTTGCTCTGCAGATGGAGATAGCCATAGGCTGTACACTTTGTTTAAGTGCCACCGTAAGCAGGTTGTTGGATGAGCTTCATAGTTTTCTGAGTGTTCTGGTTAGGTTCCCTGATCAGGCTGGCTGACAGCTGTATTTAGCTATGGTGAGGGCTACAGATCAGTTTCCTTGCCCAGGGAGAGTGGGAGAACTAGTTTTAAGGTTGGCAAGATTTTTTGTTTGTGGTCTTCACCCCAGGTAACCCACACCCCATGTTCCCTGGATGAATGGGGCTACTGGCTTTGTTCTGTGGCCACTCAGCTCTTCCTGCTGTATTCTGCTTGAGCATTACTGGGCTATGGAGCTTTCCAGGTGGTCCAGCCAGTCTTTCTGGTCAGTTGGGGCTGGCAGCTACTCAGCAGTTGGTGGGACTGTGAATTAGCTCCTCTGCCTGGGCATGGGCAGACTGGTCTCTAGGGACCACAAAACGCTCTTCATCTGATGACTCAAGTCAAGGAGATAGGAGTTCCTTGGTCAGGTTGCACCACTGACTTGATTCTGCAGATTAGCAAAACCAGTGGCTTGGACTAATATTTGGGTGCTACTGGTAGGAACTCAGTCTACCAAGATCTGAATGCTGGTTGTTGGAAACTTCTTTTCCCTTCTCCACTACAGTCAGGTTTCCAGTAGTCAAGCTCCATAGATTCTCTTATAGTCCCCATGGAGTAAAATTGGAGTTGGGGCTCCCAGGAAGTGGTCCACACTCTGGGGGAACTGGATGTTCACCCTGTGCTTTCTTTTCTTACTGGAGGTACTATAGTCTTAGAAGAAACATCTTATTGTGATGCTGCACTGGCCTGGGAGAGAAGCATTTTAATCAGCATGAAGCTGATCCTGTTACCCCTCTAGTGTGATCTGTCTTGGTCTCTGTGGTGCAGAGGGGTGCTTCAGCACACCATATTCTAGGATTTTCTCAGTGGCGTCTTGTGCAAGAATTGTGCATGAAAAGGTGTTAGCTGTTTTTCTTGTTAGAAGGATCTAAGTCGATAATGACTTATGGTGTCATGTTGGTGATGTCATTCCTATCATATTGTTTAATCAGTTCAGCAATGGACATTTGGGTTGCTTCTACCTTTTGGCTATTGTGAATAATGCTGCTATGAACAAATATCAGTTTGAGTTTTGCTGTCAATTCTTTTGAGTATATACCCAGAAGTGAAATTGCGGGCTATATGGGAATTTCATTTTTAAAAATTTTGAAGATCCATCAAGCTGTTTCTCATAGCAGCTGCCTAGTTCACATTTCCACTAGCAGTGCACAAGTGTTCCAGTTTTTCTACATTGTTGTTTTTCTTTATTTCTATTTTTTTTTAATAATTACCATCTTTTTAAAAATATGTTTTATTTATTTCTGAGAGAGACAGACAGTGTGAGCAGGGGAAGGTCAGAGAGAGAGGGAGACACAGAATCTGAAACAGGCTCCAGGCTCTGAGCTAGCTGTCAGCACAGAGCCCGATGTGGGGCTCGAACCCACAAACTGTGAGATCATGACCTGAGCGGAAGTCAGACGCTTAACAGACTGAGCCACCCAGGAGCCCCTTTAATAATTACCGTCTTAATGGGAGTTGTATCTTGTGGTTTTGATTCACATTTCCCTAATGATTAGTGATTTGAGTTCTCTCTTATGTGCTTATTAGCCATTTGTATACCTTGTTTGGAGAAATAGCTCTTCAAGTCCTTTGCCCATTTTTAATTAAGTTGTTTGCTTTCCTGTTGTTGAGTTGTAGATGTCCCTTTTATATCCTGTGTATTAGTCATTTTGTCAGATATGATTTGCAAGTATTTTTTTCCATAGGTTACCTCTTTACTGTGTTGATTGTATCCTTTGTTGCATATAGTTGTAAATTTTGATATTCCGATTTATCTGTATTTTCTTTTGTTTCCTGTGCTTTTGATGTCATAGTCCAATGTTAAGAAGTTTCTTCCTGTCTCCATCTAAGAGTTTCATCATTATAACTCTAATATTTAGGGCTTTGATCGATTTTGAGTTAATTTTTTATATGGTGTAAGATGAAAGTCCAATTCCATTTTCACACATATGGATATCCAGTTTTCCCAACGGTGGTTTTTAAAAAGATTGTCCTCTTCCTGTTAAATCATCTTGGTGCTCTTGTCCAAAAGTATTTGACCATATATGCAAGGATTTATTTCTGTGATCTTTATTCTGTTCTTTTGTTCTTTGTGTGTATTTTGGTCTCTCTGTTTGTTTTTAAGATTTTGATTACTATAGCTTTGTCACAGCTTTTGAAGTCAGGAAGTATGTTACATTTAAGTTTGTTCTTTTTCAAGACTGTTTGGCTATTCGTAGTCCCATGAGATTTTATATAAATTTTAGGATGGATTTTTTTCCTTTTTTTTTAAAAATAAAATTGTTGTGGTTTTGATAGGATTGCACTGAATTACGAGGTTACACTGGGTAGTATTGATATCTTAACATTAAGTCTTGCAATTCATAAACACAGGATATCTTCCATTTGTTGGTGTGTTTTAAGTTTCTTTCAGAAATGTACATGAGTTTTTACAGTATTTTTATTCAAAATATTAAAAAACTGGAGATCACCCAGATATCCTTCAGAAAGTTAATGGTTGAACAAACTGTGGTACATCCACACCATGAAAAGTTATTCAGAAATAAAAAGGAATAAATTATTGACATACTCAATAGCCCAGATGAATCTCCAGAGAACTGTGGTGGGGAATGCCAATCTGAAAATGTTATGTAGTATGATTCCATTTATATAACCTTCTTGAAACGTTACAGTTATAGAAATTAATAACAGATTAGTGATTTCCTGGGATTAATGAGTGGATGAGAGTTAGATGGCCAGTGGGTGTGTTTACCAAAGGTTGACATAAGAGGTCCTTGTGGTGATGGAAATTTTCTGTATCTTGACCATATTATTGTCAATAACCTGACTGTGATATTGTATTGAAATTTTGCATGGTATCTCTGCATTATTTCTTACAACTGCATGCAAACCTTGAATTATTTCAAAATAAAGAGTACAATTTAGAAGAAAGAAAAAGGAATGGAAATATGTGATATCTTTGAGAAAGATTTCCATAAAATATTGTTAACAATAAAAGGAAATTTAATGCTGTTTGGCAAGTGGCTGGCTATAATGATTCACTTCTCAAGCTCTCTTGAGAATCAAGATTTTTTTCCCCCTGCTTTGTTTTAATGATGCTTAGAATACAAGTATCTTGCAGCAGTAACAGCTCTGGATGGCTTAGGAACACTGTTGCTATTAGAAACTAATTGTCACCAAAGATACTATGGAGAATCTGTCTAGTAGAGACTGTGACATTCTTAACTAAGTCAGATGACTATCTCTTCTAGCCTGGCTGTGTTACCCAGATGCCCCCAAGCAGGTGAGCAGGTTGGCACCTTGCTTGTATTCACAGGAAAGTTTTCACCTGCATGACCCTGAGAATCAGTTCCTCCTTAAATATTGAGCTCTCGGCACCTCACCTATACTATCCTAGCCTTGGCCAAGTTCCCAGCCTTAAAAAAAAAAAAAAAAAGACTAGATGATCCAAACAAACTAGTTTCTTAGCTGTAAATTGGATAAATGATATACGATTATCTCTCGAGTTTTAATTCCAAGATTGATAATAATAGCTACTGGGCATGGGCTTCTGCTTTAGGATTAGGCATTTTATTTACTAATTTATATAATCTTCACCAGAACCTTTTGAGGAGGAGCTTATTTTCATTTTCATTTTACAAATAAGAAAAACTGTGTCAGAAAGGTGAAGGAAATCTCCTGAGAACACACAGTGAAAGGGTAAGGAATCTGGGAAGATGGGAACCAGTCATCTCAATTTTTCCAGGACTGAAGGGTTTCCCCAGATGTGGGACTTTCAGTACTGGGGAAGTCCCAAGTAAAATCAGATGAGTTGATCAACCTCGCTGGGAGGTCAATCCTAATCTCCTGTGATTAATTCCAGAGTATATATTCTCTTGGCTGTACCACTCCACCTCTCAGTTTCTTTCTTTATGTTTTTAAATTTTTAATGTTTTATTTATTTCTGAGAGAGAGAGGCACACACACAGCATGAGCAAGGGAAGGTCAGAGAGAGAGGGAGATACAGAATCTGAAACAGCCTCCAGGCTCTGAGCTAGCCGTCAGAACAGAGCCCGATGCGGGGCTCGAACCCATGAACCGTGAGATCATGACCTGAGCCGAAGTCAGACGCTCAACCGACTGAGCCACCCAGGTGCCCCACCACCTCTCAGTTTCTTAAGAGACTGCCTGAGAGTTGTCACTATTAAAACAAGCAAGACAAATTGCGTTTTTTTCAGGGAGAAGTGGGAATAAAAATGCTACCTGGAATAACAGGAGAAAGTGGTAGGCAAGGAAACCTATATTTAAATTTTATATTGTTCATTTTCAAAAATAATTGGTATAGAAAGACTGGCAGACAAGCAATTAAACTTGAAATATATTAAAATGAGAAAATAAGGGAGATGAGCATGGAATTTATATATTTTTAAGTGTCTTATAGAAGTTTTAATAAATAATGTATGCTCCTTAGAAACAAATGCTAATAAAATAAATCTAGGAGGATGGCTTGCAGTAGGATTTGAGATCAGCAGATGCAGCACATTAATCCAAAGATTGGCAGAGTTAATGGCCCCACACGCAAGAGTGCTTGCTTTCTCAGAATTGCAGTTTGCACAGATTTAGCCTCCCTTCTCTCCCTAACCCTGCCTTTTGAATAAATGTTCCTTTGCTGAAAAAGTGTGATGCAATCCTTGGGGAGCAGAGTAGCAAATCAGGCAAAACACAGAACTGGCAACAGCTTGGAGGATGCCAAACCCAGTGACCGCTGGAGCAGAGTTGGGTAGCAGATGTTGTGTTACCATGGCAACCAGTGGGCGGCTCCAAGTGAAGAAGGGACTCAATTTCCAGGGACTGAGACAGGAGGGAGTCTTTGACCCAGCCTTTTTCTAGAGCTCTGTGGCTTTGGAAATGTTGGGGGCAAACGGAGACATAAAGGAGGGGCTATTAGAGTTTCCTTTGCTCACTGCTATTGTACTATTGGTAAAAGAAAAAAATACCTTTTTAAAAAAAAAATCGACCTTCGACAGGAAACCTGCTGCCAGCTGTGTATTAATGAGTTGCGTTGCCTCCAGGAGACTCCATAATCCCCCTCCCAGTTGAACTGGTGGCTCCTCCTCCAGCGATTCCTCTGCCTGCCTTTGCTTCCTAATTACTGCCTTTGAAGGATACACAGTCCTGCAGAATGACTGCTTGTTAGGCACCAAGGAGGTTCCACGGGCCACTTCCCTCCCCACTTTGTGGTTCCCGTGCTGGCCCCACAAGCCGGCACTGCGGGAGCCCAGCGTCCATTTAATGTGGTTCACACGCACATCAGGGCCTCGGTCACCATGGCCCAGTGCACACTTGCCCAGACACTGAGGCGACTGGAGACATGAACACACACCTCCCGTTCTCCATCATTGTTCCACTGCCACTGTGTGCTCGGAATTAATTTTTTCTAAAAAGATCTAATTATCCTGTGAATGGCATAGTTGTATTACATTTTTTTTTTTAAATGTCAGAAGCCTTTATTTTTCAAATGTAAACCATTAAGATATTTCTTTGTGTTTTAACCTCGTTTTGACATTTCTTTGTTTTTGGATACATTGTGAGCCTCAAACAAACAAACAAATAAAAATAGCAGTGTTCCCTGATCTTTCTCAACCTCTGGGAAACCCTGGAATCTGCCTGCTGTTCTCAGAAGAAGAAAGAGATTCCAAATTTTGGGAGCCTCAGCTTTTTTTCTAGAGCAAGGGCTTCCAAAAGCAGTTCACTGGGTCACAGACTAAAAAAAATATTAAAATTTCTATTTATTTTTATTCCAGTATAGTTAATATGCAGTGTTATTAGTTATGGATGTACAGTATAGTGATTCAGCAGCCCCATACATCACCTTGTGCTCATCACAACAAGTGCACTCCTTAATCCCCATCATCTATTTTCCCTCTCCCCCCNCTCCTCTCTGGTAATCAGCAGCTTGTTCTCTACAATTGAGTCTGTTTCTTGACTTCTCTCTCCGTTTCTTTTGCTTATTTGTTTTGTTTCTTAAATTCCACATTTATAAAAACACTAATTCAAAAGGATACATGCACCTCTGTTTATAGCAGCATTATTTACAATAGTCAAATTATGGAAGCAGGCCACATGGCTATCTATAAATGAATGGATAAAAAAGATACACAAAATTTCTATTTTTCGTCTCAGCCTACAGAAGTCTAGTTTCTGTATTTGTGTTATACCTACTATGTTAATGCAATGGTGTATATGTGTGCATGTATGTATAATTTTAATTTAGTAAAGATTTCTGGAGGTTGTATCATATAGTTTTTAAAACCACTTTAATTCACATATCTTACAATTCATCCATTAAGAATACACAATTCAATGACTTTTAGTATATTCAGTTTTACTTTGATTACCAAAATCAATGTTTGAACATTTTCATTACCCAAAAAGAGACCCCATTCTCCCCAGCCCCTAGCAGCCTCCCGCTTCTTTTTTTTAACCTCTATAGGTGTTACTCTTCTTGATATTTCATGTAAACAGAATTCTACTAATGTACTTTTTGTGTCTAGCTTTTTTCGCTTAGCATAATGTTCTCAAGGTTCATCTGTGTTGTAGCATGTATCAGTACTTCATTTCTTTTTATGACTGAATAGGATGGATATATACCATATTTTATTTATCCATTTATCATTGTTCTTAGGGGTTAGCAACCAAACTTTGTTGTAGACCCCTGATCTATTTAATCTATGCATTATATGCACTACGCATCAAAGACAATATTCAAAATATTCAACAGTAGCCAGACACTGACAAAAACACATGTTTTAAGCTCTGGAATCTGGAAGCCTTGATTAATACCAAGTTACAGTCTTTATTTGCTGGGACCCAAGAAGCTGGTGGCAAGGTGCTCAGGGGGCCAAAGGGAGAGGCAGTTTATTACAACTGTCATGGTGTTATTTCAATAATTTAGCAGCTGGTGGGGCCATAGTTGTGTGCGTATAAGCTGACATCTCCCTGGCAGATCTGTTGTGAGGGTTAAGTGAGGCCAGGCACACAGAGAATCTGGGGGAATCTTCTTTGGAAATACGTGGTAGCGGGGCGCTTGGGTGGCTTAGTCGGTTAAGCGTCCGACTTTCGCTTAGGTCATGATCTCGCGGTTCGTGGGTTCGAGCCCCGCGTCGGGCTCTGTGCTGACTGCCAGCTCAGAGCCTGGAGCCTGTTTCAGTCTGTGACTCCCTCTCTCTCTGACCCTCCCCTGCTCGCACTGTCTCTCTCCTAGAAATAAATAAAACATTAAAAAAAATTAAAAAAAAAAAGGGAAATACGTGGTAGCTTGTGACATGTAGCAAGCACAACTGTCAGCCTAAAGTCACTGCTCCTCATTCCCTTCAATGTAGGACTGCTCCCTGCAGCTGAGTGAGTCCCTCTCCTAGAAGCCTATTTTGTTATGCATCTAAAGGGAGTCCTAAGGTCTATGGCATGTGCAAGTACATCCCACTGAGATAGCAAAGGGAACATCTCTTGCTTGGTCCCCATGGCTTCTCCTCTGGAAAAGGAGGGGGATAAACCTGGCTGGAGTCCGAGGGAACAGACTGAACGTGAGGTCACTGGGATGCAGGAACGAATAAACTTCAAACAAAATCCTACTTTTGCAATTCCCTGCTTGCCCTGCCTTGGTCTGTATCCCCAGAATGTTCCCTGATTCATTCTAGGATCTGCTGATCACTTCCCATCTTTGCCATGAAATCACAAAGTTTAGGAAGAACTAAGGGCCATGTAGGGAATGTTACTTGCTCAAGATCACTCATGGCTGGCTAGCTGGTGCAAGAGCTGAATTGAGAGCAGAGGTTTCCTGATTACGGGCTGGACCAGCCTTGCAAGAACCGCCAATGTGAGAGCAAACGGAGAGCTTCACTGAGCTCCTTCTCTATTGGGTGCCCTGTGGGCCCTCAGTGTTTGCTTATCAGGGGATTTCAAATGCCCAGCCTCTTCCAGAACTCTCTGTCACCATGTTCAATGGAAAGAGTTTTAACTGCAGAGGACTTGGCTGCTTGAGGATCTGGACTGGAAGCAAATAACAGTTAAAAGTTAGAAAACAATACTTAAGAGAATGGAGAGGAGGATGAGGGGCATATTTATGGCACTTTTAGATGTTTTAGACGACAAAGATTGACTACAAAGGGAAGGGGGAACTGCTCACTGCCAGAGATGGTGGAGGAAGAGAACACAGTGAGGTCCAGGCAGAATTGAAAGGTAAATGTGAGCCTTGTGGATGAAGTTTCATGATGGTCTGTGGTGGTACTGGTGGATTAGGACCTATCTTCCCAGGGAGGCCTGTCCCCATCCCTTTGGGTTACTTGAATGCTCCAACCTCTTTGGCAGTGTTCTTCCAAAAGGAGAGTCAAGATTTAGAAGCAGAATGGCAGAAATGGCTGCCGAATGGTGTGAAGGAAGTCACAGATTGCCATCTGCTCTTCTCCCACCTCTGGATCATTAACTGGCACCATGTAGGGTATCCAGGTCCTCTGGGACTCCTCATAGTGTTTGGAATCAGTAGGGACTTTGATCTTCAGGCAAGAGAAACCCCAGCTCCAGCTGGCTTAATCAGTAAGGAAGGGCATGTTTCTCTTAACAAGTCATGCAGAACTGGGTCAGGATCTAGGCATGGAATGATGAAATGCTCATTGACGCTATTAAGGCCGTGGGCTCTTCATCTCTCTGCGCTGGTGTCCTCCGCTTTGCCTTCCCCCTAAAACTCTTTCTTTCCTGGTTGTAAGGTGGCAACCAAGAGATATTGGGGCTGTGTGTGTTCTTATTCCCAGGAGAGAGAAAGAAAATGGCCACTAGCTTTGTTTTTGACATAAGTCTTTTGTTTTCAAGTGATTGGGCTAAATTAGGTTACACATGCCCACTCTTAGGTCAAAATCCACCATCAGGGAAATGCCACAAGCCAACTGGTTCTCTGCTCTAGATCAAAACCGTGTACATGGGAGCTTTGGCTTTAACTGTGGTGCACTTGACACTTCATCCCTCAGGACAAAACTGCGCCTTGATGGGCATTGCCATCAAGGACAAAACAGCGCCTGCCTGGATGAGGCATAAAGCTGGGCTCCCTGGCTCTTGAAGTAACAACAGAGGATGAGAGCATTTCTGAATCCAAATTCTATCTTGCTAGTATGATGTATGTCATATCCTCAAACTGCTATCACTCAAGTAACACCTTCACTTTCTTTTTTTGCAATATCAGCACTCCATCTGTGGCATTCCTTACTAGTTTTCTTTAAACCACTCCTTTTTATAAGTTTTTTTTTTTTTAAAAAGTGAAATCTTATCACCATTGGAAATAGGAAACCTGTATCTCTTGCCAAAGTTATAAGGTTGCTGTAAAAATAAATATATGACAGTGTTAATTTTATCTAGGCACTGTTGCCTGAAAAGGCACTGGTTCTAAGACAGCTGCTTTAAATGAGAAATTGGCAGGTGTTTGAAGTGTTAGAGACACACCAGAACTGAACAGAGACTTTGTCTTTAACCTAAGCAGGTGAATTGAAAGAAATTTGAGAAAGAATTGGCTTTCCCACTCTGATTTAGTATTCTTTTTTTCATGTTTATTTTGAGAGAAAGAACATATGCCTGAGTCAAGGAGGGGCAGAGAGAGAGGGAGAGAATCCCAGTTAGACTCCACTCTCAGTGAGAAACCCAATGAGGGGCTCAATCTCACAACCATGAGATCATGACCTGAGCTGATATCAAGAGTCAGGCGCTTGACTAACTGAGCCACTCTGGAGCCCCTGATTTAGTGTTCTTTAATGACATGTCTGTGTACCACATGTTCGGTAACCAATGTGATCAACCAATTACCATGGTAAATAACCAATTTTATTTCTTCCTCCTGTCTAGGCAATGCTATACCTAACCACATCTCATGGGCCATTAGTGAACTGTGTCCTACTTTTGGGGAAGCTGTCTGTTGCATTCTGCTGCCTGCCTTCAATTTTCATGCTCCTCTGTAATACTAAGGTAGTGAGAACAATTAGAATATTGACATTTCTTACTAGACTTGGGGATCAAACTATATACATATTAATAGGGCACTTACTGAGATTTAGAGAGTAGAAGGCAGAGCCCCTCCCTTTAATGTACTTACAATCTAGGTGAAGAAAGAGGACCCAATGATTCATAATGCAGAAGGGGAAATGTGAGTGGAGATGAAAGTGTCCTCTGCCTTTCCCTCCTGCAGCTCAGAGGGAGTCTGCGGTGCCTAGAACACTTCAGTCTCTGTCTGAGGTCCAGGGGATGGGGGTCAGGGACCTGGGTCATCACTTGGTTCCTCCAATCTGGAATGGATTTTATGCTCCCATGAAGGCAGAGCTGAGAGTCCCACACTGTTCCTCCTCCCAGCCTTACCTGGATACCAGCTTGGGATCCAGGAGATGAGAAGTACTACCTTGCCTTCTAAAAATAACCTTACTGCCTTGGGAGATGTGTGGAGGAAGAAGTTCTTGCGGCTGAGGTCAGAGAAGTCGTTGCCTATTTTCTCCTCTAGGGTTTTGATGGTTTCCTGTGTCATATTTAGGTCTTCCATCCATTTTGAGTTTATTTTTGTGTATGGTGTAAGAAAGGGGTCCAGTTTCATTCTTCTACATGTTGCTGTCCAGTTCTCTCAGCGTCATTTGCTAAAGAGGCTTTTTTCCATTGGATACTCTTTTCCTCTTTGTCAAAGGTTAGTTGGCCATGTGTTTGTGAGTGCTGATTCATAGGGCCACATGTATCCCAGTTTATAGCAGTGCTATCAACAATACTCAAATTATGGAAAGAACTGAAATGTCCATCAACTGATGATTGGATAAAGAAACTGTGGTTATACAATAGAATACTACTTGGTAATGAGATAGAATGAAATCTTGCCACTTGCAACAATGTGGATGGAACTGGAGGGTATTATGCTAAGTGAAATAAGTCAGAGAAGGACAGACATCATATGATTTCACTCATATGTTTCAAGAATTTGAGAAACTTAACAGAAGACCATGAGGGAAGGGAAGGGGAAAAATAGTTTCAAACAGAGAGGGATGCAAACCATAAAAGACTCTTAAATACAGAGAAAAAACTGAGGGTTGATGGGAGTGTGGGGGTGAGGGGGAAATGGGTGATGGGCACTGAGGAGGACACTTGTTGGGATGAGCACTGAGTGTTGTACGTAAGTGGTGAATCATGGGAATCTACTCCCAAAACCAAGAGCACACTGTACACCCTGTATGCTGGCTAACTTGACAATAAATTAAATAAAAGCCAGGAAATGGGAATCTACTCCCAAAACCAAGAGCACACCGTACACCTTGTATGCTGGCTAACTTGACAATAAATTAAATAAAAGCCAGGAAACTGAAAAAAATAAAAATAAAAATAACCTTAATGACCAGAATAGCTGGGGCACTTTATTTAGTTAGAGAAACTATATGCTGAAGTGTACCTCCAAAGGTCAGAGGCAGAGTTTCAGGGGGACTTAGACCCCGGCAGCAGGACAACAAAGGCCAGGGTATGGCCACCTCCTTAGGTGAGCCAAGGCCCAGGATGCTTTCCTTTGTGTAAAGGATGGAGTTGCTAAAAAGAAGCTTCCCTGGAAGGGCTGTTCCATTTACTTAGTTTTAGAATGTTCCAGGGCCTGGTCCCTGAACTCTGATCGACTCCCTTGTCCTGATGTTGGTTAGACTATGGGACTATGTTCATTTCAGTGGTAGGCATGTGCTTGGGAGGAGGCAGGGCAGGATGGATGAGTGAGTGCATACCTTGCCCTGAAAGATGATATACTGTTTTCAGGCTCTACTGTGCATTCTTCCTCTGGGCCATCAAGTAGGGATACAGTTGTCCTTTCATACTAACCTCATTCATCCATTGTCCCCAAAGGCTTATTGAGAGCTGACCCAAGTTATGCTCAGGCCCCACACAGAGAACCCTTTAGCCTGCTGCTTGGTTCCTACTGAATGTGCCTCTTCCTCCCCATGGGGCCATGGCTACATTCCCCCTCCTTGGTCGCTGACCTCCTGCCTTTTCATTCCCTTTGTCTTCAACTGGATTAATCCCCCCTTCCCACCCCTTCACCAAACCCAGCTCCCGAATTATTTAACAAAACCTGACTAAGCTCAAAGGAAGCCTTTTCATCTCCCTGTTTAATGCATTTTTATTCTTCTACTAGACAAGAAGTATGGGAGCTTATTCTTGATTTCAGTTGGGACTTAAGAAGGATTTTATTTTGTCTTGTGGCTTGTACCTGCCTTAGGCCTTGCTTCCGAGATCAGATCTGGGTGGTATTTCCCCCGCCCCCAGTTCTGCTGGCCCTAACTTTGGTTCCTTCCATGTAGTAAAAGCAGCAGAGATCAGGGAGCCAGATACGCACGGTGAGATTTTGAGGTGAGACAACCTCTCCAACCCTCACATTTCTTATCTGTCAAATAGATGGAGCAGGTACAAATTTCACAAACTCAGGTGTGTGATCTATGTAATTTTATTTTTCTATAAATGTAATTTACATTTTGAATTCCTATTCTATATGACCTAAGACATGTACTATCAAATCATTTGGGATTTCTTGTGAGTTTTTTTCCCCTAGGTTTGTATTTATGTTCTGGGTGACTTATTTGAAAACAGTATCACCCCAAGAGTCAATGCATCTACAGATGTGCAAGTCTCTGTGGTCTATCCATGCAGCTGCCAGAGACAGTTTCCTACCTGGAGACTCCATCTGGAACTCTGTTCTCTCCTCCTTAGCAGTTTTTGGGAGGACAGGACAGGTAGCCATTCTCTGACCCTAAGTCGTCTTCTACCTCCAGTGGTGTGCTGGTAAATATTTAGCAACTAGCTCTAAGGGATGGAAGATGGAAAGAAGTAACTCCTGATTTGTAGCATTGGACAACTTCTGGGATGTAAATATTCCCACCACGCTGATTTCTAGCTACTAATGATTTAGCCATCAGCTCACAAAAGTCCTGATAATTTATCAAGGACCAGTTTTTGCTAGCCGTTTCCAGCACACCATGACGTGACACATCACGTAACCCATTCCCTGGATCTGAATGACCTCCCTGCCACAATATCCAGCAAATCAGACAGAAGTCATCTTATCCTCCCATCCAAGAAATGAATCTTGGGATTTTTATATCTACTATGAGTCAGCCCAAGGAGGAGGGCATAAGATCACTTTAACAGGGTCCCCCAACACCCTATGTGCCTCTTTTTACTTCTTTTCTGACTCCTTTTCCCAATCTGGGAAACACTTTTTTAGTTGGTGGGATGGTTTTGAGTTGGGGGCAGTGGCTTCGATTACTCAGACCAACTATCAGGCTTGAGTGATTCCTACTTCCAAAGGGCCTTGGCTTTTAAAATGGCTCTGTTCTCTGCTACCTGTTATCATATGCCTCCCTTAAAGCAACTAACACAAAATGGCCTACCTCGCTGAAGGAGGAAAAGGCCAAGAGAGAAAAGCAAACACAAAAGGAAGAGCTCATCAATATTTCAAAAGCATTATTCTATCACATAGATACAGTAATACTTCCCAGGACATTAGGAAAAATAAATGAGAAGTTACGGGAATAGCTTCAGGCAGCATGTGACATAGAGAAGGCACTCCATGACATGGGTTATCCTTTTTCTTCTCTGACTGAAGGAATCACAACTGCCATTGGCTCATGTTGCATGGAGTTCGATGTCCTCTGGGCATCGACTCCCCTGTCTCCTCTCCCCTCCTTCCCCTTGAGAATGTGGCACTCTCTGGAATCAGAATGGTCGTTTCATTTAGAAGTCGAGAAACAAGCAAACAACTTCGCAAAGAGTTTATAGATTTTATGCACGGTAAATTTTAGCTAAGGAAGTTAAGGAGTAAATGACAACTCTATGGAGGAGTTAAACATATTTAAATTGTTTGAGACTATATTTTAGCTCCCACTGAATTTTCTGGGTGAATGGTATATTGATGATTATACCATGCTATATGTTCAGTTTAAAGGATTTCCATTGTTTTGCTTTGTGCTCCATTAACTGTTTTTGACCTTAGACTACCTGCTAGATGCACATTCCTGAGGACAAGCCTAGCACAGAACTTCTTGGTCAAAAAAATGGCTGCTGAACTATTCTTGATTTTTTGGGTTAATTATGATTTTACCTCTATAAGAGGCTACTCACTCAAGAAAGAGATGGAGAATGTGCATTTCCTCAGTGTTGTAGTATTTCACTCTTGGCTTCTATCCTCTTCTGGATCTATCATTTCTACTGGTTCTAGTCTAAATGACCTCTATCCAGGGAATGCTAATTGTTCCTTTTCTCATGGAGGGATTAGAACGTGATACTCCATTCTGGTCTCATGTAGAGTCTTAGATCACGGAGATGCCTTTCAACTTCCATAGGACATGGCTACTGTTAGAAACAGAAATGGTTCTTGGAAACCAGTGGGGGCTTATTTTACCCTGGCATGGAAAACAAAGGTGGGGGGGGATTTAAGTTTGTCTCATTCCCAGAGGCACAGACACTCAGCATGGCTCCTTATGATCTTGGAAAAATGGAAGTGAGGAGCAGAACTGGGCAGGGGGAGTTGGAGACCATTGGTTGGCAATGAACTCCACTACATCAAAATTCACACTGGCTTGGGAGAGTCTGAGCTGACTGCAATCCTGGGTGGGTCCTGAGGAAATTAACATGGCCAGGCTTCAGCCTGCAAATCCAATCAAATGTGAGGCCAGACTCTTGATGTGGGAAGATAGTGAAAGGAGCTCTCAATTCTAATGTATTCTTTCTTTCAAGAAAAGTTGAGGGATATATTTTCAGATATGGGTTATATGGAGGTTGAAATGGGAGACAGAGAATCTGTAAATCTTGCTGCAGATTCCCTGTAAGCTTAGGGGCTCAATCTCTATGCCTGAATATTTTTGCAGGATTAACAATACAACATGTTTCTAGTTGTCCACACACACTCCACTTTTTAAACCCTCTAGTCCTCTCCCTGCGAAGTATCTACTGCCTCAATGTAGTTTCGGTAGATCATAAAAGCAGAGAGAATGGTTTGAAAGCTTGGGTGTTTGAGTATCAAACTCCAAGGCCTTGAAGGATGGTGATTGCACAGAAGTAATATCTCTCTTTCCCATCCCCATGAAATAAAAATCTTCTCAGATGGGAGAAGTGAGAATTGGAGGGTGTTCAAAGGAGGTAACTTGAGTTCCTTCCAATCATTCTGGGATGGAGTCATTTAATGATGGAAGCCCCAGGGAGGTCAGAGGATGCTTCAAGAGTAGTTGTCTTACTGCTAAAGTGAAGGCTGGGGAGTTGGCAAGCTTTGCAGGATCCCTTGAGACCAGAATGGCATGGGGAGGAATAGAATGCATATGGCCACTTGGCTTTTCTTTAGGCATAAATACCGTGAAACAGTCTGGCAAGTTCCTTAGGGCCTCCAGGAATGGTAGAGAGCAGCTGGAATTCCTCAGAAGAGTAGTGTGGAAGTGGTTGCGAATGGTGCCAGCTCTGGAGAGCTCAGTGATGAGGACAAGGAGATGTAACACTGGCCTTACTTTAGCCTCTGTACCTTGCATCAGAGTTGTTGATGTTATTGTTGTATAAGAAGAAGGGGTAGTGGTTGTGGCTTCTTGAGGAATCAGTAATAGTTGCCAATGGACCTTTTCCAGCCCTTCAACTGGTAAAGTCTGCAGAAGGAGGAGACCACGCCTCCTGGCCTCTTCATTTTCAAGCGGGGCATGTGACGTTCTGGGCCTGCAGCTCTAGTCCCCAATACAGTAGCGCTAGTTGCAAGTAATTATTTAAATTTAAATTAATTAAAATCAAATTAAACCAAAAGTCAGCTCCTCAGTTGCACTAGCCCTATTTTGAATACTCAAAAGCCATGTGTGGCTAGTGGCTCCTGTATTGAACAGTGCAACATAGAGCGTTTCCATCATTGCTGGAAGCTCTATTGATCAGAGTTGTGGATTCTGCCTCTACTCCTGCTAATGACCACTGACCACTTCCTCCTCCCCACCCCTGTAACAGACAGACAGACAGCCACACACACACACACACACACAGAGTGAATTCTGTCAGTTATCTCTGATCTGGTATTTCCCTGGATGTGGCCACATTCAATCAGCGGTGGGTTTTTGTTTTTGTGTGTTTGTTTGCTGACACTTCTTGCTCCCCATGGTGCTTTACCATTTCTGACACTTGCTACTCAGTGTGAGAAAGCCAGCGTCATGAAGCCTCAGGGTGGATAGTCACCCAAGGAGTTTGTCTGCTCTTCCTGAAGCTGTTTCTGATGTCATAATCTCTCTGAAATCTGAGTGACTTCAAGACTAACAAGACTTGTCATCTCAAGACTAACAAGGCATCTATGCCTAACAGAGCCCACAAGAGAGTGAACAACATGGTGGCTTGTGTGGACAATGTTATTGAACCCTTTCAAGGGCTGGTTGTCCCAGTCAAACTGGAATAGAAGGCTTTCCATTCAGAACCTAAATACTTTATTTATCCCCAGAATCTACCATTCCCATCAAAACCATCAACTGATGGCATTCCAAGACTCGAAAAGCAGAGGCCAGCGCCCTTTAGTGGAGACAGAAGTCACTGAGGTTGGGACTTGGATTCCAGCTCCTCCTATTTTTAACAGGAACTTTGAGGACCTCTTACCTTTTCTGAAAAATGAGATATTTACCTACCTTATAAAATTGATTGTGTGGATAATTTTAAAACACCTTACGGCAGTGGCTGCTACATAATTGGGCCTCAATAAATAATAGCTGCTATTTTTATTTCTCAGCTGCTCTCTGGGATAATCTACATTTTTAGGGTAGAACAGTAAGAAGGAAAAACAGCAGTGGCTTCCTGACTGCAGGTCATTTGACCTTGCCATCTGGTGTAATGAGAAATGTCCTGCTTAATTTGTGAAAACTGCCTCACATCTAGGGCTGCACCTGGGTTACCCTGGTGGTTGTTGGGATATCTCAAATAGGGCTGTGGTTTCCTGTGCCTGGAGGGAGTGATTTCAGAAGAAATCTCTGGGGTCTGGCTTGAGGGTCTTTTGGAGAAGGAATCCCAAACTTTTTCCCATGAGAGTCGAACATTCATTGGGCTTAGGGCACAGTATCTCCTCCATCTGCCTAACCTAAGGTGATGTGACCCCAGCACTTTCATGCTGGCCAACATCCAGTGAGAGTTCTGGAGGAGAGGGGAGTACAGTTCCTCAGGCTCTAAGTGGTCAAGGTGAGTTGACCTTAATTCCTTAAATGGGCCTCAGCAGAGAGAAAAGGGAGACAAGACTGTAGATTTTACTCTTCTAGAGGAGTGGCCCATTCTGCAAAGTTTGCACTGGATAGATTCAGAGGGAATTCATAAATAATACAGGATATACTCAGTGTCTTGGAAAATGCAGACCTTGGGAAAAGGGCATGCATTTCCCTCTCTAGAGCTCAGAGAAGAATTATAACCTTAAACATATCCCAGACCCTGCCTGCCACCTGACACAAGTGCTCCACTCTAGCCAGATGGACGAATCAGTTGTCTTCTGGAAGGATGGACTGAGAAGTGATACACCGTCCACCATTACTGCAAGGTCTATGAAATCTTATATGACTCCCTGGATCCATGTAATCCAACCTACCTGAAAATGCAATCTTGGTATCCCCAAACTGAGGTTGGGTACTGATCCTGTCCCATATTCACCTATACCTCAGATCAGGAATAGAGTCCTGATTTCCCTGCAAAGACAGAAGTAGGAAGGAAAAACACCGAAGTCTTAGAGGAAGAGATATTAGGCTCTTAATTCCAGCTCTGTCACTTACTAGGTAGGTAGCCTTGGGTAAGCCACTTAACCCCTGGAGCTCCAATTATTTCTTTGTGTTGTTGGAGAATCAAGAAAGATCACATTGATGATAGAAAAATTGTGGGAACTCTAAAGTTCTGTCTAAGTATAAAGGATTATCAGTTCAGAGGGACTGACTGAATTTAGATTGAATAAGGCAGATGGGAAATGACCAGATATTTTCAGTTCTGATTTTCTTCATGTAGTCTTAGGAGACATTTAGTCAAGCATGGAAGACGTATGTGGTTAGAATGGCTCTGGGCATCAGACCTTCCCACTGACCATGTTATCTACCTTTTTAGGTTACTGGACAGGAAACATACTGAGTGCATTAAAAATAATCAGGGCTTCTGGGTGACTCAGTTGGTTAATTGTTCAACTTCAGCTCAGGCCATGATTTCGCAGTTCATGGGCTCGAGCCCTGTGTCAGACTCTGTGCTGACAGCTTAGATCCTGAAGCCTGCTTTATTCTCTCTCTCTCTCTCTTAAAAATAAACAAAACAATCTTTCAAAAATACTTAATGCACTTTTGTATGTATAGGTGTTATTTTAACCACTGTTAGAGCTAAAGTAGTAGACAAGACATGGATATTGCCTGTACTGAATATATCTCCATAGAAGAAACCTAACATGAACTAAACATGATTAAAACAGTGAGTGTAAGTGCTGGGAAAGCAAAGGGTTGTGGGATCTAGTGGGAAACTATCATTCTTGGTGAAAGAGTAGTGGAAGGGGCTGGATATAGATCAGTGGCATCTCCACTGACTCACCATTGAGCTTGCTGGTACATTAAGATTCCTCCAGCCCAGCTTCTGCCTGTGAGACTCCAGTAAGGGGGCAAGCCTAAATGTGAAAGATGCCTTTCCATGATCATTCTGGGAATATATGGGATGGGTAAGAAATCACATAGGAATTGTTATGTGAAAAAGATATNGCCTAACATGAACTAAACATGATTAAAACAGTGAGTGTAAGTGCTGAGAAAGCAAAGCGTGTGGGATCTAGTGGGAAACTATCATTTTTGGTGAAAGAGTAGTGGAAGGGGCTGGATATAGATCAGTGGCATCTCCACTGACTCACCATTGAGCTTGCTGGTACATTAAGATTCCTCCAGCCCAGCTTCTGCCTGTGAGACTCCAGTAAGGGGGCAAGCCTAAATGTGAAAGATGCCTTTCCATGATCATTCTGGGAATATATGGGATGGGTAAGAAATCACATAGGAATTGTTATGTGAAAAAGATATTGACTAATTGGCAAAAAGCCAAGTTTAATGAGTTAAACCTAGAAAGTACTCTGGCTCTATACAATATTTGTGCTTGATGTTGAAGGATGTTAAACCAATGGAAGCAGTGGAATTTTAATGGGGGATGTCAGGAAAAGGGAATAAAGCTCTGCATCCAACCGTGTGCTACATGCAAGTCATGATGGAGAAAAGATTAGGAGGTGGCTAGGAATTCCATTATTAATCACCCAGCATCCTGAAGACCCAAATCCTGCCATGCCATGGTATCTCCTTCCTCTGACTCTACCCCTTTATTTAGAGTAAGTGTAGAGAAATGTAACTTTTGTATCATACTTTTTTGGTGTTGAGTTGTATAAGTTCTTTACATATTTTGGATATTAACTCCTTATTAGATATATAATTTACAAATATCTTCTCCCATTCAGTAGGTTGCCTTACTGTTTGTTAGTGGTTTCCTTCACTGTGCAAAAGCTTTTTATTTTGTGTTTATTTTTGCTTTTGTTTCCCTAGCCCAAGGAGAAAGATCTAGAAAAATGTTGCCAAGGCCAATGTCAAAGAGATTACTGCCTATGTTCTCTTCTATGATTTTTATGGTTTCAGGTCTCACATTTAAGTCTTAAACACATTTTGAGTTTATTTTTGTGTGTGGTGTAAGAAAGTGGTTCAGTTCATTCTTTTGTATGGAGCTGTCCACTTTCCCAGCATCGTTTATTGAAGAGACTATCTTTTCCTCATTGTATATTCCTTTTTTCTTTGTCATAGATTAAGTGACCATATACATGTGGGTTTATTTCTGGGTTTTCTTTTCTATTATATTGACCTATGTGTCTATTTTTATGCCAGGATCAAACTGTTTTGATTACTACAGCTTTGTAGTATATCTTGAAATCTGGGATTGTGAGACCTCCAGCTTTGTTCTTCTTTCACAAGATTGCTTTGCTATTTGGGGTCTTTTGTGGTTCTATACAAATTTTAGAATTATTTGTTGTAGCTCTATGAAAAATGCTATTGGTATTTTGTTAGGGATTACATTGGCTCTGTATATTACTTTGGGTCATATGGACATATTACCAATATTGATTCTTCCAAGATATTTTAATTTTGAAATGGATTTATCCTTTTATTGATGGGATTTAAAATTTTGGATCTTTTTAGAAAAGCCCCAAATCATAAATGTGTTCTCCTGTTTTCCCTGAATCCTTTACAGTTTTGAAAGATTTTTTAGCTATGTAAACCATGTACGATTTTATTTTTCATTGGTGAGAGGCAATGAGTTAAATTTGTTTCCAAACTGTCTCTATTATTCCCATAGTCCTGTGTTGCCCCAGTAATTTGAAATGCTTACCTTTAATATATTCTACATCTCTCTCTCTATATGTGTCTGCTTATGGATGTTATTCTGAGTTTTTGATCTATTTTTCGGGGCTGTGCAAATGCCACACCTTTTTAAGCATTAGAGTTTTTTTCTAACATGTTGATTTTTGAGACAGCTACTGTTCATGTATTGCTCTTCTTATTTTCAGAATTATGATGGCTTTACTTGAACACTTCCATTTGAATTTTGCAATCAGTTTGTGAATTTCCATAGAAACTCCTATTCATATTTTCTTGGGGGATTTCATTGAAATTATTTAGGGAGAAGTTACATTTTCCAAGTATTGATCCATCCAGTCTTGGCATATGGCAATGCTCTTTATCTTTTGAGTTACTACTTGTCTTTGAAAATGGTTTCACAGGTTTTTTTTTTTTTAAGATAGTGCACTTTTCTGTTTGGCATTTTTATAGATTTTGAATGCTTATCTCATAAAGGAGTCAGCATTATTATTGTGATTATTATTAAGTATGAAGTGATAAAGCCTGTGTAAATGAACTGGGTTGAGTAAAGCCTTTTCTGTAGCTATGATTTTGCATTTTGCTCTTTTAGAAATTTGAAAGCTAAGGGGTATTCCTCAGCGCTCAAGGAACAGAACTATGTCTCTATACCCAGTATACTCCAGACAGAATGTATGGGCAGATTTTTATCAATAAAGGATGACCATGAATCTGAGCCTACACAGGCAGAGAAGTGGTGACATCAACTTCCCCCATTACTAACACAACATGTAACCATTGGTGACTTAATCATCAACATGAGCCATCCATTCATATTAGTCTATAGAAAAGATGATCTTATATTGGGAAGAAAGGAAGAAAAATGACAATGTAAGAATTTTTATAATTCTAAAAGCTTCAGTTTCTGGTTAATATTTAGAAAGGTCATTACATGGTATTCAAAAGGGTTGAAGATAGTACCGATGTGGTTGCACTTCACCTTTAGTCTTATCAGGTTAGATAATCAACGAATTTGGTTTGGTCTAATGGTACATTTCAGTGAAGCCTGAACTTCTCAAAGCTAACTATAGTGTAGATTCTGAGGACATTTTCAAGTGTGCGGTAAGATATTAGACGTGCCCATTTTTACTTCTGCAATAGTTTTTTATGAAAATTTCTTTTTTGTGTATGGAAATGTAAAAGCGATTGAATTGCTCTTCCAGACCAGTAAAAGCTTGTGACCCTCTCTGACAATCATCTCAGAAATCATAACCATATGGTTTTATTTTCCTCTGTGATTACTGGGAAAGACACTTTTCTTCTTCTGGATTTTTTCCAGTGATAAAATCAAGTTTTATGCCTTTCTTATCTCTACTTTACAGACATATTTCAAGTACCTAAAAGGTACCCCAATGTAGATTGCCATCCAAATTCATAAATGATGAGCTGTATATAAATTCATTTAACTAACAGATACCAATTGAGACTTTTGGAGTGATAAACATTAGGCAAAGTTTTAGAAATGAAAACATATACCTGAGTTCATAGCTATAGGAACAATCCGAGTATTGGACCTGTGCAGAAAAAGAACATTCCTTTGTCAGGATCCACATATTTGGGTCCCACTATCATTAGTAGTTGTGGAATTCATAAGAATAAAATCACTTGTAAACTCAATTTTTTAAGTTATTTTGATCCAGATCTGCATGCGACCATTAGATACTTGGAAAGTTAAGGACAAAAAAATCATCTAAATTGGTGAAGTGACCACATTATATTCTATCCTTTGCCCTTTATGCTTTTTTAAATAGGGAGGCAGGGGGGAGAGAGAGAGAGAGAGATAGAGAGAGAGAGAAGGAGAAGGAGAAGGAGAAGGAGGGAGGGAGGGGTAGAAAGAGAGAATGTTAATCAGGCTCTATGCTCAGCACAGAGCCTGATACAGGGCTGGATCACACAACCCTGGGATCATGACCTGAGCCAAAATCAAGAGTTGGATGCTCGACAGACTGAGCCACCCAAGAGACCCTTCCCATTATTTNTAGAGAGAGAGAGAGAGAAGGAGAAGGAGAAGGAGAAGGAGGGAGGGAGGGGTAGAAAGAGAGAATGTTAATCAGGCTCTATGCTCAGCACAGAGCCTGATACAGGGCTGGATCACACAACCCTGGGATCATGACCTGAGCCAAAATCAAGAGTTGGATGCTCGACAGACTGAGCCACCCAAGAGACCCTTCCCATTATTTAACATTCTCAGCCCAGGAAACATATCATCCAGTTGAAATGTTTGCTGAATTGACTTCCTCACAAAATGCTGTTATAGATCTATTTTACAGAAAGATCAGGAGAATTTGTGTGTGTGTGTGTGTGTGTGTGTGTGTGTGTGTGTGTGTGTGGTTTATAAAACCATCATAGTCCTAGCTTCTTAGAGGTACATGGTGTTTATAAGGGTTGAATGCATGCTGATTTGGAGAAAGAAATTAATACATAATTTGAATTCAGAGTAAAATCTTTTAAAAAATATGATCCAGCTTGGAGAAGCATTTCTGAAATACCTCTGGGGAATAAATTTCTTTTATTAATACAATTAGCCATTGATGTCATTCTTCCAATTTAATTACGTTTATCTGCCAATGGGCGACTCTGCTTCTAATGCGTGTAATTTCAGTGGGTACAAATGGTGATGGCAAATAATGGTCCTCAGGGAGATAATTGCTGTTATAATTATTTACCCATGCAGGTTAGTACTGTTAGAAATTTCAGCCTTTGCCAGATACCTGGTAATACAAGGGAACAGATTTCCTACGTGCTAAAATCAAGGAAGAGCATTTAAATTTCTCAAACACTTTCTGGATACCAGGCACAGTGCTAAGTGCCTTATACACATTATTCCACAGGATCTTCATGATACTCCTACAAAGGGGACATGATTACCTTCACCTTATTAACAAGAAAACCATAGCTGCATAGATGGCAAGTAGAGAAACCAAGATTCAAACTGAGGCGAACAGGACAGAAATGAAAGTTTTTTTTTTTTTCCCATAAAGTGTTTATGAGGCCGAAATAAGGAGGCGTCATCTGTAAAGAATTTAGCCTAGTAGTTGGTGTGTTGTTATGGTTATCCTCATATCTGTTCATAGAGATTTTACCTCTGCAACTACTTCCTGCCTCTTTCCAGAAACCCATTCCGATGGACAAAGTGAAGAACATGTCCTAAGTGAGAACATTTCCCTCTGAGGCCTTTGCATACCCCACGTCCTTGAGAATGTTTCATCCCTTTGCTCTGATCCTTAGGGATTCTCTCTCTGAATTCCCATCGAGGTGTCTGTTTATCAACAATAGTGCCTTGATGTATACTTGTGTCATAAAGGTCATCCTGTTATATGGAGGCTTGTTTTTCCTTGATCTAAATTGCGAATTTATTGAGTACAGGGTTTCCTTGGAACTCGTTGCCACAGGGCCTCATAGGGCACAGGCCTCCACTCCAGGCCCTGGATCAATATTCTTTCATTAAGTGTGAAATCTACAAATAATTAACTACCTGAAGGCTAGAAAGTGGTGAGAGCTCAGAGCAAGATGGATGTTCAATTATGAAAAATTGGAGGCTTCTCTTGGGGGAGTGTCATCTCTCATCAGGGCCACCTGGTAGCTTGCCTTCCTCTTTTGATAATGGTAGCATGAGGCCGTGGAGGGGCAGGTCAGGAGAAATGTTTGAGGGTGTTCTCTCTTAAGAAAAGTTGTCTCTGCTATCTCTTTTCCTTCCCCATATCTCATCTATACCCCTTCCATCACACACAGGGCTGAAGAGGGACTGAGAGGTCACCTTTTAGGGGAGAGAGGTAATGATTCTGAAAAGAGGCATTGATTGGTTTTCTGCCTTTAAATTGAGGGAAGGGGATGGCCAAAGTCCAGGGTTGTATGAAGGAGGGGAGGCTAACACCTTGTACCCTGGGTACATGGCTTGCTGACTTGTCCTCTCACTGTCAGAGCCAGCTGAGGAGATGGGGATAACGGCTTGGCTCCTACCTAACACTCAGAGACCAGACTAGGAGGGAAGATGATGCTGGGGACAGTGGGTTTCTCAGGGACTAACCCAGTATAGGGCAAGCAGGTGCTTTCTGCAAGAGAACGAAGCCCATGGCTGGCAGCTGAAAGTCTTCCTGAAGTTAGACCCGCTTCTCCAAAGGGAGCCCCAGAGTCCAGAGGAGCTTCTTGGAAGAAATCCTTCTTTAGCATGGCTCACTCTGGGGCATGCTACTTCCACACCAGGACTTCATAGAAGGGACTTAGTCAGCAGGAATGGCAGCAACCTTAGTCATGGGCTGGAGTCCAGAGCCCAGGAAGCAAATGGGGCTTCTCTCTTTACTTCCACACCTTGGTCTGGAGGTGGATTTGGGCAAGGAAGAGAAAGGTGGAGCAAGACATCAGACCAAACTCCCCTTCCTTCCATGCCCCCAGAGCTACAGGTCTGTAGACCTGTCCTTGTCGGGGAGGGCTTGAACAGAAGGTGTGCCTGGAGTTCTCAAGGGTAGCGAAGGCACTTTTTAAAAAAACAACACTGAAGTACACCCAATGTTACATTAACTTCAGGTGCACAACATAGTGATTCCACAAGGATGTGTTAGGCTGTGCTCACCTCAAGTGCAGCTACCACCTATCACCATATAACACTATTGCAATATCATTGCAACGTATTGCCTACCTTGTACCTCTCATCTTGGTCATCTATTCTTTCCATAACTGGAATCTTGGTCTTCTCACTTCATCTCTTTTTGCCCATCTCCCCACCCCACCGCTCTGGCAACCTCCAGTTGTCTGTATTTATGGGTCTGTTTTGCTTTGTTTTGGTCTATTTATTTTTTTTAGATTTTGCATATAAGTGAAATCATATGGTATTTGTCTTTGATTTCACATAGCATAATATCTTCTAGTTTCATCCATGTTGTTGTAAATGGCAAGATCTTGTTCTTTTTTATGTCTAAGTAATATTTCAACACACACACACACACACCATATCTTTATCCATTCATCTGTCAATGGGCACTTAGATTAATTTCATGCCTTGGTTATTATAAATAATGCTGCAATACACACAAGAAGGGTGCATATATCTTTTCAAATTTGTGTTTTTTGGTTTTATTCTTGGGGGGGGGGGTAAGTACCCAGTAGTGGAATTAACTGGATTGTATGGTATTTCTATTTTTAATTTTTTGAGGAAGCCCCATACTGTTTTTCACGGTGGTTGTAACAATTTACACTCCCCACAGTAAAGCATGGGTGCTCCGGGGCGCCTGGTGGCTCAGTCAGTTAAGCGTCCGAGTTCGGCTCAGGTCATGATCTCATGGTTCGTGGGTTCAAGCCCCGCATCAGGCTCTGTGCTGACAGCTAGCTCAGAGCCTGGAGCCTGTTTCGGATTCTGTATCTCCCTCTCTCTCTGACCTTCCCCTGCTCGTGCTGTCTCTCTCTCTCTCAGAAATAAATAAAACATAAAAAAAAAAGCATGGGTGCTCCTTTTTCTCCACATCCTCACTTGATATCAATATTTGCTATTTCTTGTCTTTTTAATACTAACCATTATGATAGGTGTGAGGTGATATCTCATTGTGGGTTTGATTGCCTTTTCCTGATGATTGATGTTGAGCATTTTTTCATGTGTCTGCTGGTCATCTGTATATCTTCTTGGGAAAATACCTATTCAGGTCCTCAGCTTATTTTTAATTGAATTTTTTTTTTTTTGGTGTAAAAATTGGTGTGAGGTTTTTATAATTTTTGATATTAACCTCTTATTGGATATATCGTCTGCAAATATCTTCTCCAATTTAGTAGGTTGCCTTTTTATTTTGTTGATGGTTTCCTTTGCTGTGCAGAAGCTTATCATTTTGGTGTAGACCCAATAGTTTATTTTTGTTTCCCTTGCCTGAGGAGACAGATATAGAAGTGAAATTTTAATAACTAAAAATGACTCAAAAATTAAGGAATTGACTGAGAAGTGATTAAGGGAGCAGCCACCCAGTGAAGAAGAAGGTTTCCAAAGAGCAAAGTAGTAGCAAATATTGGTAAATAGAAGCTGGTTTGTATTTATATGGCCAAGGATGAGGCCTCTCAATGAAACTTGATACTTCTTGAATCCCACTGGGACTGACTCTGGGCTGTACATGTACGGAATTTTCCTGATGTCTCTGCCAAGCAGGCTGAAACCTTCCCGTCTTAGAGCCACATAAAGATAGGGTTGGAGTGGTGACTTGACTTGCAACCTGGCAATGCTAGTAAACAGTTGAGCTGACATGTAAACTTGGTAGCTGCTCTTATATAAATCCATCCTGTCCCCCCTACCGCTCCCAGCTATGGGGAGCCTACTATTTTCAGTTTGAAATACACAAAGCATGGAGGAACCACTAACCATCTTCCCCAGTGCTCAGGTTCCCAGGGACCTAGTCAGAGTGAGGGCCACCAAATATTTGCTAATCCTGTCGTCACCCCAGCATGGGTCTGAGTCCCGTAGCTCACCTCCCCAGTAGCCGCCTCTGATATTTGGGGGGTTGATCTGATAGCATCTGAAGAAATGGTTGATCTGATAGCATCTGAAGAAATGGTTGAATGCTATGCTTCTTCAAGGGTCACATTCACAGGGAGAGCTGACATTTAAGTACTCTTATCTCCAGTTTCCTATTCAAGATATATATGTTTCCTTTGCTCGCATGGCATTGTAATGTTTAATTATTTGCATAAACTTAAAGATATAGGCCATGATAATCTTAGCGATAACTGAAGTAACTGCCATTTTCTTTGGATTCCTTTTTTTTTTTTTTAATTTATATTAAGCACTGATTTTACTATGAAAATATAGGTGCCTCGATATATAATTCCTCAAAGAAATGGAAGGCTAGGCCTGGGGGTAAGTTAAGAATCTGGAGAAAGAAGGAATCCCATTGCGAAACTGGGCATAAAGACTGAGGACAGAGGCTTTCCACTTCCACTGCATTGGGAAGACATTTCACTTGCCCCTGTGAGTTGTGGCAAAGTTCTCAGTGACAGGTGATGAGGAACATCATAGACAAATGTCTCCTTTCCAAAGGAGGCCAGTGGCTTCTGTCATGGCAAGTTTGGGTCCCTGGGGGTGTTTCCTATCTTGCAGGCCAAACAACTAATGCATTTGTCACTCTGCCTTTGTGCTCTTTCTTTCCCCACCCCCACCCCCTTAATTCCCTTATGAGGAACAGAGAGGTGGGATTGCCCATTGAAACACTCTTGAAGATCTGAAAAGCCTTCCTTTGGGGATCCGATAAATGCATGTTTGTACAATTCATATCTGGGAACACTGAAACTCAGGAAGCTTATACTTTTTAAAAAATTATTTTTATTTTTCAACAAAGTTTATTTATTTTGAGAGAGAGAGAGAGAGCAGGGGTGGGGCAGAGAGGGGGGTAGAGAGAAGAGGCAATCCCAACCAGCCTCCATGCTGTCAGGGCAGAACCTGATATGGGGCTCCAAGCTTATACTTTTAAAAGTACATTCTGGAAAGCAAAAGTGAGTTTCTTCCCTGTGTGTTAACTATAGACATTTCTCTGCAGAGTTACTGAAATAGTTCTATAGCCGTAGTTCCTGAAGTAGGAAAGCCTAAAAAGAAAAAAAAAAAAGACAGGTTCTTTGTAAATTGGGTGTACTAGTAGTTTTGAATCCATATTTAAGGGCACAGAAACATCTTGTTTTTATTTTGATTGGGCCAAATGCTTGGATGTATGACCAGCCCTTTCATAAAGACTGAGAAAAGGGTCAAGTTGGATTTTCAAATATGGATCAAGATGGACAACAGGGGTATGTGGTTCAAAGCCCCTTTGGACATAGTGGCCGAGAGGACATTGCTGACGGCTGGATGTGAGTCGAAGCCACCTGTTCTCCCTGAGTCGGTTAAGCAACCTGTATGACCAGATCTCTTATGGACCTACTCAAGTATTGAAGAATGAATCTCTTGATTCCAAATCAGAAATAATAGATCTTTGTGAAGTTAAGATAAAACGGACGGAGAATAAGCTTTCCATAAATTGACCACCTTTATGGGAAGAAAGGTAGCAAAAGAAATTGGATCATAGATGAAACACAAATGTGAAATTTTGGACTGAAAGCAGAAATACCACAGGCACTAGACCTTCCCTGCTCCTTCTGCCGCCTGTTGAGTTTCCAGTGTAAATGAAGCCCCGCTCTCAGGAGGAACCACTAACCAATTTTTGAGCTGCTTCAGCATCTTTCCTTGTCAGGAAGGAGAATGTTAAAATTGCATTTTCTTGGGATCTTTATGCTGGAGAAAATAGATCATGTTGCTTTGCAAACAATAAACAATCACGTAAATAGCAAGGGTAGGCTAGCAAAGAGTCCTCAAGGTCCCAATGTGCTGGGTAATCAGGCCTCAGAGAAGGTAACTTGCTCAAGCATACTCTTTTGTGATGCCACGGAGTCCTGAGTGAAAAGACAACGTAGGGCTGAGGTGAGTGCAATCCTCCAGTAACATTAGCTTGACAAGCTTTGATTTCAAGTCAGCTCACCTACAAAGGATGAAGCTGTTGAGGGCAAGATCCAGGCTGGAAGGGGATATGAAGGAAGTTACTGGGGCTGGCCCCATAGGAGTGGGGTAGCCTAGATCTTTCACCCAGAAAACAAAACGCAAGCACCAGTTTCTGGAGCTCCAATCTGGCCAGCAATGTAATGAATGTAAGAGGCACAGCAGTGGCTGGCATCACTTGACCGACCTGTCCACATGTGGTAGGTGTGCAACCAGTGGACTAAGGATGTGGAGGAGAAGGTAGCCAATTACAAAGAGTCCTGGTAAAGACTGGGAAGACAACTGGGGCCCCATCCATGGAGTGAGGCTGATAGGGGTATGTGTGGCCCTAGAGGAGGGAAGGCAAATACTGCTGTTGCTCTGAGGAGAGGGATGGAAGTCAAAGCCCCACAGGCTGATGCATCTGAGGCTGTTCATTCATTCACTCACTCATACACTGAGCCTCCACCAAATACTTGTGGGTTTATCCTGAGAGGAAGCCATTCCCTCCCAGCTCTCCCAGTAGGAGAATTGGAAAGGAAAGCCAGACAGCGATAGTACAGGCCCATGAAATGTAGTGACAGGAACTGTATCGGCATTATGGAGCATCTTGTTCCAAGAGGTTGGGGTTGCAATGAATGACTGTTTATCAAGTGACCGTTCTGTGCTGGAGCTTTGTGCATTTGCACGTGACCTCATTTAAATCTTACCTCAACAGTATAAAGCAGATGTCAATATTCCAATGTAAAAGTGATAAAACTGAGGCTCAGAGGCATCAGCTCACTTCCTCAACGCCACACCAGTACCAAGGGCTGGGGTGAGGAGTTGAAACCAGGACTATTTTGGCTCCAAAGCCCATGCTGTCTTGAACAACTCAAAGCCCACAAATATAGAACACACACAGCCAGAAACACTCTGCAAAAGAGTCTTTGTAAGAATCGTTCTACCCCAAAAACACAAGAGGGAAAAAAAGAGAATAGAGATTACAGCATGAGACAGAGAAAGAATTAAAATAGTGCTTTTAATATAATTTTCAGCAAATGTACAGTGTGTACTTTACATCACATATTTCTAAACTGCTCATCTGGAAAATATAAGCTGCAAAAATACAGAATACCACACTCAAAATCTATTGAGTATGTGCTTTTTTTCCCCCCTCCCTTCTGTGAAACAGGGTCACTTTGGCCACCCCCTCATTGTAACCCAGCCTCAGCTGGCTTTTCGGAAGAGCCGCTGGAGCCGCCCAGCAGAGAAGCATCCTGAAGAAGGGGGGGTTTCTAAAGCGTGTCAGCAGGACGTCCCCACAGGAGCCAAGGGAGGGAAGGGCCAAGGGGAATTTGCACACTTGGTCAACGTTACTCTTTGGCAACCTGGGAAAAATGCCCTATTCCAAGGGTTTGGAGGACTCCTGACCACAGCCACCTCTTTAGCCCTCATCACAGGCCTGTGCTTGGGGCCTAAATGGACCACACACTGGCCAGATAATCCACACAAGGGACCCTTGGGTTCTTGGGCAGGGCAGAGCACGCTAAGTCAGGCCTGCGAGGTCTGTGGATAGTGGCGGGCTGTTCTCTGGAGGAGGATGAGGGCCAGGCCCTCAGCTTCTCACAAAGGAGTCTTCTGAAGGTGAATGTGACTCGGGGCAGGTTTTCTCAGTCTCAATGTCTTGGTACTCTGTGCCTAAAAGGGGAGGAGGGAAGAAGAGCCAAGAGGAAAAAGAGATCGGTCTTTTCTGGTTTTCCTATTTTTTTTTTTAAAGGCTTATATAATAGCATCAGGGCTTTCCAGGTGGTATGGATAAGAGAAGTCATGCAATGAAATACTGGGTTTTGCTCCATGTAACCCCAAGCAGCCAGATTCCAAGCCCAAAGGCCTTGGCGAAGGCCACGTCTTTCTGAGAGGCGTATTTATCTATGTATCTATACCAACACTCAGCTGGATGTTTCTTCTATGGGAACGAGTAAGACGTATCCCAGTCATTAACTTGTCCTCATCTCATATAAGTCAGTGACAAGCCTTGTGTTCTGGGACTCCAAATGTCACCACAATCTTTTGCTGAAGATGCGGCTGAGCACCAGAGAACACGTCTGGCGTCATAATCTCATGCTCTGTCCTCCAGCTTCCTGGACGCTTTGTTTTCTTTTCAGCCACAGGATGCACCACATGCTGAGTCACACGGTCTCCTCACCAGAGCGGGGTTTTTAAGCCTATGCCACACTTCCCAAATAGATACTGTGGCTTCACTTAAAAGGCATTAAAAACTCCGCTAGTCCCTGTGATGATTTACAAGCTGGGTAGGTCTCATTGAGCAGGACATGCAGCTTTGCTGTTCAGTGATAAGCACAGTGGGGCCGTACAAGTCCCTGCTCATTAACTTGTCCTCTTGAAGACTCTGACCCGGTGGTACAAAAAGGTGACAGTGTGGAAATGTCACTCTTGTCCTCGTTTTTTTGCAGCTGAGATCTGGCTTAGGGAAGGCAGCCCCTGTGTTCGGAGGTGGTTGGGAGCATCCTTCCCCAATGTTCAAGAGGGTCAAGTGGCCTTGGGTTTTGCTGGAAGCCTGGGGGCCAGGGAGTTGGGGAGGGTGGGATAGGAGAGAGCTGGGGTGGGTTCTGGCGCCCAGAATGAATAAGGTAGAGGATGATGAGTGGCCGGGACACTTCTCCCGATGTGGCTAAGGTGGAAGAAGGAAGGAGGGGTGTGTTTAAAGATCTCTGTTTAATTATTAATTTTTTTTTTATCATTTTAGATCCCTGTGCCTGCAGGCAAACTTTTGAAGAGGTTCTCATCTCCAGCTCTTGGCTCATTTTCTCTATGAAATATAGATTTCTGTGGGATAACCCTCCCTCCCCCCAGAAATGCCCTGCTGGCCTCACTGAAGCAGGTCTGTATGCTCACTTTGGGGGCTACCTGGCATAATGGAAAGAGCACCAGTTCTGGGGTCAGATAGACCAGGCAGTGGCTTTTCTAATTCTTTGTGTGACTTTAAGAGGCTTGGATTTACAGAACCGTGGATTTACAGTTACAGAACCTTAGTTTCCTGACCTGTAAAAGTGGAAAAAATTATACTTACCTTTACCTGGTATAAAGCTGCTGGGTGCACTACCTGGGATAGTGCCTAATGGTACCTGGCCTGTGGGCAGCAGGCTCTTAAATGTGAGCTCCCCAACCCCTTCCTCCTTTAAGGTACTGGACTAATCTGTGTGTTAGCTGGGTTCCTTTTGTAATGCAACTTCCTACATTGCACATTTCCAATTCATCTTATGGTCTTAGATTATAAAATCGAACCGTTTTGATGAACATATCACCATGAGTGCTCTCTTCTATTAAGTTAGCATGAATTTAAGAAAAACATTATTTGGGGGGACTTCATGGGATGGTAAGATCTCAACCTACAGGAATGTTAAACCTCCAGAAAATTCACTATTCCATTTGCTCATACCAGAAGGAGACAATCTCTTTGCCTTATGGAAAAATATTCAGAATTTATGCTAATCATCAACCACTGATTGCTGGCCTGAATCATTAATGCAAAAATAAAAATGTCTAGCAACTCTCTTCCTAAAAGCCTAAGATCTGATAATAGAGCAAGACATGTCCAACCAGTGACCAGTGTTGGTGTGTCTGAAGGCCTTGGGCCAGGGCCAAACTCCTGAGGTAGATGCCACGCACCATGGCAGTGCCTGGTGGGAGGGGTGTGTGGCATCTCCCCACTGAAGCTGATGAGCAGCACTGAGAATGCCTCTCTGGCATCTGAGAATGCATTAGAGTGAAGGAATCTCCTGTTCCCTCTTACCTGTCTGCCTTTGCTATACCACCCCATAGAAATTGATCACTGGGCTCTGTGGTTAAGACCAGGAATAACACCAGAAGGATGGAAGTCCCTGGAAGACACCTGTCATGGTATGCTGGTTGTTATATCAGGGGGCATGTGAGAGTGTCTGGAACCCACAGTCCATTTGAGCCAGAGTCTTCCTGTTGAGGCCGTCCCTACTAGAGCGGGTGGGGGCCTCACATCTTGCCCAGTATATGCAGGAAATACCTGTAAAGGCTAAGATCATGGGCTTTGGATTCACAGACCTGGGTTTGAATCTTAGCTCTACTTTGTGGCCTTGAGCCAATCCTGGAAGCCTTCCCTACCTCATTTTCCTCTCCTGTAAACTGATGCTAGTAAAGGGCTATTGCTGAGATTAAATGAGCTAATATGCATAATACGCTGATTCACGGTAAGTGCTTGGTAAATGTTAGCTCTCGTTAGTTATTATTAGTGCTTTCCAATTATTCCACCCGGTATATTTATTAGCTTCATAGTGCCAATATTTTGTGTTGGTACTAAGGGATGCGAAACACTATTTCAATTCACTCTTTTTTCACGCATTCCTACATTTCCTCCTCTCATCTGCATTTTATCGCCTAAGAGAAAAGGACAAATATTGTGATCGAACTATGCAGATCAGATCCTAGAGTTTCAATTCCCCTCAGTCCACAGAGAGAAAGATGATGTTGCCTTCAATTGCAAACCCTGACAGTGACGGGGTACTCACCTCATTCCTGGAAAATGAGGCTACCTGCATTGATTCCTGTGGTAACATCAGGGCGGATGGGCACCTGGCTGCAGGACCCCGCCAACGCATGACTTGGCACATGCTATGGCAGCCTTGGCTGCTAGAGTCCCCCCTCCCCACAACCATGCTGTGCAGCTTCAGACCTCAGCACACAACTTCCCTCGGCCACTGCCTGTCTTTGTAAATAAAGCTTTATTGGAACACAACCTACACATTTGTTTACACACGAGCTGCTTTCATGCTATAACAGAGTTCAGTGGTCTGAACCATACGCCCTCAAAGCCTCAAATGCTTGTCACCTGGCCCTTTACAGAAAGTGTGTCAACTTATTCTGGTGGCCCTCTCAGTAGAGGTGACCTTCTCCCCCATCTCTCTGGTGGACACCCACTGCTCTTTAGTTCTTAGTTCCGGACCACTTCTCTCTCTCAAACCTTCCTGATTCTCGATGCCAGGAGGCCAAACTTACCACCACCATTTATCAGCCCTCCTCGGGCCCCGTCAGAGCGGGGCTCTTAATATTATCATTCTATTGCTTTTTTGTTTGTGTTCAGATCTGTCTGGCTCACTGAACTGTGAGCTTTTGGAGGATGGAATCATGTCTTTTTCATCTTCGTATCTGGTCCATGGCCTGGCATATTGCCAAAATCTTAATAAAGGAATGAGCGATTACATACATCTTTAGAAAATATCAAGTTCACGCAATACATCCCGCAAATGACACCAACCGTACAAAGGAAAACTGAGCTACCATGTGGATGGTCTCTGAGAGGTAGGAACTCTGTCTTTGTCCCCAGAGCAGTCACAGCTGGCTGAGGTACAGGACAATCTTTGCTTTTCTGAATTGGCTATTTCAGTCTTTGTAACTCCTTCCTGCCATGATGACCAGGCACTCCAAGGTCGCCTACAAACGTGAGAAAGGGGAGGTGTGGCTGGGTGGCTGTTCGTGCAGATAGTGTTGACTCCATGTGCAATATGGGGCAACAGGCCCCCTAAGGGACCTCTGAACAAGAATATCTTCTTGCATATTCTACCAGTTAGAGATCCTTCTGTTTTGCCGAATTACCACTGGGCAACCATAATCTTCCACAGGGGCTGGGTATGAAGGCTATCGTTCAGGGACAGCTGCTCAAAGGGATTAGGCCCTTGAACCTGTTCAGAACTCAAGAACTTAGACTGAGTTAGAAGCGAGGGGATGATGAACAAGAAGATGGGCAGCAAGAGGAAAAGGACTAGGTTTATGTTCCAAATTAACTTTCCAGGCTGGACTTCATTTCACTAGCACCTTCTCTTGGACAACACGGTACGTCTGAAGTATTTGCCCTGGATTCTAACCTACAGGGAAACAACACATCATGGTTGAGAGCAGGCTGCGGAGAGGGCTCAACAATCAAGCCCCTACTGCATGTCTGAACTTTCTCCTGAGGCGTCAATGGTCAGACGAGAACAGCACAAGACCTCACATATTCTGTTGGACTGAAAAATGGTTCGTGTGGCTTTTTCCCTTCATTCAAACCAAACCCAAGTGAATACACAAACAACACTCAAGTGGAATGTCACCAAATGGTACAAGTTTATCCTGTCCTTCTCCCTCTGTTCCTGACTGTATGATAGGCCACACGGATTTCTACACGCTGACCTGTATTGCTGAACGCTGCTGAAGGGTGCTTATGGTCCAGTCTGGCAGGCCTAGCTGGGTGGAGAAGACTCCATACTTATAAGGACCTGAACAGCATGCAGCAAAAAACCCAGCTTGCAGGCTCACGGAACCCAACAAAGACTTTTCCTCAGATGATTTCTCAGTGAGTGAGTGAGTGTGTGTATTTTATTTTTTTCCCATTTTACATGTTCAACAAATGG
>NW_027531904.1:1330497-1333945 GCF_008692635.1 Crocuta crocuta
ATGACTGAATCCTTTTACTGAGAAAGTTCCTCAGGAGTGGTATGGTGGTCATCCCAGAGACTGGCTGCTTGCCCCTGTATGGAACATTTTGTTGATTCACCTTAGAGGACTTCTCTGGCTCCTTCACTAGCTGTGAGGAAAGCCTGTGGGCTCTGGCCTTCTGGAGTGGCAGCTTTCCAAGGGGAAGGGATGGGAGAATCTTGCTGTATCTGAGGGGTAGCTGTACGTCATGACTGGAGAAGTGGAAGCAGGTATTAAATGACAGACACCACTTCAAAATGTGTAGACCTAACTTGATTTTTAATCATCACTAGAGGAAGCAATTCTACTGTAAGATGGCGAGAAAAGTAGTTTTTATGGAGCAGCACACTCCTCCCTACTTGGAAGACATTAACAAGTCTGTCAAAGGGTTCCTTAGAAGCTCTTGGCTTCCCTTTATTATTTTGCCTGCTAAGCGCTACTAGCAAACTCCTTAGGGGGGCCCGTGAGTGGAAGCCTGTCTTGCTCCTTCATTAGCTGTGAGGAAAGCCCACATGCTGTGGCCTTCTGGAGTGGCAGCATCCCTGGGGTGCCTTGGTGCTTTCAAGCCTTCCTCTGTGGAGGCATGAAGGAAGGGACCAGGCCGCTGGTCTTCCCTGTCAGTGCACACCAAACCCCATCCCCTGGAGGGAAATCCACTTTTACAAAATGTCTTTACTTCATACACAGGAATAATATTGGTCAAAAAACTTCTTGGCCTATACATGTAGGAGTTACAAAAGTCTGTCAAAAGTTGCAGCAAAGAAGGACTTTTTCATCCATCTTTGGGCACGTTTGACCAAGATGGAGGAGGAGTTTGTAGCAGGAGAGAGAGAGAAGCTTAGCATTAACTTTCTAGGTTTATTCTGTCCCTCACATTTTTGTTTTCTGTTAGTCCAGTGGAGTTCTTACCAGGGAATCTTTTCATTCATTCAAAACCAAACAAATAACCGAGGCGCTGGATCTAACGCTGTATGTACAATGGTTCTTTGCAGCAGAGAAGGAAAAAACTAAAACCAGACTAGGTTTTCTATTCTGTAGTAGGAGAGAAATTAAAACTCTAAAAGGTGATATAACACAGTTCAGAGCCATCTCGCAATAGAGGGCTTTCGGTTCATACTTCCTTGTTGACAAAACTGAACCCTGGTGCTGTTTTCCTTTTTACATCCTAACCTCTCATTCATCCTAAAATTTTAGGTGGAAAAAAAATCCAAAAATGCAAAGAGTTTTCAAAAAACCTTTTTTCTTTTCTTTGTTAAACAAATGGCCCCATGAAAACACTAGGCCATCGGGCCTCACTGTGTGCGTACTGAGTTCTGGAGAGCTATGCAGATGGCAGTGACCTGTTAGCAATACGTTTCAGAACAACCCTACCCCCATAGTACACATTTTATGAATCATTTGGAGAACAATCCCTTCTTTTACTAGTTAACACATTGATGAGTGTCCCCGTGCTCACCGACTAAAAGTAAACACAGGGGAGTGTTTTGGAAGCATCCTGTCCCCGAGCTGATCACGGTGGCCCCACACCACAACGCAAGCTTCTCTCAAGGAGGACAAGGGTCCTCCTTGCTGGGTGGTGCTTTCTCTGGTTTCGGGCTGTCACTCAAACTGCCCCATTTACGATGCTTGTTGGAAATTTGGCACAACAGCCCTCTCTCCAGAGCCTCCACTCTGCTTTCCTGATTCTTTTGTTACCCTCCGGGTGAACTGCAAATACGCGTCTGAGGTGAAAAGGCAAACAGCCAACCAAACAACCCCTGAGAGCTTCCCCAGGGCCCCAAGTGGCCCAGACAAAAGAAGAATCACAAAAGGTACATTAACTGGTTAACTGGGCCATGTGTGTGCATGCGCATGCGCGTGTGCACGCGCTCTCGTAAGCTCTGTCCCGGTATGGACGTGACCTTATGAGGCTGAGGCTGCTTAAATGCAAGAGATTTCCCCAAGATTCTCATCCCAAACAATGAGGTTTGCTCGCTAGCTGTTGGAGGTTTAGCCACTTTCGAAACAGACCAAGGCCTCTTTGTTCAAGACTGACCCTGAAAACAGAGACATGTTAATGCATCGGACATGCGGTAGCTTCCACGGTCCTATGGTCCATTCACCGTCACAGACCGCCCCAGAAGCACCCCACCCATCCACACAGCCCACATCTAAGTGTGTCTCCTCCGCGGGTTGAAAAGAACGCCTCTCAGAATGTGAAGCATGAATATAAAAGGGCTTCCCGTGACAGCGATCACTGAATCATGGGGAATAAAGCCAGAAGGCGAATTTGCAATTCATCACATTATCTCCTGGTGTCTCAAATGTGATTCTTTTAAAGGCAGGCTGCATATACACTCTTTCTCCAAGCTTTTTTTTCCTTCTTCTTGTAACATACCGTGTATCCTTGTTTTTGCAGAATATCCGAATGAGGATCAAATGATAAAAAAAAATTACAATAGATTAATTGCATCCCTTGAATCACATTATATTTTTGGTGCATTAAAAAAAGGAGAAAAGTAAAAGCAACCAGCATAATAAACTCAGCCTAGAGAACTGTGTCAGTGACTTGAAGAGTTAACACAGATTTTAGAAGTGGTTAAAAATAGTATTAGAGGATTATACATACAACAGTTTGAAATTCATATGCATTGCATTTTTTTTAAGTGGTAAAATGTTTGGCAAATGTAAGCAAATGACTTGGACTGTGTTGGGTTTCACCGGCTCTGAGCAAAGTCAGTCATAGCCAGGTGAGTCCCACTGCTTCCTGAGGTCACTCTGTGGGGCTGGGAGGGGGAGGGTGCTGTGGGGGGAGGGGAGGTGCTGGCCCCCCACGCCCGGCTCCCCCTTGGGCCCTCAGTCTTGAACATGGAGCTGGTGAGAGGTGCCAATTACAGACTCCAGCACGGATCACCCATTAGCATCGCTGAGAGAACTCTGGGGCCTTGAACCACATGCAGACTGGGTGAGTCGTCTACACAGTGACCCATATTGCAAAAGTTAGAGAGAGGAGGGGGGCTCCCGCTCCTCTGACTTGCACGCCCCCCCCACCCTCGCGTGGAGGTGTGTCACTAGTGTTTATCCAGGCAATGTTGTCAACTTGTGTTTTTTTTTTTTTAGTAGACTTTTAAAAAAATGTTTTGTGTGTATGTATATCCAGAAATGTCCATCCTCCAAGCTGGGCCGCCACTGTTCCCTGAACTTGGCAGTGCCTGTTGCTTGTAGCGGTCGGCATCCCGAAAAAGCATGAGGTGCCTTCAAAGAGTAGACTCTGGGCCCCAGCCGGTTGCGCATCAGACACATGATCCCATGCTCTCCTTATTCTGAATCCTGTCTGGCTCTGATTTTGAGAAAAAGGACAAAGGTCGTGTTGTGTGTATGTGGTGTGTGTGTGTGTTTGTACTGAGTTGTTTTTTTTGGAGTTTTTTTTTTTTTTTTTTTTTTTTTT
>NW_027531904.1:1334008-1343432 GCF_008692635.1 Crocuta crocuta
TTTTTTTGTTGTTTTTTTTTTTTTTTTTTTTTTTTAGGAAAAATGACCCTTTGATTACTAATACAGAGTTCAGCCTCCTTAGTCACTATAAAACAGACTCCATGTTTTCACACCACTCATGGTCTTCAAGGTTATAGATAAATTTTGTCCTATGGGTCTGGCTTGCGGGCACAGGGTCCCTCCCCAGATTGTCTACGGTCAGAGTAGAGGCAAAGAACTCACTGGTGCTCAGCCCGCCCTCGTGGTTTTTGATGTAGCGTTTATAGTTTTTCCTCAGGCACTGCCACGAGGTTGTGTAGAGGACAAAGGCAGAGGACTTCAGCACGATGGCGATGCTGACGTACAGGTATCTGTAGGCCACGTTGTCGTACAGGACGCAGGCGCCTTGCTCCCCGCAGAATGTGCTCCAGAACAGGCAGGTGGAGTCGATGCCGGCCCCAAAGATGAGGGGAGGGGGGATGAAGCCTGCGAGGGGGAAAGAACATGTCAGTCATGCTCACCCTCAGGCTCTGCAGGCTGGCCTCCCCGGTCCCCTCTCCCCACAGGACCCCGGGGATGGTGTGCCCCACCGTGTCCCAGCGGGTGGCTCGATGGCACAGGGCTGCAAAGACTGGAGTCCGAATCCCAGCTCTGCCCCAACCTGCGCAAGGTCTTTAAGCCGCCTGTGCCTTAGTTTTCTCATCTGCAAAATGGGGATAAGAGCACTTCTGCTCAGACTGCTGTGAAGACGGACTAAGTGGACCCATGAAAAGCATTGAGAACGGTGCCCGGCACAGAGCAAACACAAAATAAATGGCATTTGCTACTATCATCCGCTGAGAAAGGAGCAGAGAATTTTCCCTGAATGGACCATTCTTTGTGTCAGAGAAGTACAACTTCATAGAGGGAAGTGCAAGGAGGTATTGTGCTCTCTGTATTATGTTCCTGGGTGGGGTTTCTAAGGCTGCGTTTGAGTGGAGGGAGCTGGGACCAGAAGGGAACAGAAGTTGAACATGAGTGCACTTAACCTTTGTATGTGTATGTGTGTGTGTATACACACATGCATACATGTACACGTGTTATGTACACAAGCATGTATAATATGCACATACACGTATAGGTGTGTATCATTTAAGATGGAAAGCATCTGCATGCATGCTAACAATTTCCCTTCCCCTAGATATTAACCACTGCATTGAATCCTTTTCATTCTGAGCTGGGAACCAGTGTTAAAATTAAAACCCTCACACTAGAGTATTTCAGGCGCTTTCAACCAGTGATCAAAAATGGCAGAGGAGATAAAAAACTATTCTCCTTAGTTCAGTTCTGTGTCTCCGTCCCTTGTCCAAGCCCAAAGGTTATCAGTCCTGGCTGCACATTAGAATCATCCAAGGTGCTCCCTCCTAGAACAATGAAGTTAGAATGTCTGGTGTGTGGCCCAGTCATCAGCATTGTGAAATGATCCCNTTCATCTGTGCCATGGGAAATGAATGAATGGCTCATTAATACAGATTAATTGCCTCAGAAAAAAAGTATCCCCAAGGCCAGAATGTGGTGCCAATCATGCAGGGAGAGACCTCAGAAGCAGAAAGTGGAGATCACGTTGCTGGGGTATCCTGCTATCTGGAGTGTTCTTTCCAGGGTCAACCCTGGGGGGTGTCAGAGCTTCACTCTTTATTAAGGAAGGTCCCTCTGAGAATTTGCTGAGATTTAGATCCTTAGTCCAGAAAATGACTTCTACCCACAAAAACCACACCCATATTTTAGGTGGTTCATGAGTCCCTGATGGCCATTCACAATCACCGGAATTAAAACACCTGTATCACATACGCTGCAGACCCTCCTTTCTGAGGGCGGCCGGTGAGGGGAAAGGCTTACTGAGGGAAACCATGCTTCCTGATTCAATGTCAGGCCTGGGATGGGCGTGCGGGGCCTGCACTGTCCCATCAGGTGCTAATGAGGTTGGACAGAGCTCTGGCCTCCCCAAGCCCAGGTGCCTCAGCACTTCCCCGCTCGGTCCCTTGTTAGCCCAGAAATTCCAGGGTAGTAGTTTTAGTCGAAACCTCATTAAACTGCCCAAGCGGCTTGATTCAGTAAATCAACAACCTGATTCCTCTTTGCAGCTTCTAGGTCTGTTTGGTCTCCGAATGGAAACTCCTATAATTCCAGCATCGTCTGCCTTAAAGGGTCTGAGGCCTTCCTCACCAACCAGTGAGTGCTCTCCCAGCCCCCTCCCCCAACCCCGCAACAAAAGCCCTCTTTCCTGTAACAGAAAATGAGCCCAAGGGACTAACTGCCCAGCCAACCACTTAAGAGAAACTAAGTCACACTCCACATCATTTAGGTAAAGAAATGGAGATTGGGAGCTCCTTTAAATTGATAGACGGGGAAAATGGGACACATCTGGCTGTTCTATGGCCCCATTGCATCACTTGCATCCATTCACTTATTTCTCTGGGTTTTATGAGGTTGCAAGAGCCCCCAAATGTTCCTCCCTCTTCTTCCTTCTGACTTTCTTGAGGTCACTTTGTCCTACCCCACCCGTCAGGGCGCAGTGGGGAGTGGCCTATGGGGGCTCTGTCAACAGCTCTGCCGTGGGAAGGGACAGACAGCCCAGGGGCTCTGTGCTCCCCGTACAGAGGGACCGGAAGAGTCGCAGCCAAATCCACATTGGGCAATCGTGGTCATATTTTAAGCACATCAGAGGACATTTACAATATAAAGGAGCCATTCTTTAATACTTGCTTGGACCAAAATATCCCTCAAAAATGCCAAGATGTGACTCCTTCATGAATCTGTAGCTGTGTGACAGTTTCTAAAATATTGTGTTATCTTTAAAGTAGGGCATACTTCTTTGTGCTAATGGTGTCAGTTTTATCTTGCCTACTGTCAGGCTCCATTACCAGATGACACAGCCTGGAAGGGCTCGGAAAAAGCCTTCAAAGAGAAATTAGAAAGCTAAGTGCCTAGAGAAGCTTTTCATATTTTGCAGAGCCTTTGTGATGGAGAACAACAGAACCTGGAACTTGCATCGAAAGCCTTGGGATTGGGGCAAGTTGCTGGATCGCTCGGTGCCTCAGCTTCTTGATCTTTAAAATGGAGCGAATACTGCCCCTCCGGCCGGGGTCAAGGTGAGCTCTGTCACAAATGAGGTGTTCTGCACAAATCTGGTCTTTCCGTAGAGCCAGAGTTCGTGTTAACTTATTCATGTTATATGGAGGACTGGGGGGCTAGTTTAGACTAAACTCTGGATTTAATACTTTAAGCATAACTTTTATGAGGTTCCCTTTATATTTCTGAATAGAAAAACAGATTGGCTTTTCCACCAAATTCATCTTTATATTGAGTTAAAATTCCCAAAGGGGAGCTCTGGCTATCAGGTGTGCAGAGAATACCAGAGAGGAAGAACTGATTGGATATCTTTTATTAAAGGTCCTTCTAGAACTCACTTGATGGCTAGTACTCCCATGCAGCCACCCAACATTCTGTTTATCACTCAGGTGGACCAAATAAAAGCTCGGCCTGTCCCTGCAAGATATTGCCTCCCCAGACACCAATGGGGGCTCTCACAGGAGTACTGTAATAGTGGTGCAAGTTAATGATGGTAAACTGCTCTCACATAGATTAGAGAGGGCAGAAGGGGGAGCCATAGAGCAAGAAGTGGTGTCAATAACAAACCCCAAGAGGGAAAGATGTAGGTTGCATCTCCTAGGAGAAATCAACTACCCCAGCAACTCAGCCAGTAAGAAACTGTCATCACCCTGAACTCTTGCTTGTCTCCAGTGAACTTTCATTCAGGACAGTCCCTTCTGACTTCCTCCTTCATTAAGTAACCTTCCGCTCCTTTATGATAGGACTTGTCTATGGTTTTGGTGTACCCTTCATGCCCTGAGTTGCAATTCTGCTTCCAAATAAACCCAGGTTTTGCTGGTAAAACAATGAGGTTTTAGAGAGGGGAGAGATGGGCAGAGGGAGAGAGAGAATCTGAAGCAGGTTCCATGCTCAGTGCAGAGCCCATGTGGGCCTTGATCCCACGACCCTGTGATCATGAGCCAAAGCCAAAATCAAGTCAGATGCTCAACTGACTGAGCCATTTAGGTGCGTCAATGGGCTTTTTATTTTGAAGGTTACCATTATTTGGTGATAGGAGGTGAGGTCCAGAGAAGAGCCACAACAGCTCGGGAGCTGGTGAGCAAACAGGTGCTGTGCCCAGAGTCGAATGAACTGCCTTCCTGCTGACCTCGGAGTTTTGAAGGTCAGTTTTCCTCTTGGATTCCAAACTCCGCTCTGTGTTTTGAGATCCCCAGACTTTATTTGCAATCTAAGGCTTTGTTCTGAGAATACTCATTTGGCCTTTGGTAAAGTATCCCAATTCCTTTTGGAACCAGGTCGTTCTGGTGAAACTGTGGAGTTAGAATTTTTTTCTCTAGAGAACAAACCTCTAAGAAATGGGGTCCCAGTTATCAAACTGCTTTAGAGAGTGCCCTCCCCCCCGTCTGGGACCCCAGCTGGTTTTATATTTCAAAACCTGTGGTCCCTTTTCATGTGCATTTCTAACTAAACGGACCACCTTAATGAAAAGTAATTTGGACCTTTGGTGGGGAACTTTCCTTCTTCCTAAATTTACTCTTCTCAAAACTGAATTGGACAGACCTGGCTCTAAAACTGTCAACGGAATGGGATGCCTGTATTGATTGGTATTTTGAAGCTTCTAGATGGCATCAGGAATCTAGAATATATGCTAGCTGAGGCAAACAAACAAAGAAAAAAGGGCTGCTGAGACCACTTTTCCCCTTCTCCGTCCACTTTGTCTCACAGCCTCAGCCTCTGGGCTTGGATCCCATCTCTGGTGCCATCTTCCCTTTACTCCCTGCCCGGCTTCCTCACGTCCCTATGGTCCCTCAGGCTAATCCTTTCACGGAACCTGCCTTTTTCCTCTGAAGGAACTGTCCCCTCCTCTCCTGGACCTATTAAAATCTGCCTCTCTGAGGATCCAAACAAACTCCACATTGCTTCTGTTCCCTGGAACACGGCCAAATTGTGAGCCATAGTTAATGACTTTCCTAACATGGCTGAGGACTTCTGTAAGGTTTGCTGAAGAATTTAACATAGTTATTCAAATTGACCAACCTGGTTTCTCAGATTTCTATTAGTACACATGCTTGTTGGTGAGGGCCAGGCCAAACACTGGATGAAATTAGCCCACTGGGAACATCCTGAAGGAGAGTTAGTGAAACAGACCCCTCACTCTGGGCAGGATGCTAAGAACACTCTACCAACAGATGGTGGTAGCTTTTACTAAGCCTCTTGATTGGAACAAAATTCAGGCTTGCACGCAAAAGCCTGGTGAACCTGTTCGTGACTATTACAATCTTAGCTTTAAAGAAAATTCTGGTCTTCCTTTAGATATGGAATCTCCCCAGGTAGCATTAAACTCAATTTATTATTTTTTCAAAAAAAATTTTTTAATGTTTATTTTAGAAAGAGAGAGACAGCGTTAATGGAAAGGGGGGCAGAGAGAGAGGGAGATAAGAATCCCAAGCAGGCTCCAAGCTGTCAGCATTGCCCGACGCAGAGGCTCGAACCCACAAACTGTGAGATCATGACCCGAGCCAAAGTCAGATGCTTAACCGACTGAGCCACCCAGGTGCCCCTAACCTCGATTTATTAATGGGCTGAACACGGATATTTATTTTTGTTAAAAGGACCAGATGGAGTGGGAAACCGCGTAACTGGGCAGGCCAGCTCACTTATACTCCAGATGAGTCCTCTAAAACAAAAGAGTGCTTAAGTTCTCAATTTTCAGTGCTGGCAAATGAATGCCTCTAGAGACAACCAACCCTCCCCTAATATCTGCTATTACTGCAAAGGGCCAGGACCGTGGAAAAAGACTGTGACAAAGTTAAGCACTGCAGGCCCCTGCAGCCTTTATAACGTCCTCTTAATTCCCCAGTGTCGGGGCTCCTAGGAACTGCAGATCAGCTCAGAGAAACCACTCTCCTGATTGGCTGTCAATAAGGACAAAGAAATTCATCCTCAGAACTGCACTTCGGTTGCTCAAGCCCGCAATCCACGGCAGCTGCCATCTCGGGTCCTAAACCAGTTCAGATAGTGGGGGGGCCTTCATAAACCTCAGCAGTTTCCCATCTCTGAGTCTACCCCCTCTTGTTTAGGTCCATTGAGGGCTACTCACCCTTTTCTCATTTATTTTTTTGGGCTGAGATTTTTAGAAAAATATCATGCCAGAATTTCTTTCTCCCAAAGGACCTGACAGTGGTAATCAAAGTAGCCAAGCTTGTGAATTAACATGACCCTTTGACACCTGTTATTTGCTCTGCCTCTGACAGCACTAGAGCTGAGTCTGGGGACACCAATCCTTTGTTCCCTAATGCATCAGTTACCATCCTTTTTAGGGGGAGATCTTTAACTGATATTGCCAGAATCCACAGTACACCTCTAAACAAGATTCAAATAGATCCCTCAAAACCTCCTGTGAAATAATCAATACTCTATAAATAAAGAAGTCCTTCAAGGCATCAAACCCATAATAGATGATTACAGGGTCCAAGGCCTTCTTAGCCCCTGTAATATTCCCGTTTTACTTGTGAAAAAACTCAGTGGCTGAAGATGGCAGTTTGTCCATGACCTCTAGGCAATCAATATTATTATTCCTCAGTACTCTGTTCTTTCCAACCTTTGAATGCTACTGACATCTATTCCTACTAAAAGCAAATCCTCACTGTAGTTAATAATATGCAGTGCATTTTTCAGTATTCTAGTTGAGAAGGATCTTTTTGGTTATAGTTGGAAAGTAATGCCCCAGGGTTACACAGAGAGCCCTTCTTACTTTTCACAAACCTTACAAGTTGACTTGGATGATGTTTGTTCCACCACAGAGATGATTTCCTTCTCTGCTCCCTTTCTCAAACTTCCTTACAGAAAACAGCATTTACCTGCTTAAAACTTTTGGCCTTAAAGGGACATAAAGTCTCCAAAGAGAGGGGTATCTGGGTGGCTCAGTTGTTTAAGCGTCCGACTTCAGCTCAGGTCATGATCTTGCAGTCTGAGTTCAAACCCACATTTGAACCCACTGAGCCCACATTGGGCTCTGTGCTGACAGCTCGGAGCCTGAAGCCTGCTTTGGATTCTGTGTCTCCCTCTCTCTCTGCCTCTCCCCAACTCGCACTCTGTCTCTCTCTCTCAAAAATCAACAGTAGACAAAAGTTTTTTTTAAAAAGTCTCCAAATAGAAATTGCAGTTTTGAAATAAGGACTACATTTGGAATCCAGGTAGTTTTCATGGCATCTAGAAACTCCCAAAACTTAAAACTAAGCGCCAATTAATGACGTTTCTTTGGGACTGGCCGGCTATTGTTGAAATTAGATTCCAAACTTCTCTCTTACGGCTGACTGAACCTCTACNTTTTGAGACTTTAAAGCAAAGTGGAATAAAGGCTCCCAGTTCTCAGATGTCCTAATTATCAACTTCCCCTTTCCCTGTTTATATGTGAGAGGGGAGGGGATGCCTTCGAGTCCCCACCGAAACATGGGACCATCATCAGCAACATGACCATGTAGCACAGGGATACCCCCTCTCCTCAGAGTCATTGCTGCCATTGCCTTTTAGTTGAGGCCATGGGACCCGCTCTAAGCATCCTGTGCCCCGGGCAGCGGAAGCCTGAGTCCTAAATTCCCCCTCACACTCACTACTTGGCAGCCTGTCACCTCACCTCCTAGGACATCCTCCTCCAGCTTTCTCGCTTCAATGACCTTTCCCCAGCTGTTCTCTGAGCCTTCGTCCCAGACCAGACCTCTCGCAGTTGCTTAATACTGACGGATCCCCGTCGGATTCCTTGTAACAATGTGTAGGAAATTCCTCTAAGCAATGCAGATTTTTCATGGTTTACTGATGGTGCTTCTTTAAAGGATGAAAATGGTAAATATGATGGGTATATAATACCACTGCAGCTTCTTTTGAAGTCACTTTGGTGGTCCCTTTTACCTTAGGCTCCTTTGGCCCAACTTTCATACTTGTACCTCAGCCAAGGGTAAAACCTCAAATAATGAAACTGATAATCCAGTTAGCCTTTGGCATAGCTCACAACTTGCGAATATTATTAAGGTTCCAGGGCATTCCAGAACCGACTCCCTAGAGGCCAAAGGAAACCACCTTGCTAATATTTCCACCAAAAATGCGGCTCTTAGAGAAACCAATAGCCAAACCCCCGTCTTGGTCCAAAGGGATGTTCTCCCACACAATCATTTGGAAAAACTGACCAGAGATGCTCAGCAATTGGCCCCCGAAAATGAAAAGCAGGACTAGCAATCTAATATATTGTTGGTTCAACAAAAAGAGAGAGAACTCTGGTTTGGACCAACTAACACTCCGCCCCTACCAGAAATTCTAAAATTCCCACCACTTACGATTGCACATGTATTAAACCATTGGTCTACTAACAAAATGACAGCAGTTATGAACCAATACTGGTGAGGAAATACATTTTTTAAAATTTTGAGAGAGAGAGAATCCTAAACAGGGTCCACACTGTCAGCACAGAGCCCGTTGCAGGGCTTGATCTCATGAACTGCGAGATCATAACCTGAGCCAAAATCAAGAGTCAGATGTTTAACTGACTGAGCCACCCAGGTGCCCTGAGGAAATATTAAGGCCAAAAATGTGCCCACCTCCCTCATCCCACCCTCATCCCACAATGCAAAATGCAGAGAAACCTGTTTGCAATGCCCTAAGACTCTTTAAATTACCCAATAGGCCAAGCACGTTTTGGCAGGTAAATTTCAGACAGTTTCCTCCATCTCTTGGATAGTTTTAGTCATGGTTTGTAGGTTTTCTCCCTGGACTGAAGCTTTCTCTTGCAGACAGACCACTGTTTTTTTTCTGTGGCTAAAACTCTGTTGGAAGAAAATATTCCTACCTGGGGGCTGAACTTCACAGTGATCAGGGAATCCGTTTTACCGGTCAGGTGCTTTGACAAGTCTGTGCTGTTTGGCCAGTTTTACAACACTTCCACTGTGCATCCTGCCCTCAGTCCTTGGGTACTGAGGGACCGAATGTATTAATGGTGCTAATGGACGTTCAACTGGCAGAATTTGAAGAGACCCTCCAGTACCTTGGCTGAGAGCACTGCTCTTGGTCCTTCTAAATCTCAGATCCACCCTTGTTGGGATGGTCACAGCATGTCCAATGTGCTGCACTCCAGCCGGTCATCAGGGTTAATACCTTCCTTACTCGCTGACCTAAGGCCCTTGGTCTGCAGCAGAATTAATTTACTCTGAGCTCTGCAGACCACTAGCCTGGAGCACAGAAGGACCAGAACTCTGCCAGGCCACAGAAGCCAGCATGTCTGTTTGAAGCCTTCTCGGTTTTCTGATTAGCCTAGCAATTTTTTTAAGGAAAAAAAAAAAAAAAAATATATATATATATAGTC
>NW_027531904.1:1343507-1364901 GCF_008692635.1 Crocuta crocuta
ATATTGCCAGGCAGCTGATTTCCTCTGGTGGGACGCAGTACCCTTGCACGTCACAAACATGTGCCAGAGCCCCGGGCATTTGTAGCTGGCATCATCGAGTCTGTACACGACGGGATTTGGCAGGCCACTGCACTCCCTTTGCGGATTACCCTACACCCCGATAACCCCCCCAGGCCAGGTAGAAACCTTGGAGTTGGCTTTTGGACAAGGGCCTGCCTTCTCCCCAGGTGGCCAGCTTCTTGAATACAGCGTATATTCCTTTCCAATCAAAACCTCATCTCTGAGTACTGGCATCTTCAGGGACCGGAAGCCTGACTTCGGTTTGGTAGCACTTTGACCCACCGTTGATAAAAGGCATACTTCAATACAGTAGAAGCCTAATTGATTCTATAAAAACAGCCATGCTTCAGTCTTCTCACCATGTAGTACCGGGAGACAAAGACCTTGAGCCTCACACCTTGCAACCTTGACCTTTTTCCGGAGGTGTCTTTTCCAACAGAGAAGATTCTGTTCAGCCTTGCCAGTCAGGCACTGCCTGCCAACCCTGTGCTGCCAAACACCAGAGAACAGACTCCTGGATCCATTCATAGACCCCTCTAACGAGGGCACCAAAGCCCGCCTGGACCTGCACACCACCTGATGACCTGAAAGTCCAGATTTCCCAGCCCCGGAGCAGATGACATCTATAACATCTCTGGACTAGACCTGTTAGAAGGTTTGGGGTTCACAGAAGTCTTTTTCATCTGGACATTAACAGACTCCTCTGAAGTCTCCCCCCAAATTCATTGCTTCTGAATTTTCGACTTAACTGTATTATTAGTAATATACCTAAGTTCTAGCAGTTCTGAGATAACAGTGCTGTTTTCAACATCTTTGAAGTTTTGCTGTTTTGCAAAAAGTTCGCCAGCTATTGCTTCATGTTTATACCTGCACTGTATCTTCCCAAATGCACCCAGTTAATTCCTCCAGGACATTCCTACAGTATCCACTATTCGGTTCCCATGGGACTCCCAGGAGGCACATGCGACTCTGGGGTTTGTTTCCATACAAGGGACTTTCCTTCCCTACGTGGGAATAAGTACCAAGAAATATTTCTAGTTGGCTACTGTCGGATCTAGAATCTTGTTTTAAAACCCTCACATAATTGGGAATGGTCATGTTACTTTGGATTCTGTACTTACTGCCTGTCAAACCTTTGTAAAAATGCCATACCCAATAAGGACATGATCCCTAGCACCTACCATCTTGATACATATGGACTATAGATGCAAGTACCTGAGATGTCTCCATTACCTGTCCTTGTGATTCGAATGCATCTCAGCAGGTTTCCCATCTGTACATTTTCCATGGACAAGTGATGGGACATCCAGAAAAGACCCTTCCTGGCACTGAGGGACAAAAATGCCACTGAATTGTGAAAAACGAATTCTTGCTCAGTAATGGGTTTGGATACGGATCTTGATCAAAAGGGGGGACATGTGAAAATTAATAAAGGGACACAGATTGGGGGAAGATAATATGGGGAAGCCATCCTACTCTGTCAATTACAGGAAGAACTGTTAATTATAGGCCCCAGCAGAACCTGTAATCATCAATTACAGGTCCCAGGAAGGAATGAAGTACATTGCGTCTCCTACAAGAAACTGACGATCTCAGCAACTCAGCCACTGAGGAAGCATCACCACTCTGCACTCATGCTTTCGTTTAAAACAACCCCTAACAACTTCCTCCTCTTTCTCTATAAAATAATGTTCCTTGGGGCGCCTGGGTGGCTTAGTCGGTTAAGCATCCGACTTTCACTTAGGTCATGATCTCGCGGTTCGTGGGTTCGGGCCCCGCGTCGGGCTCTGTGCTGACTGCCAGCTCAGAGCCTGGAGCCTATTTCGGAGTCTGTATCTTTCTCTCTCTCTGACCCTTCCCTGCTCACGCTGTCTCTCTCTCTCTCCTAGAAATAAATAAAAATATTAAAAAAAAATAATGTTCCTCTCCTTTGTTTACAATGGGACCAGTCTGTGGTGTTGCAATGGCTTGCATATCCCAAATTGCAATTCTTTTTTATTCCTGAATAAACCCATTTTTGCTGGTAAATAACTTTTATTTTTAGGGTTAACACAATAACTACTGTCTATTAACTTCCCCCTCTCCCTGGCACTGTTTGGGGGCACTCTAAATGTATTATGAGCCCCCATCCGTAACCCTATAACGCCCCCTATCTTATGGACAGAGAAACTGAAGCTGGGAGAGATTAATTATTTGTCCCAGGATTGACATTTCAAAACCCCAAACCCAATAATCTCCTTCTTACTAATTCAAAGTTTGTTGACTTGAAGAGAAGGTTTTAGGGCTTCTTATCAGGGATTTCCAGGGCTACGGAAAACATCTTATTTACCCACCTGCTAAGCTCCTGGGAATAAATGGCTTGCTGAAGGCTGGTTTTGAAGCTTTCAGAGGTGAAACACACAGGGGTTCTGATCTTTGCAAAGTGTGGAGGGGGAAACCCACATACAAAGAGGTTCTGATCTTTGCAAAGTGCCTTCTCCAGGGTTAATAATGCATCGAGAAGACTGGGAGACAGTTTTGTAAGCAAACTCAGTATTTTGGAGAACAGCTCAGGCAGTACTGGCAGATACTTGTCAGGGGAAAGAGCGGACAGTTGCTTTTTTCAGAGAGAGAGCTCACGTCTGAAGGTTGCTCAGTGGTGGGGAGGAAATAAGAGCTTTGGAAGTGGAAATAGCGGACTCTGGCTTCCAACTTGGGAACTTGCTACCCTGGGAAGCCACTTCACTGAATCTCAGTTGCATTGTTTATTAAAATGGGCACATTTTCTGTATTTCTCAATACTTCCTGTATTGAGTTTTTATACGGATTGAATGTGATGGCATTTGTGAAAGCCCCATGTGTAGCGGGCTCTTAACATATCTGGTTCTGTTCCTGTTCTCTGGACACCTGGAGACGTGCCCTCTTTTAAATCGCCATCTCCAGAGAAAGAGTTGCAAAATACTCTTCAAACCAAGACTCCGAGAATAACCCCAACTGGCAAGAATCCTTCATGTCATAAGAATAAGTGTTTTGGAGGATCATCAGCTGCTTCCAGGAGGGAGGCCAAGTAGAGAAGGTGAAGGGCCTATTCCTGCTCAGAGCATCTTCATTCCGTTACGCCCTCACTTACCTATGGAACGAGGAGGGCGGGTGATGATGGAATAGTATTCTAGAAATTGTGTTTTAGAAGGACACTCTCCTCCCTGGAGGCTGCAATAGCATCCTCTCTCTTTTTTTCTTCCCTTCTCCCTATGTCTCCTGAGGAGAAACTCACCGATGGAGTAGGCATGACTACTGCCCCATCACGGGGACATCGGGAAGCCACAGTAGGTTGCGGACGGTACCCAGAGTCTCCATGCTCTTATGTGTGACTACAGAGAATATTAAAAGGATTAAGTTCTTACTTCCTATTATACTCTGGCCCAAACTGCAGCCACATATATGTACATACTTCAATGCAAAAACTGCGGGGCTGTTCAAGGAAAGGGTTTCTGTTTTCCTGAAATCCGTTAATGGAGATTAAATCCCCTGGTTTTTTTATTTCGGCTGTTTACTTCAGTTCCGCCGGCTGAAAGAGCTGGGCCTATTTATATTCTTTGGTATAAACTTTAAAGGTGAACTTAAAGGCTTTTGTAAGAAAAATAAAGTCACGTACCTTTTTGGGACAAAATGGAAGCTGAAAATTACTCTGCCATTTACATTTCAAAACAGACCCATTCCTCTCCAGCTTACTTGCCAAGACTTGAAGTCACCGTGCAATCCCGCTTCAGCCTGATGGAATTATAGTCCTGTCGAGCACAAGCTACGGAGGGGGTTGGCAAAAAATAGATCCTCTCTGCTTCAGCAATGCCAAGAAAGAGCCTGGACTTTGGGCACTGGCCAGCATTTTGCTCATGGGCACCTGACACTCACTTTTACTGGATCTGAGAAGTTGGGTAGTGCTACTCTGCTCTCATTTCATCCCGGGAATCCAACTTAAAGTCACTAAGGCTCAAAGAGCTTAAATACCCTACTCAAGCCCACAGGCCAGTAATGGCAAGGCTGGACTCCAATCCAGCTGTGTCTGACTGTAGAGGGGTCCACAGTGACTTTGTGAGGACACCTGAGCGCAGAGAGGGAAGCAGATCTTGGGTGATGGCGGCGCTGCAGGATGTCGGACCCATCGCTGCTTAAACAATGTTTGCTGAATAAGCAAATGGAGGCATAGATGAGAAGGAGGGGTCTTCCATGCCTTCCACCCACCGTATTCCATCCCGATCATCTCACGGCTGCGTGCATGGCTCCTTGTCCAGGGCTCCTGCCACGCTGTGCTGATTTCTTCCAAAGCACTCATGTAATGGGTTCATTTCTCCCACTTACCCATAGAACTTCTTTATATTCACGACTTCATGGGAGAAGCTCGGCAAATGTTTGATGAGCTTCCCATATGTGCTACTCCTGCAGTACTTCATCAATCACCCAAGACCCAGGGACATTCTGCTTAGGAATGACACCTGGGTCCAGAGGGGGCACCTTGAGGTTCTCCACGCTTTTGCTTAGCAGGTGCTCTGAAAACTAAGAGCAGACATTTGTGGGAGGAGACGCTGTGGTGGGCAGCCCAGCCCCAGCAACACCCTTGAGACACTTGACAGACTGCATCTCCCGCTCTATGAAAGGCTTTTCCATACGCCCCGTCACTGGGGCTGAAATCCTCTGTTGCCCCTTGCACTTCTGTTCATTTTCTTTTGCTTTCATACAGTCAGTTGTGGGGTGAGGGGTTTCAATAGATGTTACATCCACCGTACGGTTCCGTTTGTCCTTGCCTTTTAATCCCACTGTTCTACTCTGCTTAGCTGCTTCTCCCTTCGATGCTTTGATTGGTTGTGTTACACCTTACAGAACCTCCATGCACCTTGCTGCCAGGCGGATCTCCCTAACTCAGAACTCTCCATGTATATCCACTCTTGTCTCAACTGTATTTGCTCCACACTGGCAACTACTTAGCCAAGTAAAATCTCCTTTTCCCTTGAAATTCAAGGTCCAGACCCCTTTTAGCCCTATATATTCTTCATACCTGCTTCATTCTTCTACTGGGGCCCCATGAGGGCAGAGTGCTGCCTTCTGTGTATTTTACATTCTTTGCAGCATCTTGAACAATGTCTTGGAGGTAGCAGGATCTAAGTGAGTATTTGTTTCCATTAATTTAACTTGGCATAACATCCACAGCACACAGCAGACCCCAGGGGCAAGATTCTGGATCAGGCCTTCAGGCAGATGGTTTGCCAACACCCAGAGAGAAAAGCAGTGATCAGGGCATTTGCAAAAGGATGAAAAGGGATGAATTTGACTACATCAGGAATTCTGCTCAGAGTAGACCATTCAGTTTCCTCTGAATTTACTGACCCAGCTCAGTGTCCTTTTCAATTTCTGCCACTGTCCTGGGTGCCTTGGGCTTCTCCATAGACATCAGTGAAGTTCTACATCCTGGGCTTTTTCCGGTTTTCCTTATCCAGCTGACGTACCATAGGGCATTTAACCCCACTCTGGTCATCCTTAATTTCTTTGCCGCATACTCTTTCCACCACACCTGCTGTTGATACTACCAACCACATTCCCACTTTGACTCCAAGGCTGCTGGGGAAGTTCACTGAGCCACACTGACCCCTGCTCTATCATCTCCTTTCCACTGGCATTTAAAGCAACACAAAAAAATAATCTCACATCACTTCTGGGTCCTACCCTCTCTCCTTATACTCTTTCGCAACTAAGTACAGTAAAACCTTGGATTGAGAGTACCCTGTTCTGCGAGTGTTCCATAAGATGAGGAAACATTTCTAATACATTTTTACTTGAAAAATGAGTGATGTCTTCCGATAGGAGTAGTATGTGATGCTGAACATCACATGATCACAAATGAGCCAATGGTTCTCTCTCTACCTCTCTCTGCAGGATTGTGGGTGATAGTCTCTCATGCTCAGATGCTCGGTCTCAGGCTGCGGTGTTTGGTGGCAGAAATCAGCAATTTTTTTCAAAAACGTTGGAAGATGCCCACAACTGGAACTAGTGTATTTTTTTTGTCACTTCCAACCAACTATGGACAATCCTTTGCTTTTCCATACAAGAGTAAACTTAGGAATGCTTTGGTTCATTCTAGGTCGGGCTGCCTGCAGATATAGACCCTTTCCTCTGCTGCCTTATTGCAAGTGACATTCAATAGTCTATGACAAGAGTTTATTAATACTGTACTATAGTCAACATCCGTTAGGGACAGTGAAAGTCGCCTTACACAATAACCCTCCTCTCTTGTCTCCCTCACACCAGCCACGAAGGTTTTCAAAAGTAAGTGCGGGTTCATTTCTTTTTCTTTGTATTTTCTTTATTATTTTGTATTATATTACAGTATTTTAATCATCTTTATATGAATATTTTTGGGTTGTGGAATGAGTCATCTGGGTTACCATTATTTCTTATGGGGAAGATCGCTTTGATATACAACTGCTTTGGATGACAAGCATGTTTCTGCAATGCATTATGCTTGCAAACCAAGGTTTTACTGTATCTGGAAAGACTGGTCTCATGCTGCCCCATGGCCTCATGCTCTGCCTCACTGAGGGTGGTACATCAGAGACTGTCCAATACAAAAGCCACTGGCCACATGTGGCTACTTTAAATTTTTCAGTAATTAAAATTTATAGAAGCCAAGAGCTCAATAGCCACATGTGATGCACATATAAAGCATTTCCATTATTTCAGAAAGTTCTACAGACAGCGCTGGCCTGTGCTACTCCCAAAGCACTCTTCCTTGTGGTCTTCCTGTTTCAGTAAGTAATGTCTCCATTTATCATGTGATCTAAGCCTTTTTAAGGAGCTGTCACTGTGATATCTTCCCTCTTACATACTCCGGCGAGTACACTTTCATTCAGAGACCAGGCCTTGAAGGTTCTTCTTCTACCCGCTCTTCCCCAGCCCAGGCCATCAGTTATTCCGACCAGCAGCTTATAGATCAATCCCTACATTCTCATTGTCCGCACAGCTTTCCTCAAATGCACAACAATCTGGTGACTTCCTAAAGACCATCAGTGACTTCATTTACCTTAGAGATGAAGGTCAAAGCTACTGACAAGGCAGCAACCCTTCCAGGTCATGTCCCATCTTTGGCCAGCCCCTGCTTGCCTTGCACACCCTAGCCACACTGGGCTTCCCGTGGCCCCAAATGTGGTGCTTCCTCCCGGGCTTGGACTTCTGTAAGTCCCTCCATATAAAACACTCTCTCCTCACTCATCTACGTAACTCTTGCTCAGTCCTCATGTCTAAGGTACACATCACAGTGTCAGACCCCCATCCCAAGGCCAGGTGAGGTGGCTCTTCCATGTGTCCCAAACTGCACCTGTTCTGATGCCATCACCAAACTGTGATGCTCTACTGAATTCTCATTACCCATAAGGGCCAAACTCAAAGGCCGACAATGTCATGGGATCTGATTGCTTGGTTGACCCCTTGTTAACATTAATTGGTGGTTAATCCTATTGGGTGCTGCTGCAGGAAATGGAATCAGGCCAACTGCAAAGACTTGTTTGAGAAGCTGCTTTCAAGTAAAAGATGAAGCTGTCGTATCCTGCGAGAGCAGAGTTCTCTGGACTGTGATTTGTGGCCCATAAATGGGCAACAAAATCAACAGACTGTGTCATGACCAACTTCTTAAAAATCACAGGATAGAAAAGAATACACACATATATTAAGGATATTTGTTGGGTGAAATTTTTGTTTCAGCTGTATTAATGCATATGTATGTGTGTACTGGGCCATAATATAAAACTTTTCTTGCTGGAGATCAGTCACAGAAGCTGAAAAATACCACTGTAGATAATGCCTGGTTGATTATCCCTGGGGTTAGACATACAAATAGTGGAAGTGCTTGAGGGCAACATACAATGATCCTAACAGTGTCACATTATACGAGCTCTATAATTTTCCATTCTGTCTTCAAGTATCCTCTAATTTTCTTTATTAACATTTCGGAAATATTTTACAAGCGTTTTTTTCCTTTTGTGCTATCAAATTATTCTGAAGGGTCACTATTTTTTTACCTGCTATATTGAGTCTTTAGCATCTGCTTAGAGGTGCAGATTTCCCTAGAGAAACCCCACAGATGGGGGATCCCCACCTTCCCCGGCCACCTCACAAGACAACTGCTAGGAAGAGGGCTACACCCCCTTACCTGGGTATGGTCAACGGAGATCTGAGCCCACCGAGTGTGCTCCGTAAACGTTTCTTAAATGAATGTGTATGCAAAATGGTTTCACCATTTACAGAAATAAGGGTCCCCAACTTGCTACCTGATGTTACATATTCATGTTACCTATTTATCTGCCCAAGTCAGGGTGACAGGGGTGAGGTGTTAGCATGCATGTTACGATCCTTACCTTCCCGAGGATAAGGAAAAAAAAAATCAACCTAACGATTACCCTGTGGTTATGGAATTCTACAAGTCACTACAAGCTGCGGGAAGGCCTAAATATTTTAGTTTGAATTCCTACTGAACTTGTCTTAATTGGGTATCTTCATACCTAGAGAATTTGTTTCCCACAAAATCGAAGTAAGATAAAAATGCCACTCAAGTCTCCCAGTGTGTACCTACATACATGGATTGAGAACTGTCATGAGGATTCTGAGACCTTGTCCTGGGTACAGGAGGACCGACCACGGTGACCGATTAGAAATATTTGGCTACAGGCGGAGAAGGGAAGCGAGGAGGTGACAGGCCCTGTACTTACCATTTTTCAGGAAGGACCTTATGAATGGCTCCTTCATATTCTTCCATATGCCAATTATACAGGAATTCACCTCGTCATAAAAGTAATAGGCACATATGGGGCAACTGGGTGGCTCAGTTGGTTAAGCGTCCGACTTCAGCTCAGGTCATGATCTCACGGCTCTGTGCTGACAGGTCAGAGCCTGGATCCTGCTTCGGAGTCTGTGCCTCCCTCTCTTTCTCTACCCCTCCCCCCCCCACTCTGTCTCCCTCTCTCTCAAAAATAAACATTAAAAAAATTTAAGTAATAGGTACATATGTATTCAAAATTTTAAAACTTCCAGAATATATGATTTATAATGTCTTTATTCAAAGACAATAACCATATTCGTGTTTAGCTTTCCAATATTTTTCCATGTTTTTTCTTTAAAAACACTTTAGTATATTATAGACCTTGTCCCCTTCCAAATGTCATGTGCCCTTTCCAAGTCTATAAATACTTTTCAGAATGTTAAAAGGGAACATAAATCTTACTGGGATTCTAGATAATAATGGATGTAACTAATTCCTGGCTGTTGGACATTTGGGTAATGGCCAATTTTTCACAAACATTTCCATATACATTTCTCAGTCTTTGTGCTCATCCACAGTTACATATTCAAATGAGGAGTTTAATTTTTACACTGAAAATATAGGCCATGGTTCTCTCCTTTCACACATTTATTTACCATTTAATGCCCATAAGGAAGACCACCATTATTGAAGGAAAAGAAAGCGACTGTCTTGATCTTGGCCTTGACAAAGGGATGTTCATAAAGCAACAGAAGTCTAAAGGGAGACGGGTCGGGCTTGTCTCACAGCTGGGTTCCCTGGTTAGCCTTTTCTGTGTGGCCCCAGGACCCAGGGAGAACCATGGAATATCCCCATCCTCTGTTTTCTCAACTTAAAAATATCAGGGTTAGACTGCATTCTTTTTATCCACACCAAACCCTGGAACACAGCCTCTATAGCGTGAAGGTCACATTTGCCCCATCCTGGAAACCCAAGGTAAATAAACTCAATCAGTTTAGAAAAATTTAAAGGGCACAAAGTTTCCATTTGTGAGGCACTGTCGGAACGCTTCTCTGTCCCAGCCGGCAGCCCATAAATGAAGCATTTCACAAGCTGCTCGGGTTTGCTTAATGAGGGAGCCACGTTACACCATCAAATGTTTTTCCCTTTGGGGCCATCACTTTCCCTCCTTATGCCGGTGAGAATCCAGTGTGGCCCAAAGACAGAGCTTATATAAATGAAAACTCTGCAGAATCCAGAGAATGCACAGGTCTAAATGCTAAGCAAAATTTATAGACTTAAGATTTCTCATTTATTACTAATTATAACTCACAGAAGGAAAAAAAGACAAGCTCAAGAAGTGGGGCAAATTCGTGGATATTTACTCACCTGGTCATAAGCATCCAATTCATTATTGAGGGAATAAGGAGAGCATACATACCCAACAAACGAAGGAGGAGGAACAGGACTCCCAGGGCGTAAGACTTGAGTTCAGGGCTGACTGTCCTACGTGCAAAGAGATGAAAAGGAAAAAAGAAAAAGATTCTTATCAGTCCTCTTTAATTAGCAGACCCCCAGAGTCATCCATTGATGTCCCTCAGAGCCATTCTCTAGAAATTAAGGGTTTTTTCTTTTTAATACTAAGTCTAATCTTGTCATTGGGAGGAACACATGCAAATATGGTTCCTAAAGTCTTCATTTAAAGGCATTTTGCTTTTGCCAGGACAAACATCAACAATCCTAAGTTGATAGAATACACATATTGGGGAAGGAGGAACTGGGAAGACCATTTTTCTTAACGCTTTTCAAACAGCCAGAGCCGTGAACACCCATGTCCTTCTCGGGTCATTTTGTGATATCAACCAGATGATCACGGTCTGTCACCCCAGACGGACCGTTTGCAGAATAATCCATTTGGCTGTATCCAGTTTCAATACCCCTTGGTCATGGTTCTTTGTTCTGAATGGACTCACTCTCCTTGGCTTTGGTTTATCTAGAATAGTCCCTTAGAACAATCCTCTCGCACATTTTCTACAACACTCTCAGAGGGTAACATTTTCTAGGATGAGCGTGACAGTAGATGGGGTTTAGAAATGATGACCAAATCTAGACAGGGTGCCCTCAGAGCTGATAACATCTTTTCCATAATGCCTCTTACTCTTGAAACCAGTCTTAACTCAATGCTTGTCCTCTTTGAGGCTAGGGACTGTAACTTGTTCATTGTGAGTACAGTGATGATGTGTTGAGTAACATTTAAGCGGGTGGATGGGTGGGCACGTCTCCCACTCATGACTCAGATCAGCCCTATCTCTTGGTGGGGTGGTGAGGGAACATGAAGGGAGAGGTATTTGACTGACTACATGCACATATGCTTCAGGTCATCCTGGACACCAGTGGCAGAGAAACTTCCTCTTATCTCATTCCTATCACGAGTCCCTAGGGGAAATGGGGAAGTAAGCACATGACTATGACCCCTGAAAGGACCTAGTTAGGCCTAGAGCCAGTCCAGTGTGGCTGAGCCTTGGTAAACACCAGAAGCATTTCAATATGGCTGAAAGACCAGGAAGACCCATGCAATACAGGGAGGACATAGGCAGTCAATTCTGTAGGAAATAAATGTTAGAAACAAAGTTAACAATAGGATGTCTAAATCCACTAGGATATCTAGTACCCAGAACATATAACCCATCCATGGATTTAGTAGACTGATTGATTGATAAATGACCTATCAGTCTATCTATCTATGTATTTATTTTAGCTAGAATTATATTCTCACATGACCCCACGGGTCATTCATCCAAATCTCCAATGCCACCCAGCCATTGAGCTACTACCTGGTTTGAGCCTCAGTGGGCATGTCATTGGCTTGTTGGTAGAGTGGACCAAAAGACATCGTCAAACTGTAGTGAACATAGATGTAGGTTTTACAATCTTTGCCGTATATCTAAGATTTTCAGTGAAAACTAAAAAGGTGTTATTCTTGGGGAAACACCCATTTCTTCTCAATTGTAAAGAGTGGGATACAGACAAGTAGGGTAAGACTTTCGTGGAGTGATGGGGAAACCACTCTGGCTGATTAAGGCAGATCCTGTAAAATGTCAATGATGAGATCGAGGTTTCTGGACAGAAACACAGCCAGCTCTCTTTAGAATGTGCATGTTACAAAATCCAAGTTCATCGGAGCTATTATCGGCTCCATGGTTCTGGTTTTTGCACATCCACTTGAAGGTATTGAATTGAAAGACAAATAAAAGCATATTCTCCTTTTCAAGAAAATGTGCTGGTGTAATGAGCTAGAATATTTGTTACTTGAAATTTGATTTCCTTTTAGCTATCATGTCACCAGGAATAAAATGAGCAAGGTACTAAGATCTTCCTTCATATCCTGTTGGGGAACTTGTTCTCACGGGGGAAATCTTCCTTCTCAGATGTACTTATGGAAAAATGGAGGGTTCAGGTCTGGATGTTATGGAACGTTCCCGGCAAAGCCAGGGATGGGTTCTTAGGTCTACAACTTACTAGCTGACAACCTCGTGAATATAGCTTAACCACTCTCTGGCCCTCTACTGCCCCATCTATAAAAGGCAATGCCAATAAGGATGTAAACATGTGATTAAAACAGGAGCTCAGTGCTGGCTCTGAAGGGGGGTGGTGCAGTGGGTGTTAGCTTGTATCCTCACCTGTGGATGTTCTGAGCGCTGCCGTTACATGGGTTACAGGGGGGCCATCGCTCTGGAATGGGTCAAGGGCCGGAATACACCTGGAATGTGGCTTAGACTGTGCCCTTGTGCCTGTGTAGAACATCTGTGATGGCCAAATGGACTGGGATAGTGACAGAATAAGGCACTACCCTGGCCGTCAAGATAGGTACATACGTGTGATGTACATTGTGTACGGCTGAGGCCCAGCCTAGGTCACGTAGGCCATCTGTTGCTGATCTATTTAAAGAAATTGAATATTTCCCCGAAAATCCCCAAGGGCTGTTTATCAAGCTGAGATTGAGAAGTGATTAAGATTTCAACTTTCTGTGTTCCGTCTGCCAGTCACAAACAGTGAGCTGGGTTTTACACAGAAGTCATGGGGAGAGGACAAAAGGGGGCCCCGTCACTGCTAATGGTCGTGAAGGTCATTGTTCCTGCATCTTGGTGCCTTTTGTGGATGACTCACACAACACACCTTCAGAGGAATTTGTAATCATGAAAAGTAAGTTGTCCATAACACAGCCGTACCTAGGACCTGATGGGTCTTGTTCATATGCCTACTATATACAATCAACCTCCGTACAGAATTTCAATGCAATAGTTCACTTCATAAGTACTTTTCACATTCTTAAGAATTTTTCATTATTCCATTGAGCTATGGTACAGTACTATAATTTAATTCATTATCCCAATTCAGGTTTTTCTGCTATTATAGCTAACATTGTAATAAAAATCTGCCTGCACTAAGCTGTTTTCCTGGCAGAGAAGTATTTTCCTAAGTGTTAAGGGGTAGGGTTACCTCATAAAAAATCTGAACACTTTTATGACTTTTGATTCACAAGGCTATATTGCTTCTTTGAAAGGAATGATAGGCTTTTCAATGCCACCAGCCATATGTGATTTTACCCAGCCCAGTTTTGCCACAGCCTTGCCAGCAATGGGTGATAATGTTTAAAATTGATTTTTCAAGTTTAGAAAGTATAAAATGGCAATTTGCTATTGTTGCCTTAATGCTTCTGCACATTAACAAGGCTTTGCTAATGACCCTCTAGATGACATACGCACTTTGGAGAAATGCTCTTCCTCAGGAATTCATAACAGAGATCAGGAAATGTGGTAGACACGGGGAGAAGGAGAGCGAAGCTGCAAACAGCAGCTGGGAATGTGCATTTGTACAGGTCACGTTCAAGCAGCTCATTCCAGCTCGCTGCTAGCCCCTAGGAGTGCCCTGGTCTGTTTAGATGGCTGCATCCCTGTAAGGAGGGTCTGTCTGTGTTTGGGGTCACTTCCTCTGGTTCAAGACAGACACAGGGTGGATGGAGCATTCCATTTCTAGTTTCCTCACCCAAATCTAGGTAACTTTGAAAATGTAGAAGTTACTCAGAATAGGACTCTAAAGTTCACCATTGAGGCACCTCACCCACCCCCAGGGAAGGTCCTGAGAGACCAGATTATGGGTCGTTCCATATAAGAGCAGTCACTGTGGGCACTCACACATGGCCTCAGTGTGACCCACACCACTTTCAGGAGGCTGGTGGGATCAATGACATTGCTCCTGGGCCCGAATTCAGAAACAAATCTGAGTGAAAATGTGCCCATGGTCATGTGGCTCATCAGTGGATGAACAGGGGCTGGACTTGGAGACTTGGCTAGTGCAATGCCTTTTTCCTTTTACTCTAACACTCCTGCTCTCTGCAAAAATCAACGTAGGACCACATTCAAAATCACCTGCAGGGTCTATTCTTGGTAGGATATGAAAGTATCATCTCCCTTGGGCGTGCTTTCTGGCCTCATGTGAGGTCCCTATCAAATGTAACTGATTCCTATCAACCTGGGGAAGCTGGCTTGTAAAACTCACACAACATCTGAAGTTCGGACCTCCCAGAGCATTGCAGCTAAGCAAGACATGGGGAGAGGGAGGGCGACAGGGGAGCCTGGCTATCTAGTCCCTGAGTCTAAGCTTACCTGATAAGGATGATGACCGAGGGTGTCTGCGCCATTGCCCCGATCATACTGCAGACACACATCACGCACAGGAAGGTGAGGAAGGCCTCTTGGCACCCGGGACTGGGACATTTTCCAGGAACCACGGTTGTGTTCTCGGCCGGGACAGTTGTGAGGCACGCACAGCCGGTGAGATTCTGAAACGGAAGTATTGAGTCCTTTGAACTGGGGGCATCTCCAGTTTCCAAAGCCATCCATCAGGTGGAGCTGGCACAGCCTAATTATGCATTCTGTGGCATTCCATTAATTAGGCCTGAATAAACAAGTTAGCTTTTTAAGGAGGCTGCAAAACACATGCAAATAAAGGAATATTTATGGGGAGAAGAACCAGTTCCCCATCTCCTGTGTATTTCATGTCCATGCTCAAGAATCCCTCAATAGGCTCTACCCTAGACAAACGTGTCCCCCCCCACCCCGTACAATTAGAGAGGAAACTGTGCTTCCACAGCAGGAGAAAACATTGCCAAATTAACGTTATAATTACTTGCCAATTTGTCCCCTTTTATGCCATTATAATTACAATGAAGTGTATTAAAAGAAATAAATCAGGTAACCAGCACGGTGTTGCTCATTCAGTGCCTAGTATGGCACTTGGAACAAAGAATGTGCATTGTCAGTTGCTGCTCCCGTTGGAGGGGGGGCACCAGACGGGGGTGGGGGGTGGGCAGCTTAATGGGAAAGTTCTCACGTGGCAGGAAAAGCAAGGAGGGCTAAGAGCTGCCAGAAGCTGGGAGCAGATCGCAGGCAGCGAACTAAAGCCCAAACCAGACACATTTATTAATACATGATCCGAGGAGGGGGAAAATAAGTGGCTGCATTCCATTTGATCTCGTGGGTGGATTCTTGCCCAGCTGCCCCTGGTCCCCGGCGAGGTCCGGCCCCAGAATCATCATCAGAAGAATTTCTGATGGCAAAGGGGAGGGGCAGGGTCTGGGAGAGGCAGTGCCACGCGGGCGCCGAGCCAATTAAGGTTCGATAATAATAGTGCAGAGACCTTTAATGAATACAAAATGAAAACAATCATAAATGATTCATTGCTTTTCTTCTCAGGACTGCTCTGCTTTCAGAGCACACGCCAAGGAAAATCCTCCTGAGGGTCAAACAAATCCCCTTTGGCTTTCACATTGCTCTTCCTCTCCTCTCCATCTCCACCCTCCCTCTGGCCTCTTCTCTTTTCCCACACAGCAGAGCACAGATGGGGGGTTTTTATCCCATCAAGTCACATGGGATATTTTCAGGGGTGTCCAGAAGCCCTTCTGTGCCCGCCTCCCCCAGCCCCCCAGCCCATCAGGGCCACCCTGCATGGCTGCATCCTGCCCAGGGGTGCTTATCCATGTGGGCAGATGTGGTGTGGGGCTGGATGCTTCTTCCTAAGCATTGTGCCGAAAGCAGGTGCCTCTGTGTAAGTGGCCAGGTTACAGCACCCTGCGGTGTTTACTCTAATTCCCATGAGAGGTGCTCAGATCTTGCTCCTCTGGCCCTTCCCACACACCTCTGCCCTGGGGGCTTCCTAGCTCTTCTGTAAAACCTCCTTCCCCTGAGTGGCCTCCCCCGGCTGGGCCAGCCCTGAGCCCCGAGGAGCCCCAGAAGGAAGGCACACTCCACACCCCGCTGGGGAGCCTTCTCCACACTTCTGAGGAGACCTCGTGGTTACTGGGGGAAGACCATGTCTTATGTGCATTGTCCTGAGCATTTCACGGTGCTGAGACAGAGCAGGTAAAACTTTGCAGATGGTTTGAGAATGCCTATGGCCAATGAATCCTCATCTGTGTTTATCAGGAGGCAGGGCTGCTCCCCCACTAACAACTTCAATGTCACCTTTCTTCCTGCCCAGGAGAGGAGTCTGTTCCCGCCTCTCCCCAGACCCCAGCTTCGCAGCCAAACTCTGCTAGCTGTTTGCACCCACCACCTCCATCCCCTCCTCCAAGCTCCCACTCGCTCCAGCTGGCTTCTGTCCCCACATGTAGGAGCCAGATCATGCGAAGCTCTCCGGGGGCCTCCATATCTTGACCTCACTGTCCACTTTTCTCTTACTGGGGCCCCTAGGAGCGCGTGCCTGTGAGCCCCTCCCCTCCCTGGCTTCCACAGCCCACGACCGTCCCAGACCCACTTTTTACGTCCCGTTCCAAGACTCCAAGCATGTCGCCATCTCCGTGCTGAATCCAGGAACAAATGCTCCAAGGTGGATTCTACACTGTCAGCTTGGCACTCCTCCCCATCTACAGCTGGGAACTATTTCCCTAGAATGCCCTTCCCTGCATCGGTGAGAGCTGGACAGGAGGGGTACACAGGTGATTTGGAAGGCGGAAGTGAAGCAGAGGCCACTACACTCTGAAGGTCAGACACAAGCATGATGCCCACAGAGGTGCCCAGAAGGTGCCAGTTGACCCTAGCATCCGTTTGCACGGATTTTCCCATCTGAACTGCTGACAGCAGAGCCCCCAGGCCCACCTCTCCCGATCTGGCTGTCCACCTGCTGACATGGCCAAAACCCCTTTCATCTCACAGAGCAGCCATATGAACACAGCTTCTTGGGATCTTCCCACAAGCCCCCCTCTTACCCATCTGAGCCGGTGCTTCTGGGGATGGGAAAGATCGGTCCTCTGAGCCTTCAAGATTTTAATTCTTCAACCTCCCCCATGTTCATGTGAGCTCTACTTCCTACACTCAATTCTTTATTTCCAAAATACCCGTGGGTGCTGCTTCCTGACCAAGCCCTGACAGGCACACCTCCCCCTGCCCAACATCCTTTCCCTCTGCATCTCTAGCCTGAGACATGGAACCCTATTAAGTCTCTGGACACCGGGTGGGAATGTGGACTCTGCCCCTTACTCCCACGTCCGATCCATCTTCCTCGTGACTCTGAGGCTAGTGAGGCCAGACATCACCGTGGTTTTGCTCCCTAATTTATCCTTAGCTCCAGAGGACAGGGCCTGGCTCATAACAGGGATTCAACAGCTATTTATTGAATAAATCAATAGATCTCAAGGTCTATTCATGTCACTGTATCCTAAGTCCTTCCTCAAACCCTCAGATCCTTCTGTCTCTGATTCTTGTCGTAGCCTCAGAGAAGAAAGAGAGATTCAGCTGTAGGGTCTAAAAACAACACGGACCCAAAGAATGCACAGGTATACATGAGGAACAGGCCCCATGGGGATGGCTATGGTCTTGCTTAGTCAACCACCCTAGGAACTGACCTCTGACTCACATAGCCTCTTAGGACTGTGATGTGAGTCCTGCAGTTGAGTGATCAGGACCAGAACCTGGTGAATAAACCGTGTCATTGATAAGCTTTGTTTAAGAAGTAATCTGTAATTGGGACCTATTACAATAGGTCTAATCTAAGACTCAGTCTTAGATTTTTGCCCAATACATAGATTAGGCCTCGACTGCATTGTATTTACCATGAAAGGAAAACTGCCTGGCTCGTTTCTGCTCTAAGAAATCCCCTTCTGAAATGGACCCACTCTGGATTAGGTCTGTGTTCCGGCTCTAATGGAATGGGACAAAAATGAGACATCGTTATTTCAGACTATCTGACAGCGATTGCACAGTTCTGTCTGGCCTGGGGAGGGGATGCATGGGTCCATGAAGCCAATGTCCTGGGAATGGAGTGAGTGGGCAGCAGAGTTGAGCCAAGACAAAGGGACAGAGATGAAGGTGCACAAAGCCAGGGAAAGGGATGGGACAAGAACACGCCAAGGGCAGCTGCAGTCCTACTGGACAGAAATGGAGCATGCATAGGGTCATTAACACCACAAGAGCAGAAGGCAGACACGCAACTGATGTAGATGTCGTCTGGCTAGTGCCCAGGAGGGAGGCTGGAAATGGGTGGGTCCCTCCCAGAGGCTGGAGGCAAATCTGTATTTATTTATTTATTCAGATTTAACTTATTTGAGAAGAGCTATGGAAGAGGCTGCGGAGGAGGTAAGCCAGAGGGTCGGAGCAGGGAGATGGATGCAACTCCTTTCTGGGCAGATGACTCAGTCTGACAAAATGACCAGGAAACGCTGGGTGGTCCCACGGTCTGGGGGTGGGGGCAGGCACCTGGGACATTCCTGTGACCCCTCCAAGAGGGAAATCTAAGGGAACATGCTAAGCCGTGGTCACACAGCAAGAGATGGAGAAGCATCCGTCATTTGGGCTTAGGTGGCATGAGATGGACCTGGATATCGTCCTAATGGAGCTGCAGGGACACTGGCTGCAGAGGCAGCTGTTTGGGAAGAAACGTCCACCCAGATGTCCACATGCAGTGGGAAGAAGCACAGACGAGAACACAAGGCCCAGGCTGCATCATTGCAAGAAACAACTTTCCACCTACGGGTTTTCAGACTCCTACCCTCAACCGAAAGGAAGTGGAGGAACAGCCCTCCTTCCGCTGATATTAACCAGGCATCTACATGCGAACCCCTAAACTTGCAAACGTTCCAAGAAGCAGGAAGCTAGAAAATACAGAGATGATCCGGATGTGACAGAACCATCCACTTGACTAAGGAGATGGCAGAGACCAGAATCCTAATTCTCACCCTGTCTGCACACAACAGTCCCATCCGGCCAGTCCAAAGAGCAGACGGATCTCAGAAGCCGCCTGTAGACAGTCACGGCCCGAATCAAGTGCTTTCCTTGGCGGTCCCCAATATATTTCAGGCCTGAGAAAGTGCACCAGACTCCGGGACACTGGTGCATCATTCCTGACCTGGCAAACGTCCAATTTTCCATCCCCGTTTCAAAGCAACGTCTTCCCGGCTCACCAATCTGGGGGAAGGAATGCCATGTTTGCCGCCTCCATCACAGGAACATTCTCTGTCTGGCGTCACATATTGGGGCGGGAGGTGGGGGCAGGATCTGGCTTTCCTGCAAGTAAGTGCATCCTGATAACAGCATATTGATAACCAGACCACCACTGTGCTCGCACGGGAGGAGGGCGGGCAAAGCTTTGCGACCAGTGGTGACCCAGAGGACAGAAGGGGAGGGAGCTGTAAATTCTACAAGAACTTATCCTACAGACAGACTGGCCCGGGCACAACATGGCAGAAGTACAAGATGAGCCACAACAGTGTCTGCAAGACCCAAAGTTATGCAGCGACATGAATGCCCGTCACAGGGGCTGGTTAAACAGGCTCCCACAGATCCATGCAAGGAAAGACCATGTAGCTGTTAAAACTAGAAAAGATACAAGAGTGTTCTTTACGTACGGATGTGCAAAGAATGCCACTATAAATTATTAACAATAAAAAGCCCACAAACAAAGAGGTACGGAATAAGAAAGACCTCGGATATGCGTAAAATCCAGACGGAGGCGCAAGAAACTAATCATAGCAATTACCTACTTGGCAAGATAGTCGGCTGGAAAACAGGTGAACAGGAGACAGAAGAGAGGCCACTCCCTCTGTTTTATACTTTTTGATTTCTGAACAACACAAATATATCACCTATCAAAAAAAAACCACTGCAGAACATTACAAAAGGAAGAAGAAATCAACGAAGAGTAGTCACTGAAAATCGTACTTCTATTCCACATTCAGTCATTGATTTAGACTGAGAAATGTTTCTATTCACATATAATGATGGGGATAAATAATTACAATAAAGCTGGAGACCACGAAAATAGAAAAATTACTCTTTAGAATCTCAGATTAATTTTCTATTGACGAAGGAAATCATAAGCACGCTATTTTGACAGCTCGTATTACAAGGAAAAGAAAAAGACATCTGCAATGTTTCGAAAATACCAGCAAATGAAGTCGTTTGTGTTTGCGTCTTTTCCCCTTGGATCAATTAATTGCACAAATAAATCTGATGTCTGGCTTGAAAGAGGACTCTTGCGAGGGGACAGGTATGGGGGTGGGTGAGGAGGTTATTTGTCCTGAAAGTCTGCTGTGAAATGTGGAAAGGTAGAGAGTTATTCCCCCAAATTCTGGAATATTCTTTCTGGTTTCCTTTCTGTAATGTATTCAGTTATGAGGCAGAAATGGCAATCTCTATTAAAGCTTGGGCTCTAGTCCTGTGCTTTGAAGGACAGTTTGTCGCAGACAGTGCTAGGATGCACAGTGCTCTGTCCTGTGAGACCTCTGACCCTTTGCTGTCACATCCTGATGAGGGGACAGCAGAGGGCTGCCATACCACCTCGGGAGTTTGGGACGTTTTCCTTCCAGTGACAGCGTGCTCCTATGAGTCCTAGATACTTAACAGATTCTTTCACGATTCAGTGGAGGTTCTCAGACACCCTCCTGTCATTTATTACTGTCCTTTGGCAGCTCAGACTCTCTTCACCTCACTGGCCCAACCCAAGCCGGCATTTTTAGGTAGCGACGTCAACGCTCCGCACGACAACCCACGTGCCTCCTGGCAAAGGGGATATTGAAAAACCACAAGAAGAAATAGACTCTCTTGTTCCCTTTCAGGGTCACTGGCTGAAGGATAATGGCCAGGGAGAAAAATGCTCAGACAAAAGCAAGCTCTCATCACCTGTAACGCAGGAGCCAGAGCACATCGGGCAGAGCCTCAATGATCTCCTGCAGGAAGGGGAGGGGAGGGCTGGTCTTTGGGGGAGTGGCAAGCCCATGCTCTGGGCCCCAGCCACCTGAGGAAGGGGGTGCAGGCAAGGCACAAATGTGGCTGGTGCTAGGAGGGAGCATCAGGTGTTTCCCGCTCTGTCTCTCTCTTCTGCAAACGGGATCTGTCCCTGTATCACAAAGTCCAAGCCTCCCCGCCAGCCTCGCGCTCACACACAGTCCACGCTGGAATGTCGCTCCAGTGCCTCGCCACTGCCAGACACCCACTCCTCCCTCACGAGAAGGCTCCCTGCCACTGCTCTTCCTCTGGGGGGGAAACATCTGCACCCTCCCTGAACGAATTCCTGGTCCAG
>NW_027531904.1:1365002-1459285 GCF_008692635.1 Crocuta crocuta
ATCCCTCTTAGCATTCAACCACCCATCCTTGACTGTCAGGTTATTTTAATAATAATAATAAAAAAAAAAGTTTTGTTTCCTTATTGAAAAAGGGATGCACGCTCATTGTGGATAATTTAGGAGTTTGCAGAAAATGTGAAGGAAACATGAAAATTAATGTTTCAGCCTCTAGCCAGAGGTAATGTTCTGTGAGCAGCTGGTGGTATATCTTCTGTAGAGATCTTTCCATGTAACGATACACAAATATTTAGATTTTTCCCTTTCTTTACTAAAAGGGATCATAATCTGTATATTGTTTTATAATATGCTCGTTTCACTTAATAGGTTAGCTGTTGCTCGTGGGTGTTCCTTTCTATATAATTCTATCGATACGTTATATCTCATCTCACAGTAAACATAAGCTCCTGCCTTTCCAACTCGATTTCTTTTTGTTTTATTTTTTTTAAATTAATGATTATTTTTGAGAGAGAGAGAGAGAGGGAGAAAGAGGGAGCGAGCGCAAGTGAGAAGGGGAGGGGCAGAGAGAGAGGGAGACACAGAATCCGAAGCAGGGGCCAGGCTCTGAGCTGTCAGCACAGAGCCCGACATGGGGCTCGAACTCCTAGACCACGAGACCATGACTTGAGCCAAAGATGACCGCGAGACCATGACTTGAGCCAAAGATGGACACCTAACGAAACAAGCACCCAGGTATCTCATTTACTTATTTTTAAATAAGTAAATTTACATTCAACATGGGAGCTTGAACTCACACCCCCAGATCTAAATCACATGCTCTTCTACTGAGCCTGCCAGGCACCCCTCCCCCCCAGCTCTGTTTCTAGTGTCTAGTCTAGGGCCTGAGATATATTAGGGTTTCAGGTGGTAATGCCCTCATTGGGCTTTATTTCAGAACAGTTGCGTCTTCTGACAAGCCATCGCCTGAATGAGTACGGACTTTGAAATCAACAAATGGGGCCAGGCTCTAGGAGACGGCTTGCAAACTCCAAACCTTTGAGGGCAAGACAGGAAACAGGTAAGAAAACTGGTGCAGGTGTAAGGGGTAGCCAGTGGGGGAGACTATGGCTAAGAGGAGATCAAATGCCTTATTGTGGGTTTGACCATTTCTCAGCTTCAGCCACAGTTGCTGCCCTGTGAGGCTGCCTTGGCCAAGTCAGTTCTCGTCCAACTTTTACAGAGAGGCCAAGAATCCAGATTTGTTAGGAAATGCACAGACCATTGAAATGATGGTTCAGGCCACAGTAAGCACATCTGGAGGGCAGCGAGGGTGTCTACACTGTTTGCTTCTTCTGTACTATGCAGATATAGCACCCCTAGTCTCCTGCTCAGTTTCCCGAGTGCTTGAACACACAAAGGTGAGAAGGAAAAGGACGTCGAAGGCTGGATGCTCATTGTCAGCTTGGACACGGTTTCTTGAAAGATAAGAACATAGGAACCCACCCCTCTCCTAGAGCAGTGGTTCTCCACTGTGGGGGCTTCTGCCCCCAGCCACAACCTGTGGAAATATCTGGAGACATTGCCAGTTTCACAAATGAGTGGGTGTTGCTATTGGCATCTGGTGCGCGGAGCTCAGGGATGCTACTGAAAAGACAGACACATCCCCAAACGTCAGCAGGGCCGAGGTGGAGATGCTCTACAGCAGAACGATGGTTCTCAACCTCTGTTATGTACCAGAAACATTTAGGGGAGGGGTGCTTTAAAAAGATACGGATACCTGGATCCTATCCCACAGTAAGGAAATCAGAGTTTCTAAGGATGAGGTTCAGGCTTCATATTTTAAAAGCTCTCAAGTGATCCTAATAGGCAAGCAGGGCTGAGATCCATGATGGTCAACAATAAACTACCTGCATGCGTCCACAGTGGGCTCCCCGTCCCTCCCCCTGCACAGAACTGGCTCAGGGCTCTGCTCAAATAGGTGCTCGACACCTATCTGTTGCCTGCTTGGGGGGTGGACAGATTAGTGATCTCTCATTAGCGGCCTACAAACTGCTGTGCTGGACTTGTATTGACTTCCAACGTTCTACTGGTGGCTGATACAAGCCTTTGTTTGAGTCAATTATTCAGTACATCAAAAGGATATGACTTCCAGCAGCACACCAACCCGCCTTCTGTTGGAATAATTACTTCTGAGAGTGAAAGGTCCAGAAACAATCTGGACAATATATTCAAGCCAAAGGAAGCTTACGAAATTAACACACGCTCTTTTCTGTCAGCCCCTCCTAGTCCGATGCAAGGAGATGAATGAGCAATGTACATTTAACGCGATCCCGGAAACGCCCATTGCGATCTCTCAAGGAGATAGGACATAGGAAAATAAAACACAAAAGCTAAGCCAGGGCAGCAAGGAAAGTCTAGTACCAGCAAGCCACCAATGCTAACCAGGTTTCCCTATAATCAGAATTGTGTGATTGGTGACGTAGTCACATTTAATGGAAATTACAGAAAATTTTCACGGGTTCTGACGAAAGTTACAGGTGAACGGGACATACCAAGGACTGGGGCTTTAGTATGGAGATCCGTACCAGCCATTCTACTGGCTGCCAAATGCTATTCAAGGGAGTAGTATTCTCGCCCGTGGCTCCCTGGGGACAGCACGGGGCCTCCAGCCAGGTGTTCAGGAAGCCTGGGGCCAGAGCCATGGCTGGCATTGGAAATGCAAGGGTCCACAAGAAAACCCCAACCCCATCGCTGGACGCTGGAGCCCAGTGAGAGAGAGGCAGGAGTAAACAAGCTGTTCAACCGGGGAGGGAGGGTCTGACCTTGCAGGACAGAGCAAGTGCCGGAGGACTCAGGAGGACATCAGGACAAGGTTCTAATGCAGCCCTGGAAGAAGTGATGAGCGGGGAGGAGGCTTCTCAGCTGCAGATAAAGAACTATTGTGCATCTGAAGGGCTTAAGGGAAGACCCTCCTTGATAAAAGGAGCAGCATGAGTAACGGCACAGAGGCAAACCAGGAGCAGCATGTGCAAAGGCCAGGAGGTATAAAAGGAACAGCATGTGCAAAGACCCGGAAGTATACAAGGAGCAGCACGTGCAAAGACCCGGAAGTATATAAGGAGCAGCATGTGCAAAGGCCCGGAGGTATACAAGGAGCAGCATGTGTAAAGGCCCGGAGATATACAAGGAGCAGCATGTGCAAAGGCCAGGAGGTATAAAAGGAGCAGCATGTGCAAAGGCCAGGAGGTATAAAAGGAGCAGCATGTGCAAAGGCCTGGAAGTATACAAGGAGCAGCATGTGCAAAGGCCCAGAGGTATACAAGGAGCAGCATGTGCAAAGGCCCGGAAGTATACAAGGAGCAGCATGTGCAAAGGCCCGGAAGTATACAAGGAGCAGCATGTGCAAAGGCCCGGAGGTATACAAGGAGCAGCACGTGCAAAGGCCCGGAGGTATACAAGGAGCAGCATGTGCAAAGGCCCGGAAGTATACAAGGAGCAGCATGTGCAAAGACCCGGAAGTATACAAGGAGCAGCATGTGCAAAGGCCCGGAGGTATACAAGGAGCAGCATGTGTAAAGGCCCGGAGATATACAAGGAGCAGCATGTGCAAAGGCCAGGAGGTATAAAAGGAGCAGCATGTGCAAAGGCCAGGAGGTATAAAAGGAGCAGCATGTGCAAAGGCCTGGAAGTATACAAGGAGCAGCATGTGCAAAGGCCCAGAGGTATACAAGGAGCAGCATGTGCAAAGGCCCGGAAGTATACAAGGAGCAGCACGTGTAAAGGCCCAGAGGTATAAAAGGAGCAGCATGTGCAAAGGCCTGGAGGTAAGGGAGAGCTGGGTGTGTCGCGGGGAACCCCATGAAGTCCAACATAGCAGGTCATTCCTCAACAGGCGGGAGAAGTGGGGAGGTTGAGGCTTCAGAGGCAGTAGGGGCAGCCTGTGAAGACAGTGTCCTGGGTGTAGAGCGCACGCATGCATGAAGAAGTCCTTTCAAGGAGGAAGAAGGTAAGCATCCTAAAGAGCAAAGTCACAGAGTGAGAGGAAGACACTGGGTTTGGGGTCAGACCCATCTACATTCTAACGCCAACACCACCATGCTCTGCGTGAGCTGGGGCAAGTGACTCGTCTGCAATCAGGGAGTAAAAATAACACCCCCCTCCGCAGACTGCCGTGAGGATCGAGGAGATAATACCCACAGGGCTGGGGGTGCAGGTATCAGAACGGCTGTACTCACACCTGGAAAGCTAGAGGACTCCAGCAGACGGTGAAGGAATAATAAGAAAAAAGAGGGAAATTGGGAAGACGGATGAGGAAGCCTTCAGTTTGTGGAAAAGCTTTTTTGAGAGCTCGGAGGCAGGAAGAGGGAACGAAGGAGGGAGCGAATGTACCAGGAATATAATCCACCATTTGGCATGCTCTCAAAACACTGCAGCAGAGATTTAAAAGATTGAAATTGCTTTCTGCTCATTTTTGGATGGTGGCCTGAGATTTCTTTGACTCTAGGCCAAGCCGTCATGGACCATGAGTGACATGCGGAAGGCCTGTTGCCTGGCCCACGCAGGCTCTTGAAAAAGTTTGCTGCTGTTGCGATGTCCGGTTATGGTTGTTTTTCAGGCAAGGTTGTCCCAAGGGCCCCTTTTTGGGATAGGCGTGGTCTCAGTCACCTGCTGGAAGGCCGGGTATCGCGAGATCTGCCTCCCTGGAGGAGAAATGGTACTCCCATCCAGTCCTGGGGCCCGGGGCTGTCTCAATCTCTCACTCGTAATCGCGGGAGGAGAGCCTCTCTGATTCGCCTGCACCCCAGCAGATGCCAGGAGGCCTCCAGCAATGTGAAGAAAAGGCAGGTGTCTGGAGAAGGAACGACAGATCCAGAGGGAAGCAGAGAGGCTCACTGTACAATAATTGCATCCCAGAATGCTGTTTCAGCAGCTGGAAACAGTCACCGGCCTGCTTAGGCTCTTCGTCAATAAGACTCATGTACATGCAAGATCAAGGGAAATCCAATTTTTAAGACAATTTTTTTTTTTTTGGTCAGTGAATGCTCTGAAATAGAGATCTATTTGGTCTCAGGATACGGAGTCCATTTAATTCCCAAAGCAGGACAGACCAAAGCTGATTTAAATAACTTCTGGGATATTAAAATGTTAACAAAGTTGTTGTCATGAAAAAGAACAGCTTGTACTTTTATTTTAACCACTCACAAGGCCCCATCCATTTTGAAAATGTATTTCCAGGCACATAAAGAAATTGCTTTATCACCTAATTTAAAAAAATCAGTTTCTCCCCACCACCACTCCCCCCTTCCACCAGAGTGATTTATTTTCTCAATAGAAAAATGTTAATAACTGGCCAGGAATCTAAATGTTAAGAGCAAAGAAAAATGAAATCTTTGGAGATGAAAATAAGTGATCGACTTCTCCTCCTTCAGAGAAACTGCTGCTCCCAAAAGATACAGGATGTGAGAAGGAAAAGAAACAAATAATTGCAACTCTAAATTCTTCTAAAGCAGCCCCCCAAGGCTTTTGCTCAGACTTCCCCTCATCCGTGCATTCCTGAACATTTACAGAGCACTTCTGGATGACAGTCCTCCTTGGGGACACTCGCAGATCAGAGCAGGTGGCAAATGCTTTTAGCAGATCGCTGCGGTGAAATGAGAGAGGACCATGCCGTAGAGACAGGGACAGAGAACCACAGAAACAAGAACACCAAAGCTAAAGAAGGGAAGGGATGTTTTCACAGAGAAGGGGGAATTCGAGTAGTGTATTGGCAGTTGAGTAGGCAAATGGGGAGAGAAGTGTGAACAGACATACGTGGTGTGGGGGAAGCTGAATACAAACTAAAAGGAAGTAGAGCGGAAGAGAATGGCTGAAGACAGACATGTGCGGAAGACCCCTACAAAGGCAGTTCAGTGCCTAGATCTTGATCACGGTATCTCCCCTGGCAGGTAAGTATTGCCTAGATCTTAACCTACAGGTGACAGGGTAGCGTTCCATGGGGTCCTTTGCCGTACTGCAGAAATCATTTTGGCTGCAGTGTAGAAGATGGGCCAGAAGGGGGCCACCCTGAGCAGTGAGGACAGTCGGGCAACTGCCACACTTGTCCAAGGGAGAGACCAGGAGGGCTAGCACCAGGCCAGTGGTGTTGTGGATGCAGAAGACAGGCAGGTGTGAGAGACACCTGGAACGTGGGACCAGCATGACTTGGTGACCAGTCCGTTAGCATCAGGTTTTCATGCAGGGAACATGGAAAACTGCAGGCTGATGGCCAACTGGAAAATTCATACTGAGAAGGACGGATTAAAAAAAAAAAAAAAAAAAAAAGCTTAGAGGGTGGATGGGAAAAGGTGGGAGGTATATTGTTGAGAATAAAAAGGCAAAGAGAACCGAGTAAGGAAGAGGTTGAATTAGTGTCAGAGAGTCTCAGGTTTCGAAGACATCTATCTTCTCTGATCAATGGTATTCTAGTCTTCCTTTACATACTTCTGGTGATGGGGAGCTCATTACCAGTAGAGTCAGGTTATTCCACGGACACCCTCTGTGAGTGCCTTGAACCATAATCTTTTTCTCTGGCTCCATATCTACAGCTTCCTTTGAATTTTTTTTTAACTTTCTGTTGCTCTGTGACACTTTCTGGAAACCTATTTGACTTAGCAGGAAAGGCTGACCGACTGGACAGTCTACGCATCCTACTGACAGAGGGTCCTCTACTAGATTGCGATGGAGTCTGAGAAACAGTCGCGGTGCAGGTATATAAAATATGGAACATGTGTGGTCGCCCACTCCTGCCCCTGACCACGGCTTTTAAGCTACTTGGGCTGCCTGAGTCTCCCGCCCCATCCCCTCCCGTCAGAAAATCACCAATACCGTGCTGTTGCAGCCAGCGAAGCAGGCAGACAGGTAGGTGATGCCATCTGCCCCACACACGGGCGTGAAGGAATCGGTTTGGCATTCACAATTTTTATTGCAGGGCGAGTAGGGGTCCAGAGCCGAGCCAGGCGCTGAGCTGGAAAAGAACAGAAACATGGAATCCCATCAGAGGAAGGTCAATTTCAGTTGGATCGCTGGGTCCTTTGCTGTGATGAGTCACCTGGCACTCCTGCTTTCTGCTCCTAGGATCTCCCCCTCCCTGTCCCACAAGGACCTGCCCAGCGCCACCTCTGGGAGCTGAGCCGAGGCAGTGGTGCTAAGCTGTGAGCTTCCTCTGCCCAGAGGCAGAAGCCTCTTCTTATCTCAGCTGGCCTCTCCTCCAAGATGCTGCTCACGATCACTACAGCTCAGCCCCTGTTGCCTCCTTCCCTGACCCAGCACCTCCGCCAGGCTGAGCCCAACACAGACTTCTCCCCACCTCGGGGCAGTGCTGAGGTCTCTTTCATCCCTCCCCAGCAGGCATACCCTCCTGATGCTTAACACCGCCTCAACTAGCCTGGCTTCAAAAACTATTGTCTGTGTGATTCAACTTCCGGAGAAAAAGAACACAAGTTATTTTAAATTTCCTTTTGTACCATTAAAGGCACAATTCCCCAGAGCATGCTGACTGCAAAGAGGAAAAGGGCGGAGTGGGCGTTGTTAGCTCCGTGAGAGAGGCAGCGTCTCGTTCTAGGCCCGTTATTTTCAGCTGAGCCTCCCAGGGTCCAGAACACTTCATAGTAACGATGATGACGGTGATATCTGACAATTTATGTGGCAGGCGCTATTCACAGTACCGCACGGATTATATTTCACTTATTCTCCGGGTAACCCCACAGGGTTGATAGAGAGAAACTGAGGCAGAGCCAGGCTGAGTCACCTGATCAAATATACCTACCTTGTTCATGGGAAAGGGGGAGGGGGTCCTGGAGCTCTCCCAATCTGGGGACCGTTAGCAGTTGGATTGTAGTCCCTGAGCTTTTTTTTTTTTTTTAATTTTTTTTAATGAAGAAGAACTTCATTATCGTATGACCCTATGCTTTGAACCGCTACAAGTTTACAGCTTGAGAGCTGGCACAGTTTAAGGCTGGCGGTCTTTCTCTCCAAAAGCTGTTATTTATGGCATGCACAAGCCAGGAGGTGCCATATTTGGGAGAGGGAGGAAACAGGTCTGGGGGGGGCGGCGGGCAGAAGAGGCCACGGTGGTCGTAAAGGGGAATGGAGGGGCACACGACTGCCTGGACCATGCGTGAATATACAGACAGCTGCCTCCACCTGTGTTCTTGCATTCAGCCTGCTTGACCCTGCGGGTGCCTGTATCTTCTAGAAACAGGACTTCAGGAGAAAGCCTGATGGCCTGCTTGGAGGAGGAGACTGGTGTGAGGAGGAACTGGTATCCTGCAGGCTAATTCTGCTGCACCCTTGATGCTCCAGACTGACCCCCAAGCAGCTTCAGAGTCTCACACAGGAAGGAGGACAGCTAGGGATGCTGGACTCTCCCTAATTCCCTCTGGGGCAATTCTTTGGATTCTAGGTCAAAGTCTTGGGATAATAACTAGAAAAAAAGTGTCCCGTAAGAATTAACTTCCTTCACTTGTCCTTCTTTTCTCCTTTTATTCCCCACCTCCTTCTCCCTCCCATACTTATCAATACCTCCGGCGGATGAGACCTTATAGTTACTAAGGGACACTAATGATAGCTTCGGATAATTTCAGGAATGGTTGAAATCTAGTCTGTCTTTCATTTTAGGCTGAATTTTTAAGAAGTTTTTATTTATTTACTTTGAGAGAGAGAGAGACGGTGCGAACGAGTGGGGAAGAGGCAGAGAGAAAGAGGGAGAGAGAGAAATCTCAAGCAGGCCCTGCGCTGACGGCACAGAGCTCGACAAGAGACTCGAACCCACGGACCTTGAGATCATGACCTGTGCTGAAGTCAAGAGTCGGACGCCTATCCGACAGAGCCACCCAGGCACCCTTAAGATGAATTTTAAAATAAAGTTTTTCTGTATCATCTCTAATTGCTCCTAAAGTCAAATGCTCAACATGGTAGGAGTACTGTGGGGAGTGAAGAGAGGATGGTCCCCCCCCCCCACCTCGGGGCGGGTTCCAGGCCACCCTGGGACACAGCTGTGGAGTGGAACGGCCTTGCTCTCTCCACCCACAGGGTCCACGTGGATTCTCTGGCACCGGGAGGGAGATGCACAGAAGATCATCGGACCCTCCACTGACGGTAACCAAGGACAAAGCTGGTTCTGTCACCCGACCACCGAGGAAGCAGCCAGCTACCCACCCCCCAGGGCAGGCAGGGGCGCAAACAGACATCTGCGGGACTTACGTGTTTCCATAGGGAACAGTAACCCCAGCCACGGGGCCCGTGTCACAGCCCAGGAAGAGGAAGGAGACGTAGCAAGCTGTGGACACCAGGTTGACGAGCATGGCCATCCGGATGGCCCCGAGGGCGGAAAGACTGAGCTTCTTCACCAGGAGGCCGCCCAAGAAGATCCCCAGACAGGCACATGGGATTGCAGTCATCCCTGGGAGAACAGAGGACCCGGGATGTTAGCAAGGAACCAGGGCCAGTCAGTGCAACAGGCGATAGTGCCAGGCTGGGGGCTGAGCCCCGCCCAGACCGATTTCGGGTGTGGTCTCAAGGCAGCACCATTTTCTCCCCCCACCCCCAGGTCTCCACAAAGGTCCTTACTTCTGCCCTCCGGGAGCCCACAGAAAACTGGGGGACACACACACGTAAACACTCAGTTAGTAGGAGTCCAAGTACATACCCCTATCGTGCTGAGTGAGGTACCCTCATGGGAAAGACACGGCTGGTGTGGGAGCAGCCAAGAGACAAAGGCAGACAGACTGGGACCAGGCACACGCGTTTTAGGGAAGTAAAGATCACGGAGCACTGATGTGCTTCTCTGTGCATTTTTGAGATGATGTGGGAAAAGGGGACTCAAGATCCTTTGGGGATTTTCTCCCCTTTTCTCATTAGCCGAGGAGGGCTTCACGGAAGGGTCTGGCGGCTGTTTAAACAAAGGTCCCAGGACTCACCAGCCCGTGGAGATGGGCGTTTTAACCGGCTGACTCCTCGGGAAGTAGCATCAATCAAATCAATAGATTTTGTAACTCTTGGGGAGTAACTGGCATAAAAGCTTCCCCCTCTCTTATAAACAGAGCTATCTGCAAAGCAGCAGGACCATAAACCTGTTATTTCTAATTCTCAGAGACTCGTGGAATTTTAGAAGGACCGAAGGATCCTAGGGTTCCAATCTCCTGTTTGGGTTTTTGCTTTGTTCTGATTTGCTTCATCTAAAACTCAGCTTTAAATTACCGTGTGTCATTTATCCACCATGTAGATTGCACATGGCCAATTTCCCAGGGCAGGCTGCCTCCTCCTTGCCAATCAACAGACCTCTAGGTCAATCGACTACATCAACCAGCTGGTATGTGCTAAGGGAATGCAAATTAATCTTAACATTAGGGTAAGAAAAACATAATCAGGAAGGCTGAGCTCTAAGAGAAAATAGCTCAAGTCATATTTAAATAAAACAAAGATCTCTGCATTATCTGATGTTCTTTGACTATCAACTTGGTTTCCCCTTGTTCTTGGTATAGAAATGACCTTCATGATCAAGCCCCCATGTGCCTCTCTCTGCTCACCCCATGCCCACTGTTCTTCCTTTCTCTCCCTGGGATGGACCGTGCCCATTCAGGTTCCCCCAGGCCTTGCACTTGCTGATCCCGGTCCTGGAACATTCTTGAACTGTGTCTCCCCTTGGCACACTCCGTACTCCCTTCAGAGATGCCTTCCCAGCCCATGCCTTCTAGAATGGTCCTATTCTCTACCCAGGGGTCTCCCTATCATTCCTCACCCTGTTTTATTGTCTTCTTGGCTCTCCCCACTGTCTGAAGACGCTTCATTCATCTTCAGTTCTGTTGTTACTTATTCACTCTCCCCCTCCCCAAATGCAGCTTCCCTGAGCCCGAGAACCTTCCCCATCCTGCTCAGTCCACACCATCCCCTGTGACTGGCACGGTGCCGAGCACCGAGCGGACACTCAAGGCTTATGTTCAGGATGAATGCAATGGTGGGCAGGTTGGATCCGTGTGAATAGCACTGGGAGGCCATGCCCACGCCCAGAGAGCAGGCCTGTGCTTTGTTTCATTTCCTAGCGGAGACCGCAGGGAGCGTCACCTGGTGATGATGGTAACTATGGCAATAACAGGCTTTCAGCGCCTTTCCTCCCAGCCATCATCAGCCTCCTCTCTTCCTCCCTGATGTGTGTGCCGGCCGCCTTAGCATTCAGTTATCAGAACTTCCCCGAAACTCTATCCTCATTACGTTAACCTATGCAGATTGAGTCCTTTTAATCTTCACGCATAAATCCATGCCATCAGCGCCTTAATCATCTATGTAGCTCTTTTCGGGACTCCGTCCCATTTGTTGATGGCTTCAAGGGTGGCACAGATTCAGGCACAAACACCCAGGGATGACTGCATGGGGGCCCATCCCCTGGGTCTGCAGAAGCCAAGCACTTTCTGATGCGGGCCTTGCCTGGTGCTCTGAGTATCTCTCTGTCCCCACTGCCAGCCCTCCAGGATCCGTGCTGATTAGAGTGAGGCTCTGAGCAGGACACAGGGAGAGAGCACCCACGCTGCGTGGACTGTCGGACAGACGGACTGACAGATGGGCCAGCAGGTGGCCTCTCCGCATGGCAGAGGAAGGTCCTCCCCTGCCAAGCACTCTGACAGACAGAGTCACTGGGAAGGACACAGGTGCAAGAAGGCGAGATTGTTGTTTTGACCTTCTGCCCTGAAGACTATTGATTTGTTTGTCAATAGAGACCTTAGGAGTCTGTTCTGAAATAGAACACAGCCCCAACCCAGCAACCATGCAAATGCAAACAGAGCATAAGAACCGTAGTGGCTCAGTTGGATAAGCATCTGACTTCGGCTCAGGTCATGATCTCATGGTTCGTGGGTTCGAGCCCCGCATCGGNCAGAGGGCAAAACCAGAGACACCCGAGGTTATAATGAAGAAGTTACAACTTTAATTATAAAGAGATCCACTGTACCTATCTCTGTCAGGCAGAAACTAAAGGGCTGCCTGCATTTTGCCACTATGTGTGGAAGTGACACTTAATGCCAAAGTGGATGGTAAACCGTTATTAGTAAAAAAAAAAAAAAAAAAAAAAAAGTAAAGAAAAGAAAAAAATAAGGCTTGTGCAACCCTAGCAGCCCCCAAGAAGACGTGCTATGACCCAGCACCATCACTGTAGTAGGCTTTTCATATATATTTTTTAGTTGAGATACATTATGTCCTGGGAAGTGCACAGAGCTTACAGGAACAGCCGATGATTTCCTGCATCTGTATCCACCTCTGTAACCACGGCTCAGATCAAGCTTAAAACATTTCCAGCAGCTCAGGAAGCTCCCGGTGGCTGCCCTCCTCCCTTTCCTGGAAAGACAGTACCCATCATCAAGGCCTCCATCATTTTAATTAACTTTTCCTCTTTTGAACTCATACAAATGTACTCTTTGATGCCTGACGCCTTTCGACTCTGTCAGATTTATCCACACGGAGACAGGTATGAAAATGCTTGCTTCCTCATGCTGTGCGAAGACTCTGCATGAGCAGTCCGTGATTTATTTACTCATCCTTCTGTCGACAGACATCTGGGCTGAGTCCAGTTGGGGCTGTTATGCACAAGGCTGCTCGGAACGCTGTCACATATGCATATCCAAAGGAATGGACTTCACCATTCATTTCCGGTGGGAACATGCCCAGAAGTGGAACGGACGGATTCCAGTGTAAAAATATGCTTCACCGGGCACTGCCCAGGAGCTGTCCCAAGTGCTCGCACTACTGAGCACTTCCAACAGCCACACGCGAGAGTTCTAGTTGCTCCACATCCTCACCAACATTCGGTGCTATCAGTCCGGTGGATGCACAGTGGTGTCTCAGCGTGGTTTTAATGTGTTTTCCTGATGACTCATGGCGGCTTAGCACCTTTGCATTTGTTTATTGGCTATTAGGCAAAGACACAGTGAGTGCTGAAGAAGACCGTTCCCCTCAGCAGATGATTGGACGCCTCTACTTACCAGAGAAGGTTATTCGTATGGCTAGAGATCTCTCTCAAACGCAGGGCTGTCCTGGCCGGATTCTCAGTGGCCACACTCATGCTTATGAGTCTTTCCGTCGGGGCTATCGGTCCACATCCCTCTCTTGTCCTGCAAACTCCCTTGTGCTGGCTCTTTTCCCTGTGCTTAGCAACCTGCACACGCTTCCTGGCAATGCACCATCTCCACCAATCCCCTTGACTCTGATCCCCTCGACGGCCCACCTGCTAGGGCCACTTCTCCTCTGCTCCACCCCTGAGCTGTGGGAAAGTGTTCTGTGGTCGCAGACTGTGCCTTACCTCTCGTGGGCTGCTCTCCACACAGAGGACGGTCTCCTCACGGCCACTTGTCGGACGCAGCTCTGAGCTCTGACACAGGCAGAAGGGCGTCCTGGTTGTTGCAGCTAATGGAAGGAAGCTAATGGCTTCCTTCTTGGAATCATCTCTTCCTGGACTCCCATGCCCTGTGGATTTCTCTGCGACTCCCCCTCAGACTCCTCTCTTTCCTCATAGTTGGTCTCTCACCCTTTGTCTCTATGTCTCCACTTTCTCATCACATAATGTTCACTCTGGTGTCCTCCAAACATCCATACACCGATGCAACCAAACCTCTATTCCTCACCCGGGTTTCCTTCTGGAGCCCCCGCTGAGTCCGGGTTGCTGTGTTGATACATCACGGGCATCTTGCGCTCGGCAGCTTGAAAAGTGATCTCCTAATCTTCCCCATGGATCTGATTCTTCTCTGAGGTTTCCAAGTTTCAAAAATGGTACCACCAGCTGTCTGAGCCAAACACCTGCGAGTCCTTCTTAACTCTCCCGTCTCCCTTGTCAGTTGTGAAAAGGCCACTTTCCTAATTTCCCCTTAGTAATGCTCTTCCCCTGAGGGTAAATTGGTTTTCCATACCTTGGCCAACTCCAAACAATGGAACGCATCCCTATAGGCTACTACTGAGAAGGATGGGAAGGCCACGCTTGCACTTGGGAAGAAGGGATACGATGACGCATGAATTTTGTCTGCCATGGGCAGGGATCAGGAAGGGCGTACGTGGCCTCCAACTTCTATATTTTCTGACTGTGGGTTTCATGCCGCCAAGAATATTCCTACTTTTTTTTATATGCCTGGCCAAAGCCTTGTAACCTTTCAGGATACATCTTGACTCCCCTCTCCATCCTCTCTTCTCCCAAATTCTGCAGTTCCCACTAATCTACTGACCTCCTAGCCTGTCACAAGGCTTCCTTCATACATTTTATATTTTATGTATTTACATCTATATCTTTATCATCATATCCTTTTGGCAAATCTGACCCCAAGAATATACTTTGAAATGCCTTCTGCATACAGAGCCCATGAATACTGCTGCTAAAGGAACAGCAGAGTCTGGGCTCTTTCTTTGGTGGACCTCGGTGAACCTGACAGTGTTATGTGCATGACGGCAGCCCTCTGCCCTCCCCGGGGGATGAAGAGGCGGACTCACCGAGCAGCTGGTTGGCAGAAGAGGTGGTGAGGTTAAACTGCTGCTCTAGGTACTTCCCCAGGAAGGCAGCGAAGCCAGCCACCACTGCAATCTCCATGCAGGCGGCCAGGATGATGCAGGTGAACACGGGGTTGGAGAGCAGGTGCTTGGTGACCTTCGGGATCACTGCAGAGAGAGACAAGCAGAGGACCATGGTCAATGCTGCACCACCGGTTCTTGGGCCCCCAACGTCCCTTCTTGACATGCTTTCTGCGCATCTCAGTAAACAGTAGCGGGTGTCACCCAATAGCTCAGACTGAAATCTAGCACCTGCAAGTCACCGACGACTCTGAAAAGTCTTGCTTCAAAATACAGGCTGATATTTAGCCATTTAAACTCAGAACGACTACAACAAGGGAGATGATACCACACCTTTTCTTGGTTTACTGGAAACAGTAAGGTATTTTATAAGCAATGACAAATTACTTCCATTCCCCCCCCTCCAAAAAGAATTTGGGGTTTGTTTCTCAAAGGAAGGAAAATAATTATATATTATAAATTGTAAGTGTTTTGATTATGTTACATCAGTAAATCTAAGCATATATATCAATAGACCTAGGATAATATTTGTAACTATTTATGTATGTTAAGAAAAGATATTCAATCTTGGGGTGCCTGGGTGGCTCAGTTGGTTGAGTGTCTGACTCTTGATTTCAGCTTAGGTCATGATGTCATGATTGTGAGACCAAGCTTCGCATCTGGCTTTGTGCAGAGCATGGAGCCTGCTTGGGATGTGCATGCTCTCTCTTGCTCACTCACTCTCTGTCTCAAAAATATATATATGTATATAAATGTTCAATCTTGAGAAGTTTCAAGAAAGAAATGGAATTCTATGCTTATATAAACATACATATATATGCTGAGTCAAACCCTACCTCTTTCCAGCAGGTCTATGGCTAACTCCTTGGAAAAAGCTTCCATGAGTTCTCACATGGACAACTCCGAGAGCAGCCCAACCGGGGTCAAGACCAATTGTGTCTTGACTTTTGATCTGATCTGACATAATCATTCCTTAAATGGTAGCCAGTAGGATCAACTCAAATTACCATCCTGCTCAAAACTCCCTGATGGCCCATATCTGCGTCTCAGCAATCTGATGACCCTTCCTGCTACACCCCTTTCTCCCTCCAGTCCAGCCTGCCTGCTCCCAGTCTTTCTTGCCTCAAGCAGGCCCTCCCCATGCTAGGCTATGCACTAAGGTCTTCTGCCTCTTCAGAGATGCTCTGCCCCCCGAACTTTGCTACATATGTCCCTTCACCCTCAGGTAGCTTTTTCTCATCATCCAGTCCCACCTAGAAGAAGCTGCCTGCCCAGCCTGGTGCCCAGGACTCAGGTGAGAACTGATGGTAGGCAAGAGCATGTGGTGGCTTATGCACCATATTACCACCACCAGAGTCAGAAGGCAGGTCTTACTGAGGTCATTAATTTCAATCTTATTTTATTACGCTCTATATTTTTCAAGGTAAGCGGTTTCGTAAACCACTTAAAATTCCCTACGTGGGTGCTTTAAAAAATGTGAGATTCGTTGTTGTTGCTCTTTTTTAAATCCTTTGAATGCAATCGTATTATTTGGATTATTTCCAGCAATTAGAATCCTTGGTATTTGGCCTTCTACCAGATCTCCTCAACTGTGGTACGATGACGTATCCTGGCGGGATGCAAGGGGGTGCTGCAGGTACAGGGACAACCCAACCCTGTGGCTTCAAAATTTATGCCATTATTTTACTGTGTCCTTACGAAAAAGTCACCTGAAATGTAACTGGTATATCAAATGTGTGGTTTCGTGGCTCTCAGAGCTTAAAATGTTGCCAGGTTAAAATAAGTAGATTTATAGCTATTTAGAGATACGTCTTAAGTAAATAATGGTACAGGTGGTCAGCAGATAAAGCAAAAAAATTATAAAAGTGGTATGCCAGTGGAGTCTGGGAAACTCTGTCCTGCTGTGTTAATGATATAGAGTATTTGGCACATAGTATACATGTTTCCACCTGTGTAAACAGAAAAGATAAAATTGAGTCCCAGATGAAGCAAGTATTATTCTAAGTCTAGGAAGAACCAATCAGTGTTCATGGTCACACAAAATAAACAGGTGAGCCAGGAGTCTACCACCGCATCCCAAGGTGATGAATTAGCCACCTGTCCTAAAGAAGAGAGCTAATTACACAGACTCAATTTCATCTCCTCGGAGATGAAACCTCTAAATGGCCCAACTAATTAGAATAAAATAATAATAGGGGCTACATAAGTTTTTAATAATGTTAACAGACAAGCTCAATATATCAACATGACAGAACAATGGGTCAGGAAGTGGCAGATACACACAGCTTAAAATTTATCATTTCCATGGAAGATACCAAGCTTCAAAAGTGAAAACGTACAGAGAAGGATTTAAAGATTCTTTGACATGGGGCACCTGGGTGGCTCAGTCAGTTAAGTGTCCGACTTCAGCTCAGGTCATGATCTCGCGGTTTGTGGGTTCGAGTCCCACATCAGGCTCTGTGCTGACAGCTTAGAGCCTGGAGCCTACTTTGGATTCTGTGTCTCCCTCTCTCTCTGTTCCTCTCCTGCTCACACTGTCTCTCTCTCTCTCTCAAAAATGAATATTAAAATTTTTTAAAAGATCCTTTGGCATAATAAAAAGAATGCTCTTATGGGAATGGAATCAGATGACTAGACACTCAGAATCACTGTGGGCTGAGCAACTCAGTCCTACATTCTAGCTAAAAAAATGACCAGGGCTGGTGGCCTTTGCTTTTCTGCAGTAGTTTCTCATAAAATTTACTAAAGCCTTAAGAAGGCAACTCTTGGATGGTGTAACCATGTACAAGAACGTGCACACACACACACACACACTCAGAAACTTTAAATCTATAATATTCACTCATTTACACCTTTTTTTTTTTTTTCCAAAGGCACTGGCCTTTCCATGTGTTTTGTTTCTTTTTGCAGGGTTTCAAACATTTCAGATAATCTGACTTTTTTAGAAATGTCATTCCAGATTAATGTCTAGTGTCTACGCTTAAAATCTGTGTTTAAACGTTGAGAAATTTTCCTTGGTTACACATTATTCTTTAAGAATTGTACAAATATTTAAAGGAATGTTGACTGTAATATTTAAGAACGTAGGCTGCTAAACAAATATAGAAGATGAATCCATTGGGTGTAAACAGAGGGTAATTAGCTATCTGTCCTCATGTATAAAAGCCCGTTGGATGTCCATCATCATAAATTACTGCTAAGAAGTGAAGGCTGATGTGCTATGGTGTGTGGCACACTGGGATGGGGGTAATGTGTCCCTGATGAGGGACTGGTTGACCGTGGCACAGAACACCAAGCTTCATGCTGTAGAGAGGTATGATCATGTCAAGCGACCACAGCGCGCCTCGTAATGAGCGAATATGAAAGCCCCCAGCTGCTTATCTTTGGCAGATAAAAACACTGTCTCCCGATCATTGTGTTCTTTTGTAATTAAGATATCTAAACTCTGGAAAACATTGCCAACCATCAATAGGCAGGTTGGGGACATTCCAGGAAAACAATCATCTGCCGTGATTTCACTGCAGGCTTCATCTCCTTTGTTAGGGTGCAGACCGTCCACCACAGAGCTGAAATCACCAGCATCCTCGAACTGGGAACTCTGTTCTCTGGCTCAGACAGGATGCCAAGCAGGATTTCATTTTGATCACATTGTTTGGGTCTTGGTATCTCCTTGTCCTTGGTCGTGGCCATCGCAATTTCTTTGGGGAAAGGAGAGGGCACCTCTCAACAAAGGAAACTCCAGTTAATGGAATGTTTTCATACTTCAGCAACCATTTTAATTATTCTGGAGATAATTCCACTTCAGTGGGAAAGATTCTTTGTTGAGACAGGAGGGACTGCCTGCTTTTGTCTTAATATCTAATGACTAATTTCACATTGAATCAGATGTGAAAATCATTAAGTTTGAGGATCATCTGACTGAAGGCCCAGAGAAGCCTCAGTGGACCTTATTTGCATGAAGAACATTCTTTTTTTCCCCCACTACCAAGCTGATTCACTGCCAGAAATGACAGATTCTTCTTGCATTAAGCTATTTTGCTCCCAGGTTCTTCTTTCCATCCAAGGGTTTTACTGCGAAGTCTTGTAACCCTCTCAAAAGATTACTTTTCAAAGGTTCAGCCTACCCTCCAAAGACCCAATTTGAAAAAGAGTATTAATTAGCTTGATCCTAGGGCCATCCCAGTATTTCAAGCTTTCTTCATTCAAATGGGTTGTTAAACCCATAAAGTTCTAACCTTCCGAGGAGGCAGTAGCTAATGAGGTGGCCTAGACAAATAGAAACTAATGAACCAAGGCCACACCAGGCCACTGAAAACCCCTGGTGCCCCTTAGCCCATTACTTCCCACCTACTGACTTAGCCTCAGAGGCTGGGAGCCGGGGTGGGAGGCAGCCTCACCAGCTGGGGAAGACTTCACCTATCATCGGGAGCTGGGTACTATCACCAGCAGGCTGGTACGGAGCTGCAAACAGCACCAGAGGAGAGTTCTCCAGGGAAGATGGGTTTTCCACTGCTGTTTTTGAAAGACACTCCTGTAGGATTGAGATTTCTTGAAAGCCTGTAGGTCCTCCAGGAGAGAAAAAGGCAGGTTTGGAGAAGGTATGTGGATGGATGCTCTGTTGCCTGGGTGCCAAGCACCGTTCTAACTGCTTCCACATCGCATCATATAATCCTTACAACAAACCTAGGATCTTGGGGGTGAGGAACAGCCTCCATTTACAGATAAGGAAACTGAGGCAGAGAGTGGCTCCAAGGGCTAGGGACGCACAGCAGAAACTCCAACCTTGGCACCTGCCGTCACAGAACGTGCTCATAACCAGGGTGCTAATCTGGTTCTGGTTTTCAGAGACGCTGCTCCTTGTTAGAGCACTGAGCACGCAGACCGTCCCCAGTGATCGAAGGTGCAGCTTAATGCTTAGAAATAATAATTGGGGCTGGGGAAAAAAAACTCAGGGCTGAGGCTTTTTTTTTTTTTTTTTTTTTTTGAGGTGGAGAAGGACAGGACAGGAGGGAAAGAAGTGAGAGGAAGAAAGGCTTGCAGACTCCTGTACTGCAGAAAAGTCTGACTCAGTGAGGCTGTATAAAACAAGGATCCAGTTTAAGGAGCCAGGTTGCCGGGATCTGAATTCCACCTTCCAGACTGAGAAGGTCTACGTCCGGAGCACACCACTGCGTCCCATGGATGGCTGCAGAGATTAAATGAGACCCGTGCCTGCATGGCATGTGGCCCAGGGCTCCTGACACAGAGGTAAGCGCTCGATGGGCATGATGATCATTAATGTAATGGAAGTACTCCTTGGCTACGTGAGAGAGAGAGCCCTCAAGGTGGAGGGAGGACTTGTGTGAGGCCTGTGTGTGAGCAGACGTGCTAAATGGAGCTGGGAAGTGACTGGGTGGGAAGGCTGAGCTCCTGGGAGCTGCTGCTGGAGCTTTTCCCAAGGCGATACCCAAGGCCAGACAGGTCAGGGGGTCGGGGGCACAAGTCCTTGTCCACTGCCCTTCCCTGGAACTGGTGGTGCCCGGGGAAGTGCTCACTGTGGGCCTCGGTGGTACCACACTTGACTCACAGATATTCCAGCCCTCAGGCTCAGGCTCTCTACTGAAATTGACCTTGACCTTCTTTCTCTTTCATAACATTGCTGTCAATAATCACGGTTAATACTCCCAAGAAGGGGAGACGGAGCCAGTGTGTGCAGCTGTTTGGTAATTATGACAGTGACAGCCACTGCTTGCCGGGCCAGCCATGTCAGATGGCCAACGTGCTAAGGGTCCTTCATTTCACTCCCACGGCTNGTCCTTGTCCACTGCCCTTCCCTGGAACTGGTGGTGCCCGGGGAAGTGCTCACTGTGGGCCTCGGTGGTACCACACTTGACTCACAGATATTCCAGCCCTCAGGCTCTCTACTGAAATTGGCCTTGACCTTCTTTCTCTTTCATAACATTGCTGTCAATACATCACGGTTAATACTCCCAAGAAGGGGAGACGGAGCCAGTGTGTGCAGCTGTTTGGTAATTATGACAGTGACAGCCACTGCTTGCCGGGCCAGCCATGTCAGATGGCCAACGTGCTAAGGGTCCTTCATTTCACTCCCACGGCTCTTACAGCAGGGCGGTCTCACCATCTCATCGCAGACACGAGGAAACCAAGGCTTGCTTGAGCGGCTGCAAAAACCACTCTCCCGGAACGCAAAACTCAGGTCTGCCTGCACCCCGGAACCCGCTTCTAAATCTCCAGGTCTCTGGATGGGGAAGCCAATCAACGGAAAAGTGGTTTTCTGAAAGATAAGTCATCATGAAGCAGTTCCCAGCACACAGGATCCAAGAGCAGAAGAGAAAGGAGAGGTAAAAGGAGCAGCGTGGGGGTAAGGTACACAACCTTTGGATCGGGTCACGATCAAATCCACATGAAAGGGGAAGGAAGAAGGAACAAAGATGTGAATAAATGCCACAAATGGAGGCACGAGATTAAAGCCAAGGTAGGGTGCATCCTAGGAAGTTTCCTGGCCTGACACACATGTTTGAAGTCACCAAGATAGTTCCCCTGTACACCGTGCAGGCTGTCTTCTGTGCACCAGTGTGCCCTGGGACATCCTTGCCTGGATCCTCCTCTCTCTCCCATGATAGGAGCCACCTGCATGGAGAGATGGGACAGCCCCATCCCTAGATGTGGGCACCGTGCCTGGTGAGAGCAGATGCTTAATAAACACAAGATGGATTAAAGAATCCAATAAACAAACAAACTGCAGTCTCCAAAGGTAACTGTCACAATCTCTTAGGAAACATTAACTGTGGAAACAGAGGCCAGGGGTCACATTCCACAGGCTCATGGGCCATGATAGAAGTGGGAAAAATTAGCTAATATGCCCATTCCATTGCTGATTCTAGAAGTATCTACATCATTCTCTTGGGTGGGGTGAGGAAAAGTCCAGGTGGGAGGGGAAGTCCAGACAGCCTTCTGGAAGCGAGTGCCTACTATCTACTGGCCCCCAGACCGGCTGCCTCGGGTTCATTGTGGCCTTGTTGCTGCAGTAAGTCTGTACCCCAGTCTCTGTTCTGGGCTGTTGAGGGGCCGAGGGGAGCTTCCTTGTCTGTGAGACAAGCAGCTCTCAGGATTCCATTCACCCGTCTTAGGTAACAGGTCGAAGGTATCATGTCCCGTGGATGGAGAAGGTCATGGTTTGAGTGAACAAACAAGAAGTCATCAGCGCAGGAAATAAATATTTAGACTAAAACCCAAGTACCAAATGGGTGTGGACTAGCCAGGGAAACCCAGAGCCAATCAGTTCTATTTTTTTGTTTTTAACAGTTACTTATTTTTGAGGGAAAGAGAGACAGAGCCTAAGCGGGAGAGGGTCAGAGAGAGAGGGAGACACAGAATCCGCAGCAGGCTCCAGGCTCTGAGCTGTCAGCACAGAACCAGACACAGGCCTTGAACCCATGGACCATGAGGTCATGACCTGAGCCAAAGTCAGACGCTTAACCGACTGAGACACCCAGGTGCCCCTACCAATCAGTTCTGTTAATTCTTTTTTAAATCCTCAGTTCTTTATAATACAGCCAAGAAGGACCAAAAGAAAAAGATTAATGGGGAGGCACATTAGCTGGCTTAAGCCCCAGCACCCCCAGAGGGACAGCTACCTCCTTTAGCTTCAAATCAGTGACTCCCAGGAAGGTGAAGTCAGAAAAACAGGACCACAGACACAGAGAAAGCAGCCTGGAAATCAGGAAGCTCTCTAAGATCCAACTGTTGTGTCTTTCCGTGTCAGAGGCAGCAAGCAGAAAATGACTAAGGAAATAAAGAGCCTTTTGTAAGCAGAACGCCACTTTTATAACTTCATGCCAGCCCCTGGGAACCTTTCTGGCAGCATGATGTGCCTTGTCAGTGGTGGCATTTAGCATTCCCAAAAACTCTGCCTGTAGGAGAACGCACGGCTGGAAAGAGAGCCACGCTCACAAGAGAAATGGTGGCTTTCAACACCCAAGTTGATATAAAATGCCTGTCTCTAAGCCTAGGCTCCCTAATGCTAGCTCCTGAAGTGCTGGATATACAGCAGACCTTCTCAGAGCCTTCAATGGGCTAATGTCACTGTGGAGCTCCAAATGGGTCATGTCACACACTGTCCCAAGCTTATTTCGTGTGAGGGTCTCCTTCTCAAGTTTTATCTTATTTGCAACTGTTGCAGAACCAACTCTGATGGAAACCCCCCAAAAGACCCTCACCACCTCGTGCATTTGTTTTCAGTTGGGGGTTCACTTGGAATTGCCTGAGAGCTTTAAAGACATCCAGGTCCCTGGACTCCCTCTCTGTTCCTTTTTTTTTTTTTTTAATGTTTTTATTTCTAGGAGAGAGAGAGACAGCATGAGCAGGGGAGGGTCAGAGAGAGAGGGAGTCACAGACTGAAACAGGCTCCAGGCTCTGAGCTGGCAGTCAGCACAGAGCCCGATGCGGGGCTCGACCCCACGAACCGCGAGATCATGACCTAAGCGAAAGTCGGACGCTTAACCGACTAAGCCACCCAGGCGCCCCACCACCTCTCTGTTCCTTAACAGACTCAAGGAATTAGAGTCTCTGGGGGTGCGGCTCAAGTGTGGGCATGTTTCAAGAACCCCACAGGTGATGCTGAATCAAATTCCTAGTTGGAAAACAATGACCATATAATCCAGACACTTTAGGAGAGCAAGGCAACGACCCTCCATAACTCTTTATAATTTTGCCAGCGTCTTACTGAGTGGCCTCAGATACCAGGAACTCTGCTAAATGTAGGTAGGAACGGACACCGGACTATATTCTACCACGACCTCTTCTAAATCCTATTCTCCAAAACCAGATCTTTCCCTCCCACCCACATTGTGGAGATTTTTTTAAAGTTTGAGAGACAGAGAGACAGAGTGGGCCCGAGCAGGGGAGGGGCAGAGAGAGAAGGAGACAGAATTTCAAGCAGGTTCTGTGCTGTCAGCGCAGAGCCCAATGCAGGGCTTGAACTCATGAGCCATGAGATCATGACCTGAGCCAGAATCAAGAGGCTTTGCTGAAACCTGTGTCCTATTCACAGACCCAACGCCCCAGCACATCCTCCACGAACGCTGGTCAGAACATGATGAAGCCACTGGCCAGACTGGTCCTGGGCACGGCAGGGTACGAACCAGAGGCTGGCGCGGGGTTCCCAGCGTGTGGGAGGGTGGATGGCTTCCTTGGCCACAGAACCAAGGACGAAGACTTTAATGGGAAACCCACACGAGGGGAGAACACATTTCTGGAGGCAAACGGCAGGATCAAAAACACTCAGCGATTTCGCCTACAGACCAAGGGCTCTCAGATCGCCAGCTCCTCGCAATAACGTGATGCTCAAAGGCACAGGCCCCTCATTAAGGGAAACGTGGCTGAAGCTGGCTGCTAGCTGGCAGAGGATGGAGGCGGCCTGGCCCAGTTCTAGAAGCTGGAGGTGTGAGAAAAGTCCCTTGGCCAGGCCGCTGCATGTGGGGCCCCTGCTGAACACCAGGAGGGGCAGCGGGTGGGGAGGGCTAAGCACTCAGCCCCAGAACCAAACACCTGCCAGGGGGCTCACAAAGTCACCGGGGCAAGTCCGCTCGAGCCACTGGGCCAGCAGCCCCCTCCCCCACACGGGCAGGTCACCTGTGGGTTCGCTGTGGCACTCAGCACAGGTGGAGGTCCTGTGAGCCACCGGCGTGGATCAAACACACGCCAACACCCCGGGTGAAGGAAAGCAGCAAACTTCTGGGCTGGGCAGCGCACGCCCAGCGATCCCTGTATCCCTCTGTCCATCAACCGTGTACCGAGCACTGATGTCCTAGAGCAGGAACAAAATAGAGGCGGAGCAGAGTAAAGGAATCCTCACTCAGGCAATGGTAATGTCAGGACCGTGACACGGCGAGCAGCATGCCCTGGAAGGCAGGGAAATGTCCTTGGGGACATGACTGGGAGCTGATGCCTGCTGATGGGATCAGANTGGAGGGGGCTGGGGGCGAGGACAGCTGATGGAAGGCAGCAAACTTCTGGGCTGGGCAGCGCACGCCCAGCGATCCCTGTATCCCTCTGTCCATCAACCGTGTACCGAGCACTGATGTCCTACAGCAGGAACAAAATAGAGGCGGAGCAGAGTAAAGGAATCCTCACTCAGGCAATGGTAACGTCAGGACCGTGACACGGCGAGCAGCATGCCCTGGAAGGCAGGGAAATGTCCTTGGGGACATGACTGGGAGCTGATGCCTGCTGATGGGATCAGAATTCCAGCTGAGGGAACAGCAAGTGCAAAGTCTGGGGATCAAGGAAGCCCGGGGATGGAAGCCGGTGAAGTGAGGCTGGCGTGGAGGGACAGGGCGGTGGTCGTGTGAGAAGAGGCTGGGAAGCCCCATGAAGGGCTCCACCCCTGTCCCTTTATGCGGCAGGTGGTCACAGGATCAGATGCATTCTGCAACCCGTGTAGTGTGCAAACAGATGTGCAGGGCAGGGCCGACTGAAGTGCAGGATACAGCAGAGCAGGCTGGAGTGAGATTCAGGTGGTGAAGTCAGCAGAACCCAGCGACAGATGGCATCAGGAGGGCAGAAGGTGGAGAAGGCCACAACCAGGCAGATTTCATCTCCCCTGAAAGTCAAGGCCCATTGGAGCTGAGGACTGCATTGCCTCAATGCAATGACGCAACGTGGAACAGAGAGAGGGGACATTTCTCCAACGCTCAGGAAGGGCCTCCGTGCAATCAGCCCCGGGCGGATTCCCCTCTCCTCCTCGGCGCATTAATAGTCCAGTGACTCCTTGAGGGAAACAGTGGAAAAAGCTCAGGATCTGGAGTTCGGGGACCTGGTCCCATTCCTGGCTGCAACATCCACACAGAGGCAACCTGGGAACGTAGTTTAACCCCAAGCTCTGGGTTCGATGGTCGGCATGGAGATTAGTGACGTTCTTCAGCCGGACTGTCGGGGCCCAGTGGGAGCTCCCTGCAAGTGCTTGGGGGACTCAGAAACCATCCTCCTCGTTGAGGGGGTGGTGGTTTTTAAGGCTCTGAGCCTGAAGCCCCACCCGAGCTCTGCCAGCTCAGCTGTTCTCTGCTGTCACCCGGTGCAGCTATTTTTCTCGGACAGGAAGAGGCCACTTGGCAGTCAGCGTGAAGTGCATAGAGACAAGAGTGCTCAGCTTTTGACTGCTCTTCTCTTTCAGTGATCAAAGGCAGGGCTCTCCATTCAGATTTGAAACCTCTGGAATAGTTACACTCATCCCAGCTAAAAAGCCCATCAGAGGGCTAGGATGTGCCAATGCTTACAGGGAGTGGGTTCCTCCCTCCCTTTTAGCCTCCAGCCTTGTCTAGAAGACCCACTGTTTTAGGGTACGCCGGTGCTGTTGCAAGCAGGGCTGGAGTTCAAGTACACTCTGTTGCAAAGTCAGCTAGCACCTGCTGATGCTACCTTTCCTTAAAGAGAGAGTCCATTTATTGCCCCAGGATGTAGCGTAAGAAGTACTGGAGGGGCGCCTAGGTGGCTCAATCAGTTGGTTAAGTGTTCGACTTTGGTTCAAGTCACGATCTCACAGTTCATGAGTTTGGCTCTGTGCTGGCAGCTCAGAGCCTGGAGCCTGCTTCGGACCTGTGTCTCTATCTCTCTCTCTGCCCCTTCCCTGCCTGTGCTCTGTCTCTCTTTCTCTCGCAAACAAACATTAAAAAAAAAAAGAGGAGCGTGCCTGATGTCTTCAAGGAACCAGACAGAACGTGATGGGGAAGGTGTAGAGCCTGTGGCTGTTGAAGGAGCCTGGATGCAAACCATCAGAGCCCTTCTAGGGCAACGGACACCAGAGACAATATCCAAATAAAACACAAACTACAGACGTGAGATTTAACACACTAGCTGGTGATTAAACTACGGTTGTCTATAACAGCCTCCTGAATTCCTTCCTCCCTCTGGGTCTAGACTTTCCCAAATTGTTTCGCAAACTCTGAGCATCTAGATTCAGGAGGCCACACTGTCCCGCCTGCCCCCCTGCCCCAGCTCTGGCATAGAGAGGAGGAGTAGACACAGTGCCCGGCACAGAGAAGGGATGGGGTGGTGGTGGGAAGAGATGAATCAGCAAAATGCTCTGAAGAACAAGGTTGGGGAAGAGGGGCGTCAGAGACAGGGCACAAAGAAAAAAACTACTTGGTGGCACAGCTGAGATGCAGAAATGCGTCTTGGGTTTGCAGACTCCCACCCAGGAAGATGCTGGAGCTTAACAAACCCAAGCATTTGGTTGCCTGCTGCCTGCTTTGTCAAGCAGTTATGTGACAGTCAGTACAAGCTGGGGGCTTCTGGGCTGTGCAAGGAGCAAGAGCTTCTCTACACAGTTCTAGATCACCACCCTGGGCTTTCTGTCTCTCCTCTTCTTTAAAAAAAATTTTTTTTTTTACATTTATTTTTGAGAGACAGAGTGTGAGAGGAAGAGGGGCAGAGAGAGGAGACACAGAATCCAAAGCAGGCTCCAGGCTCTGAGCAAAGATTCAGCCCAGAGCCTGATGCGGGGCTCGAACCCATGAACTGTGAGATCATGACCTGAGCCGAAGTCGTACACTTAACCGACTGAGCCACCCAGGTGTCCCTCTGTCTCTCCTCTTCTTATCAGAGTTGCAAACCCGAAGATGGACAACTTTGTTGCAAGGAGACCCTCAGTAAAGCCCACTTTGGGGTGGGGAGGGGGGCGGGGAGAGCGCCCTGAAGAGTGAACCACAGGCCTGAACTCCTATATCCCTGGAGCTTGGTTTCCTCATCTATAAACAGGAATAAGTGAAGTATCAGCCAGACACCCTAGGTGAAAAGCTAAGGGGAGCTAAAGCAACATGGCCAAGGTTGCATGATCAGGAAGTTTTGGCTGAGCTGAGTGTGAACCCAGAGGAGCAGCCTCACGGCTCTCCCAGGAGCAGGGAGACTGTTGCAGTCCCAGGAGAGAAGCTGGAGAGGGTGCTCCTGGCCTGATGCCAGCTCTTCTCAGAGGCCTTCCTTATCTGCGAGGCATGACAGGGCACACGGATGGACGGATGGCTGAAGAAACCCATTTGCAAGCTCAAATGAAACAGATGTGGAGCTGCAACACATATATTTTTAGAGCAACGTTAATTCCTCCACGCGTGATGCCACTTAGCTTATCTGTACCCATAAACGTGCAGCATGCTTCCTGGAGACTCCGGGGACTTTCAAGGCTGCAAATGGGATCAAGAGTTTGGGAGCACTGGCTGACACCACGTGGTGCTTTGGCAGAAATGTCCATGTGGCTGAAACATTGTCTCACGTGGAAATGTGATGGATGTAAACCACCATGGCCCCCCGTCTATGTGCTGTGCACGTAAAATTTGTTTATTAGCCTAATAGCTCACGTTCCTGAATCCTGGCTCCTGGGGATTCTTCTAGACACGCTGCTTTCCCTTTCCTGACATTCTTTAGGTCCATTAACAGACCTACTGCCTCTGGGAACTGCTGATTCTAAATTAAAAAGCATTAATTATCATAAGTGGAGCCCGTGGATACACAGGGCACAACTTGTGATCACTATGGCCTAGAATGAGTCTCAGACCTGTCTATTCAACTACATACTGGACAGCTCAGCCATGGCACGTCCAACGCTCACCCGGCCGTTGCTTGAACTCTTGACTTTTGCGTGCCTCCCGCTACTACGATGCCAGCTCCTGAACAGAGGTTTCCTGGGTTACCACGGTGTCCCTGGAGCCTAGTAGGGTCTCAATACATGCGGACTAAATTGAACAAACGGAGTTAATGAGCAACTGGATCATAACCCAAGAATTCTGAAGACGTGACATCCCTCAGCCTTTGACCCGGGAGGCGGGCTCTCCCCTGCCCGTCCGTTATATTTCCATAGCCACCTCTGCTGCCCACTACTATGGTCCTTTCCATGTTAGGCTGCCTCTGCTGGCTGGCTGGTCTGTCCCTAGGCTGGATGGTGAGTCCTTTGATGGCATGTACTTTTCATCTTTGCACCCCTGGAGATTAAAGGTAAGAGATTACTGGTGCAGCCCTTGTCATCAGAGCTCTTGCAATCAATCACCCTGGGGCAAGGAAAGACCCATAAAGGCTGCCACTGCTCGGTCTGTCCAGGATGACCTCTGCAAGGTCACTCGTGTCAGCCCTGTTTATTTCTGTGTCTCTGGTTACTGGGATATTCTGTGTGGCTGTCTGAGCCATTAGGGGAACAGTAGGCAACACCCTCTAACCAGCTGTTTGGTAGTGGGGGAGGGGGACTCTTCTATGAAGACTTCTTGGGGGTCCAAGTCAAGGCACCCTCTGAGGACCCAAGGTAGGTGGCCTTCTCATCTACCTATGGATTCTGGAACTCAGAGTGTTGGCTTTTAAGACCTTCTTTGGGCAATTCCTAATTTCTCCTTGGGTGGAAACAATTCCAGAACATGGATTCAGACATCACGTTAGGTTATTAATTAGTCTCATCTGGGAATTAACACACATTCTTCCAATCTCTAATGAACAGGCACTAGGAAACGTTCTTCTGCAGGCAGTGCTTTAATTCTGCCGGTCACACTGTCACTTAGGAATGCTGTTAGAACTGTATACTTGTGGAAATGAAGCGTGGAGAAGTTAATTGTCCCAGCTCTAGTGAAGAGCGGAGCAGGGGCCTGGGCAGAGGGCGGCCTCAGCTCCTCCCCGTGGCTCTCAAGCATCTTCAGAGAAGGCGCGCTTCGTTATACAAAAGCTCGGTAAAGCTTGGAAACCCAATTTCCTTTTTCTTTTTAAATTTTGTTTTAATGTCTATTACAGAGAGAGAGAGAGAGAATGTGCAAGCGGGGAAAGGGGTAGAGAGAGAGGGAGAGACACAGAATCCGAAGCAGGCTCTAGGCTCTGAGCTGACAGCAGGGAGCCAGGACATGGGGCTTGGACCCACCAACCATGAGATCGCGACCTGAGCCCAAGTTGGATGCTCAACCAACTGAGCCACCCAGGTGCCCCGACTGTCACCCAATTTCTAAACTGACCACCGATGCTGATGGGCCCCTGCAAAGAGGCGACCTTCCACCTTCCTCCCGGCCCTGCCTCACCAAGGAGTGCCCCAGCCTCCATCCTGCCTGCTTCAAAAACCCAGCAGGTTCTCCAGGGAACCCCATGAAGGGGTCCTGTGACTTAAGGGTCCCTGCGCAGACCTGGCAGTGGGGAGGGGGCCGCCACGGACACCAAGCGGCTTGTGTCAAGGCAGCACACTTGCCTTGAAGAGAATCTACCAAACGTGGAAACGACCAGGGGGGCGGGGCGAGGGCGGGGGGCTGCTTCTCATTCTCATTCCACATCAGCGCGTGTGTCTCGCCCTTCTGTCAGAAGAGATGCATATTCTTTTTCTTTTAAAAACAACCAGGAGAGTTTCGCCGTGTTCTCAAGTGTGACTCTGTTATTAAGACGGAGTTAATAACTTCTTTCCGGAGGAACACATCTTTCATGGAGTGGATGGAGCAAAGGAAATGCACTTCGGACGTGGCTTTTGAAGAATGTCTATTGCAGGCAAAGGAAGCCCTGCTTCCAAAGTCCTTTCCCACTCCAATGCACTTATACCCGGCAGCCTGAAGGAGTCTGAGGGTGCCATGAGAGATCTAGAACCTTCTTCCAATGGACATTTCTGTTTATGATGGAGCAGGTGCTATGATGACCCCTGGGGTCTCCACTGGGGAGACTGGTCTGCTGCCCCTTTGCTAAGTGGCAGTTACACTGGTTTTTTGAAGCACCAGGCCATTGATTCTCAGGGCTAAAGTGAAGCGCTGGACCAGAGAAGGCAAACCATGGGAACAAATATAGTGAACCTTGAGTCCCCCAGCACCCAGTCCTGAGAGTGAATCTTTCCACCAACGGCCTACCCAACCCCATCACTCTGGCACCTCCCCCGCCACATTCAAGGCACCGCTACCTTTCAGCTGCTGAAAGCAGGAAGCACTGCTGTCCGGCTCCAGGGGGTGCCTCAGGACCCCGTTGCTGGGCTTGGGTCTCTCGTATTCTCTTTCAGGGAGCATGGCCTGCTCGCTCTCCATGGCAGGGTCTGAGTGCGGGGGCAGAGACTGTGGAAACCCGAACATCAAGAGGGAAGAGAAGAACAGTAAGGCACCACAGAGCAGAAAGCCGCCCCACCAGGCTCCAATCCAGCGGGGGTCGTCTGGGGTGATGTCCAGGTTACCTGCAACGAGAAAAAGCAGTGAGGACGGGGGGCTGCAGCATGGCCAGGATCTGGCTGAGCTTTGAAGTCAGCGGCACAGACAGGAGAGGGCTCTGGAAATGGCCTGGGGGTTTTGGGGGGACCGGATGCCGAGCAAAGAAGCCCTTTGTTCCACACCAGTGCTTCTGTTTCTCCCGAAGCTGAAGGCTGATTGCTTTCCCTCCTTAATTTTCTTGTCTCCTCTGTGTTTCTATCAGTCCAAACAAAAACAGTGAGAAGCCAGACACCCTGTGAATTAAGGCTGGGGCTGACTGGCTTGGCAGCGCGGCCAAGGTGAGCGGGAGAATGCACAAAGGTATGGAAGCATTTGAAGCATTTGCCATTTAAGGGTATATTTCCACACAGTGTCTACTCTCTAGGACCCCTCAAGCGGCAGCTCGTGTGACATGCCATTCCACACCCCAGCCCCCATCTTAAATCGGGTTCCCAGATCACAAGGGGTGGCATGGGATGAAATCAAGAGCCAGGACACCTGGAGTGAAACCCTGCCGCTTCTCACGGCAGGAAGCCCAGGCTGGGGATTTGAACTCTCGGTGCCTCGCTGGCTGACCTGCAGGTTGACTATGACAAGGAGTTTGTGGGGAAGATGAAATGAACCACCCCAGATATAAAGTGCTCAGCACAGTCCCTGGCAATGTGCTTGGGCATTTCAACAGTCTTAGCCCATTATTTATGGCCAGGGTCCTGTTTCTGAACTGCCAATGGATAGGTTAATTCAAATCTTGGTGGTGGCCTGTGGCTTGGGGCAGTCCTTTATTAGAGAGCTTTGCAGCCAGCTTAATGCTTTAAGGCAGTGTGCATGTGCTATGGTTGTCTGTGCTACTGCTTCTGTGATTTTCCAGCTGAAGTCATGAAGACAAACTATAGCTCACCCCTTGGTAGATTTTTTTTTTTGTCTTTCTCTACAACTGCTTTTCATAGAGCACTCCCAGACGAGCTGCTCAGAAATGTTGCTTTGGTGATAATACCATGCTTCTGGAGCACAGAAGGAAATTCTTGGGAGACAGGGGCATGGCATATAGAGCTAACAGATGGGTGGACAGGCTTGGGAAGAGAAATGACCACAGACGCCGGATGAGTACTTCGCCATTTGTAAAACTCTCTCCCTGAAGACTCATCGGCTACTGCTAATGAAAATCCCAGCCATCATTTACCGAGGGTTTACTCTGCACCAGGCAGTATGCAGAGTATATATGTATATATATATATTTTTAATGTGTATTTATTTTGAGAAAGAGAGAGAGAGAGATCACACATGGAGGAGGGGCAGAGAGAGAGGGAGAAAGAGAATCCCAAGCAGGCTCTGTGCTATCAGCTCAGAGCCCGATGCAGGGCTCAAACTCACAAATGGTGAGATCATGACCTGAGCCAAAATCAAGAGCCGGATGCCTAACCAACTAAGCCACCCAGGGGCTCTATACGGAGTGTATTCTTAACTGTTCTGGTCAACCCTCCCCACAACCCTACAAGGTAGAGTCTTTTATGATCCCAATTTTATACAGATATGAACATTGAGGCTTAGAAAGTTAAGGTACTCTGCCCAAGTCCACAGAGTTCAACACTGGAACACAGGCATCCAGATGCCAAGGACCATGCTCCTTATCACTTGCTACATGGCCCCTCAGGGCTGTAGGAGGCTTTGTTTTGGGCTCCCTGAGCGGATGATTAATTCCTACGCTTTGTGCAATGGGCCTAAGACCACCAACTTTGCCAGCAGGTGGTAAGCTGGCCTTTAGGACAGCAGTCGTCTCTGTTCTGAAGGCCTTGACATCAACCGAGCAGCTGTCCCTAGGGCATTACACTGGATCAGATGCTTTTGCGTAGCTGCACGTCAGAGAAGAGAAGGGGATAAGCTTAGCAGGCTTCGGGTTGAGTCACGGCTCTGCTACTCACTAGCACGTGAGGCTGGGCAAGCTACTTACCCTCTCTGAACCTTCGTTTGATCATGTGCAAAATAAAGCTGACATCCACCTAGACGGCTTGCAAGGAATAGAGGTAAGGAGCAGGAATCATGTGACACACAGTGGGCTCTTTGTAACGGCAGCTCCTATTATTTCTCCTTGTACGTGTATATTTGCAGGAATGAGAATTTCAAGAAACTTTATTTTTTATTTTTGAGAGAGAGAGCACGAGTTGGGGGAGGAGCAGACACACACACACACACACACACACACACACAGAATCCAAAGCAGGCTCCAGGCTCTGAGCTGTCAGCCCAGAGCCTGATGCGCAACTCAAACTTGTAAACCAGAAAATCATGACCTGAAGTCAAACACTCAACCAACTGAGCCACCCAGGTGCCCCTGAAACAGATTTTTTTAAAAGTATGGGAATGCTTTCAATAGGCAAGAGGAAACCCAAGGTGATCTTCAAAGGATCTTTATGCAAACAAGAGAAGAGAAAAGGAAGTAAGATTGCCTCTGGTATAGGCAGGAATGTTTTCACCAGTCACTTAACAGTGTCTCTTCACCAGCTGCCAAGCAGTGAATGAAAACAGAAGATGTGGAAGGGAGTCCGGGTATCTCCCTCCATTGTCAATGGGCTCCATAAAGAGGGAATTGAGAGCTGGCAGATGTGAGCCAGCAGAGAGAGAGAGAAATCCTGGCAGTTGTTTGCGGGAACAAAATTAGTAGCACGTAGAGAGTCATATTTTAGTTCAGAAGTTAGTGAGTCTCTTCTATGTGTGAGGAAACATCCCAGGGAGAGGGGCTGTGGTTGGGAGGCGGATGTTTATGCGAATATGTCAACTCGCTCCCTGGAGGTATATGCATGTGCACAGAAAGCCAGTGTTTGCTCATAATTTGTAAGAGAGGAGAGAGCACGTGACACATGTCAGACCAAGGCCTGCCTGTTACCTGCGCCAGGAGAGGGGGCGGGGGCTGCAGGAAGGTGTGGTGAGGGGGCAGGGTTTCATAGATCTAGGAAAATCACAGTTGACCATTTTAGGAAGTACTGATTTCCCTCCCTCTCCATCTCAACTAACTGAAGCACTGGGCAGGGAAACAAGGAACTGCCCTCAGGTACAGGGTGGCTTAGGAGGTGGAGTTTCAGTCCCAATTTTCGGGGTTCACAGGAAGACAACTCACACTGGAACCCAGTCTGTGAGAAGTCTTTGCTGAGGCACCTCCTCAGAAAGGACGGAGAAAATCCACCCCCTCACCTGCCTGCCAGTCATCACGGGTCAGCAGATGCTAGTGTTACCAGAGCTGAGGGAGACTTGCCCGTGTTGGCTGGCAAAGAATGGGGTGGGCGAGGTCACAGAGATCCTCATTCCGATCTCCTCTTCCGAGAACAGGAGGATCACATCTCCCTTAGGGTGAACTTGGGCGTGGCCACGCACCACTGAATTCTGCCATTGAAATGTGCACACGGGACACGTGTCCCTTCCATGGAGAGCCACTGGTGAGCTGGTGTCTGACTTGCCATGCTCTTTTGCCCTGCCTGATCATGGAAGCACGGAAGCCCCTCCTGAGATGGTACCCAAGAGGTTACAATGAGCAAACGTGCAGTATATACAGCAAGAGTGAGAAACAAACCTTCAGTGTTATTCTAAGCGACTGAGATTTTGGAGGTGTTTGTTACCACAGCAGAACCAAGCCTACCCTGACTAGTACAAAAGGCTTAGGGCATAAAAATTCATGCTCTTAAAGAACAGTGATCCTGGGCAGGCTTGAAATAGTGAAAGTATTGTTTTAGGTGTGGGTGGGCAATGGGGTGAAAGCCTCTTTACTTTTCTTTCAATTTGGCCCCATGTAGTATCTTGATCTTATTTTCTTCTTCTTTTATTCTTTAAGTTTACTTATTTTGAGAGAGGGAGAGAGAGGGAGAGAGGAAGGAGAGAGAGAGCGAGAGCGAGAGCGAGAGAGAGAGAGAGAGAGAGAGAGAGAGAGAGGGAATCCCAAGCAGGCTCCATGCTGTCAGCATAGATCCTAACGCAGGGCTCGATCTCACAAACGGTGAGATCATGACCTATGCTGAAATGAAGAGCTGGATGTTTAACTGACTGAGCCACCCAGTTACTCCTGTAGTACCTTGATCTTAAAAAGTGTACAGCAGGGTCAGTGTTTTCTGGAAGACTGTGGTCAGTAAGATACCCAGCACAAAACCAAGAAGCACCCATCTGTCTCACTTGATATATCTAATTGCCAATGAAACTGGAAACATAAAAGAAAACGAAAGGCATTGGAAAGAATGGGGTGGGGACAGTATCCCAGGCTTGGCTAACAGCCCGAGCAAAGACATGGCATCCTCAGGGTACTCGGAGCAGACTGGCTAAGCTCTACCCAGGCATCATCAGCCCCTTGGTTATTCCAGGCATGGAATAAGTGAAGCAAAGCATCGCCCTGGCAGAGATGTCTACCCACCGTGAGATCAGCACAGTCCAGGCCTGCCTTTGCCTAGCTGCCTATAGGCGTGAAGGATTTCTGCTTTACGAGAGCCATTTTTCTAACCCTGCCGTGTCCTGGAATCCAACATTTGGAGTGTTTTTCGTGGTTTCATTGGGTAGGCTGAGCAAGCTTTTGGCGGCTGTTTGCTTCCTCTGTTGAAGGTCATGTAAACATATGGGGCTGAGATTTTCTCCCACTTCAGAGAATGGCTACCACTGTAGGTAGGAGAGAACAATTACTGGGAACAGATTCAAACCAGTTTAAAATGAACCAAACACCCAAACCAGTCCCTGAGGATATCCGAGACTGTGAGAAGAGCAGATCAAAGCAAATTTGGGACACTGCCTTCTTACTCTTGGGCCACGCTGATGGGTAAGTGACACTGTGGCTCTCTGAGCAGTTTTTTTCTTTTGTTCCCAGTCCATTTACCTACGTGTCTAACCTATTTTGTGAAGCTTTTGCTGTGGGACTCAAGCATTCCAAGAGTATCATTAAGTTACAGACCAAATTAGGAACTGGAGACAGAGAGGCACTGAGGGTAGAGGGCGGCATCGAATGTTCAGGATCCCAGCTGTTGAGCTAATTAGTCTAACATGAAGGAATCTGACGAATCCAGCAGCTAGCTCTAGAGTGGCAGAGTGGGAGGCTCTGGGCTGGTTGACCTTTTTCACGAAGCAAACATACGGACACATCTTATTCCAGCTGCAAACACCACGCAGTCGTAGGGGACCAGCTGGTGCACCCCTTCGGATGGGTCTGTACGGATGTGCTGACCAGGTTAGGTCATCTCAGCGAGGTCTTTGTCCACGGAAGGGGGCAGCCTTCACGCAAAAGTCCTGGAGACATTCCAGGGACACTAGCTGCCCAGTTTGGAGTCAGAAGCCTGGGGTCTGAATCCTGCTAGCTGAGGACATGAGTTAACCTCTCGCTTACTGTGTGCTTGGTATACACCAGGCTCTGTGCTACATGCTGTGCATGATTAACTCTTGTCACCCATGCACAGACCCATGAGGAGAAAGGCCCTCAGGATCACACAGCTTGGAAGTGACAGAGCTGAGATTTAAATGGAGGTCTGACTGCAGCAGTGGAGCTCAGAAGTCATCATCACTGCGTGAGAACCTCATCTGTTAAGTGGGGTAACAGCAGGACCCACCTTCCAATGGGAATGTTCTGAGGTTCAGATGAGGCCATGTATACATACAGCCTTCATTAGAGGTCAGTTCATGGCTGCCATTATCAATCTTCCTTTGCGAAGCCCACTGTTAAGAGATGGTGCACTCTGTTACCAACTCCTCCTTTTTTCTAGGTTCGGTTCTCAACTGGTTTCACTTTGAAAAGACATTCTACATGGGGCGCCTGGCTGGCTCAGTCGGTTAAGTGTCTGACTTCAGCTCAGGTCATGATCTCACAGTTCGTGAGTTTGAGCCCTGCGTCGGGCTCTGTGCTGACAGCTCGGAGCTGGGAGCCTGCTTCAGATTCTGTGTCTCCCTCTCTCTCTGCCCCTTCCCTGCTCATGCTCTGTCTCTCACTCAAAAATAAACAAACATTTTTAAAAATTACAAATGAAAAGACATCCTACAAAAGCAATTCTGGAGGGGCGCCTGGGTGGCTTAGTCGGTTAAGCGTCCGACTTTCGCTTAGGTCATGATCTCGCGGTTCATGGGTTCGAGCCCTGCGTCGGGCTCTGTGCTGACAGCTCGGAGCTGGGAGCCTGCTTCAGATTCCGTGTCTCCCTCTCTCTCTGACCCTCCCCTGCTCACGCTGTCTCTCTCTCTCTCTCTCTCTCTCTCTCTCTCTCTCTCTCTCTCTCTCTCTCTCTCTCTCTCTCTCTCTCTCTCTCTCTCTCTCTCTCTCTCTCTCTCTCTCTCTCTCTCTCTCTCTCTCTCTCTCTCTCTCTCTCTCTCTCTCTCTCTCTCTCTCTCTCCTAGAAATAAATAAAACATTAAAAAAAAATTAAAAAAAAAAAGCAATTCTGGAGACAGCATCCTTCATTCCGTGGGCTGTCAGAAGAGGCACCTTTTCTTAAGAAGAGGGGCAAAGGGAGCCTGGTGTCTCAACGTGGCCATCAGAGCCCTCCTGGAGACCTGTCCACGGGGTCTCTCCACCCCGCAGGTGGCCTGTTCCTACAACCAAACACCTCCCCTCCACACAGACTGCAAGCCGCCTCCCTCACTGCTCTCTCCCTTTCCACCCTGTCTCCTGAGCTGTGGCCAGGCTGCACGGAGGGCATGCTCTCTCCTCCAACTGCCGCATGACAGCCTCTGGCTTGCCCACCTCCTCACAAGTTCTAGACCACTGCTTTCCCCAGTCCCCTGCCCGGCTCTCAGCTGGGGTTTCAGAAACCCATGGTTGTGTGGGTCTGGCCCTTTACATTCATGCTTCCATTTGGATAGCCCTCAAGAGAGGCTCTGTCTTCACTGGTGAAGAAAAAATAGAACAGGTTCATCCCTAAAGAATTAAGACCCCCATTCTCAAAATACGGCCCAAATCTGCTCCAGAGAGAACAACAAGTTTTAGTCACAAGATTAGAAATCATCAAAATTGCTGGCAACTATAGAATTGGGGCTTGCTCTCCAATAGAATAAGTTATGTTCTTCCGCCCTCTACTGGTAAAGAGCAGCCTCAGCGCCCCCAGAGCCCTTAGCAAAGGATGCAAACAAAAGATGGTGGTGACTCACAGTGCGTCCCTCTCTTTCTTACAGACACGCTGGATGGGACTTATGCTATTAACTCATGGGGGTGGGGTGGGGGGAGGCTGCCATCAGCAAGATGCCCAGCTGGACTAGAAATGCGCCCATCTGTCTTATATCCGGGGAGGCTTCAAACTGCCAGTGAGCCCAGAACCATGGATGACGTCACTTCACACCGGCCTGGAGAATGAGGACAGATGTTGCCGGAGCCTGCGGGCAGGACTCCAGGCTGAGGTACAGCCTGAGCAAAGGCCTGTACGGCACACCAAGGAGAACCATGAATGAATGGAAGGTCCATCCCTTGGTCATTCCAGGCACAGAGAAGAGATGCTATTTCGTTCCCAGCAGAGAGCCTCCCTTGCTCCGAAGACATGGGTTTTATACAGATACATCACTTGGACTGGGTACATCCCTGTCCCCCTTTAGGCCTCAGGTTCCTCATTTGTACAATGAAAGGGTTGGAACAGAATGGTCTGACATCCTTTCTGGCTCAGAGATTCTGGTAACCCACTTGCCTTCATCTAAAGGACCACTGTCTACACACAGAGGGCAGAATATGCTTCTTGGCCACGTGGCCCCTCCTTCTAGGCAGGCTTCCCCATTGCACAGGGTGTGCAATCCACTCCCCTTATCCTCTTTGGCAATTCCTATCTTGTGCTGCCTTTACCACAGTGGTGGAAGCTTTTTCATCCACGCAATCAAAATGGCAGCCAACTCCCACCACGAGTTATTTCTCTGACCAGGCTTCCTCTCGTCGGGCTTGCTAGGAGTGGGGTTCAAAGGGTCAACCAACTGCTGCAAACAGCAGCACCCAACCACCTCCTGAATAAACTCAGCACCTTAAAAGAATAAGTAAATAAAGCTGCATTTGATCCCTTTTCCCCCTCCCCACTTGGAAATTTGTAACATCATTAGCTACAAGTAAATATATCAGTGGGATTAATGGAGTGAATCACAAAGCAACTTGACTGGATTTAAAACCACATTATTTCTTTGGGGTGAATTAGTAAATTTAGCACTGCCAAGAGATGATGGAGTGAGAAGCCAGGAACTGAGCTCTTATTGATCCTGACAATAGATTGGTATGAGGAGGAGAAGTTGGAATGGCTTCCTGTACTCCGTTCTCTGCGAGAAAGGAAACATGGCTTCTCTGCTCGCTGAACCGCACAGAAATAGAGTGCACTGTTCTGGGCTCCTAGCCGAGTTCTGACCACATGTGGTAGGTAGTGTCCAAGATGGCCTCCAATGATCTTACTCCTGGTATTCACGTCCTTTCCCCTGCGTGTCAGTTAGAACCAGTGGCTTGCTTTCAACCCCCCGGAATGCAGAAGCAATGACTTGTCACTCCTGAGAGGAGATTACAAACAGACCGTGGCTCTGACCTTGCCACTCCCTCTCACCGTCTTTTGGGTTGTTTGCTCTGGGGGGACTCTGATGAGGGAGCCCTGTAGAGAGACCCATGGATGTGAGCCTGAAGGCCTCACAACAGCCTCCAAGGCCTGCCAACAGCCTTGGAAGTGAACTTACAGGCGGAACCTCCCCCAGCTGAACTCTGAGATGACTGGAGACCATGTCAACATCCTGACTGCAGCCTCGTGGGAAACTCCGAATCAGAACCACCCAACCTGCTCCTGGATTCCAGACCCACAGAAATGAACTGTTAACAGGATAATGGTCTGTTGTTTGGGGTCACTAGGTCTGGGGTAATCTGCTACACAGCACAAGAAGACTAATGTACCACATGACTTGCTCTGGCCATTGAAATATAAGGAGAAGTTTCAAGACCTTGAAGTACGTGACTCGCCACAGCCTGGTTTCCTGCCTGGGAAACTGTGCAGGCTGGGGTGGGATAAAACTTCCATGAGACAGGTCCTGGAGCGACCCTGATGAGCTGAGTCTCATCCTCCCCAACACTGCCAGCCTGCACTGGGTGTGCAGTGTGCCCAATAAATAAATTTCGGTTGCATAAAATCTCTTAAGGGGTGGCACAATCAGTTAAGCGATGGACTTTGGCGCACGTCATAATCTCACAGTCTGTGAGTTCGAGCCCCGTGTTGGGCTCAGCGCAGACAGTGTAGAGCCTGGAGCCTGCTTTTGATTCTGTGTCTCCCTCTCTCTCTGCCCCTCTCCCACTTGTGCTCTCTCAAAAATAAACAAACACTTTTTACATAAATAAATACATAAATAAAATCACTTAACATTTGGGAACTGTGTGTTACTCCTGTACAACCTAGTTTATCTTAACTAACCCACTGTCAGATCAAAGTGTGCTGAGGGTTTGGGGTGGGGGGTGCGGAGCAAACTGAAAAATCCCTTGCTCTTCCTGCTAGGAACACGTAAGTGTTGCTTGAAACGGTGTTGAGGTACAGCTTGTTTCCTCATAAAGGCCACCACAACACTGTCTTACAGAAAGAAGTTTCACATCTTCTGTCTCACTGACCTCATGGGTCCACTTGCATTTCCAGAGCACATGGAGAAAGTAGGGTTCTCAAATACGTTAATGGACCAGCATTTGGGGAGAAAATGCCAGATGTTTCCACCTCTGTCCTCTCATTTAATTCTTACAGTAGCCTCACAAGGCAGATATAATTATTGTCACCCTTAATTTACAGACGAGGAAGATCCAGATTTGAGGAGGAAGATCAACTCCAGGGATTACTCAGCCTGTGGGTAGACGCCAATCCTCAAGCTCTTTCCTTCGACCTCTGCCGGGCCAGCAGCTAGAGCTCCATGCATGGAGCCTGCCCCTTAGTAGGAAGGTTTTAGAACCCAAAGGTTGAAGGCTCCCTTATGATGGAGTGCACACTCCCAGGTGGTGGTAAAAAGTAGAGATACACTCCTTACTTGTGTCAATGAAGACTGCATCCACATAGATTTTGGTACAGAAAGAGCCCAGGATAAATCCACAGGCTGGTCCAAATACCAGCATCGTGAACAGGATTCCTGAAAGAAGATGAAACAAAGATTAGATTTACAAAAAAAAAAAAAAAAAAAAGAAAGAAAAAAAAAAAGCATCCAATGACCAAAAGAGTCAAGGTCAAGGATATTATTTCACATTGATCAGATGGGAAATCTGATTACACAAATGACATTATAGGAATTAGTAAAAAAAAAAAAAATCCCAGTACCGGAGCTGTGTTATGCAAGAGTTCTCTGGTTTTTGGTAGGTTGCTCTGAAATATTCGTGGGTCCTGATAGCACTTACTTTTAGACAACTCCCTCCCACACTGTATCAACCAAATTAAAACACACCCACGTCTGTCATTAAATTGTTTCTGTCATAAACATTTTTGAAAGGACTTCCATAATTTTGCTTTCACATTTATTTGGCTTTATGTAATTCATTTAATTTACGGTTGGCTAAGATTTCTCAGCACTCACTGTACAAATTCAGGAATTGTTGGGAAGTGAGAAAAGGCAAAACCACAAATTATTTTCAAATGTAATAAAATGTTTATGGGCATTAAATTTTGCAAAAAACAGAGCTGACATTACGGTACGCTTTGAGAACATTTAATTAGATGTATTAATTTTAATTTTGCAGCTTCCTCTCCATATTTTGGAGTTATTATCTATTGTTGTAATAGTTTTTCAGGATTCGAGCTTTTCCATAGGACTTGAGAAGACAGTACTAGACATGAACTTAAGTATCTGATGGAGATGGAACCGGGGATTTTGCACAAACCTTTTTATTCATTCTGGGAGAAGTACCAAGCCCAGACGAAAACCCACAGGCTGTATCTATTCAACTAAATTGCAGTTTCGTAGAACATTCTCCCAGCAATGACAGTTCCCAAGGCCCTGAGAATAATAATAGGAGTGAAAAAGTGGCCTTTCCTTCAAGAAGTTGGTTGGCTCTGGAGACAAGCAATACGTGGCTTGATCCAACCCAAGCAGATAGCCTGAAAGATGGGTGCTAACAGGTCCACGTGGACACATGAAGAGCAAGGTTGGGGGTGAATTCAATCAAAGAGAACCTGAGCTCAGTGGAGAGCACCTGTGGTCTGCTCACAGGGGTAGACTAACTCATCCTGATTTCTCCTGGTGATGTCATGGGTTCCAAGGGTTTCATGCAACCACTCAAATATTCATTCATGCACTCAATATTTATCAAGCTCCTTCTAAGAGCCAAGCAGTAGTTGGAAGAATGAAGATTCAGCATTGAACCAAACAGTTAAGAACCTAGCCTTCCAGAGCTCACTGTCTTAGAGATGGAGAGAAAACATACACTATAGGCAGGAGCTCATCTGGTTTATACATACTTGGCAAAGGAAGCCACATCTTCCCCATTTATAGACAGAAATCCAGACCCCAAAGCAATCACTTGAAGACAGCTTAGAAGGGGATGTTGTTTGGTAAAGGAAGGAATGAAAAGAGAACGGTTTATATCATGGAAATGGGGCTAACTCCATTCTCGGTGAAATCCTACTCTGTGATATGGAGCAATCTAGAAGTTCTAGAGTCTCAAATAGAAGTTCTAGAGTCTCAAAATACCCTCTCCCGAAGCCAGCCAGAGACCCCCCAATTTCACAGCTACTCCTGTTTATAACAATCTTGAGAGGATCAAGAGTCACCTTATTAGTGCACTGGTTCTGATTTGTCACAACTTAGATTAAGATAAACAAGTGGAGAAAGTTGAGAACATTTGGGAATATTATTGGAAAAGTCTAGAATATGGGCATCTTTTAGATATGGGCTAGAATTGGGGGGGGGGAGGAGGCTCTCATTAGCAGGAAAGAATTAGGGACCAGAGCTATTCTTGGCCCATTCCCTGGAGGAAAGTGAAGCAGGGAGAGATGTGGAGAAAGCCCCAGGGGGCAGGTGTGGAGGCATGGACAGGGGGGTGTCCAATGCAAGAGCGACATCCTCCCCTCCAGGCTGTAGGCAGAAGCGAGCCGCTGGTCAGTCACTGGTACGCTAAAAGATAGCTCAGCGAGCAAACCATCTGCTCAGGTAGTTCCAAAAGGAAGGGACACAGGAGACAGCAACACAATTCTCCTGTCAAGGGCGCTGCAACTACCCACGTGGCTCACCGCTGATATCCTAGCAGACCCTCTGAGCCCCCCAGACACCGCACTACCACTTGGGATAACGCCTTCTCTCATGCCCGTTAAATGGAACCCCCAACCAATGTAATAACCACCGACGCCTCCCCTAGCGATTGAGCAATGAAAATTACAGCTAACACTTAATAGGTCAAAGGACTAAGCTGTGAGTATCATTGGAAGAAACAACGGATGTGCTGAAGAGGCTGTGGAGACTATTCTGTTATTCTCACCCCCCACTTGGGGGCAGTGGAGAGTTCGGATGGGTCAGTCTTCACGGAACAGCTGAGGACCCCAGGTCCCAGGCCTCCTGCCCTCGTGGCAAGCTTTAACACAGAAGAAGGGGCATCCCTGAAGCTCGGCTGCCCACGGGAGCCCCCCACAGGCCAGTCATCCATTCTGGCAGCTCCAGTGGGCACAGGCTTCCTGCGGAGACACCATGCACCGAGGCATCCTCTCCATCAGCCAAGACCTCCACTCAAGGACGAGGGTTTCCAAGCCGTTGGGATTGTGGCTTTCCATTTTCTATTTTTTAATTAATTAATTTTTTTAACATTTATTCATTTTTGAGAGAGAGATAGAGTGTGAGTAGAGGAAGGGCAGAGAGAGAGGGAGACAAGAATCCGAAGCAGGCTCCAGGCTCTGAGCTGTCAGCACAGAGCCCGACGCGGGGCTCGAACCCACGAGCGGTGAGATCATGACCTGAGCCGAAGTCGGATGCTTAACTCATGGAGCTGCCCAAGCGCAGCTGTGGCTTTCCATTTCCACAGGATGGAGTCTTCCCACAATGCCAGAGAAACCTGATAGGACCCAATTCCAAAAAAAACAATTGGAAGATAGAGAACACATGTATTAAAATTTTTTTGATGTTTATTTTGAGAGAGAGAGAGTGGGAGAGGGGCAGAAGGAGAGATAGAGAGAATCCCAAGTATGCTTTGCATCATCAGCTCAGAGCTTGATGTGGGACTCAAACTCACGAACTGCAAGATCATGACCTGAACTGAGATCAAGAGTGTGAAACTTAGCTGACTGAGCCACACAGCTGCCCTGAACACATGTATTTTTGTACGAAGGGCATTTCCCCCCCACTCAGCTAAAACCTCTGGACACATCTTCTAAGCAGCTCCTCCTCAGAGAGATGTCGAGGAAACTTCCAATACAAGTTCTTGAATATTTTCCATGGAAGAATCCAGCAGTGATGCGGGCGGTGGCGGGGTGGGGGGTGTCTTTACGCATCAGGAAACACCCCTTTTCCACTTCAGTAATATCTTAGGCTAACAAGACAAATCAAGGCAGCATCGCAGAGCACAACCCTGGGTCTTTATGGGAATGCTGTTCCCCAGAGAGGGCATGAGGCGGGCTAGGATCTCACAGATGGGTACTTCTGAATGCGCTTTCTTGCTCTCCTTTCGATTCATCATTCTAGGTTGCGATTTTATTCTTATTAATGAAACCACCTGAAATGTTCTGCCCAAATGGACAGGGAAAAGACTGTCCAGTGCTAAACTCCACAATCCCTGTGTTGAACAGGAACTGCCTCAGGACAGGAGAGGACGTGCTTCATGGCTCAGTGCTGCCTCCTGCTGCCTGCCAGAGTCACCAACACTGGAGGGGAGGGGCGATAGGGGAGAGGAAGAGAAACTGAGTCACAGAAAAGCTGCTAAAGGTGAAGGGCCCATTCCACCCTACTACCTGGAGCCATTTACACCTATAATCTCCTGTAGCCTTTTCAATGACTCAGGTAATCCACTGTGCCTGTTTCACAGAAGAAGAAACAATCTCAGAGAGGTTTCACACCTCACTCCCAACCCAAAGCTCGGAAAGCCACACAGCCGGATCACAAGCCAGCTTTCCCCCACACGCAAAGGGGAAAATGACATTAGAGGCAGTTCAGGAAGAGAGTCATGGCCCCCCTGCATTTAAAACCTAGCTCCACCACTTCCGAGCTTTGCGAACCTTGGGCAAGGTATACTGAACTTCCCTGTGCCTCACCCTTTTCTTCTGTACAATGGGAACGATATTAGACCCATTTCATAGGACTGTGCCAAGGATTTAATGTTTCGCTTATTTGTAAAGCTCTTAGAACAGCGTCTGACTGAAAGCTAAATAGAGGATGCCTGCGTCTCTTCTATTACAATGAATTACATGTGGGTCCTCAGGCCTCTTTCCAAAGTATTACCACCCTCCATGCCTGTCTCCTAAAGCCACCAGCAGGGGAGGGGGGCTGGCGCCGGGAGCACACCAGGCCCCAGAGAGGGTTCCTACTGGGAAGCAGCTACCATCTTGAGCTACACCAGGGCGTAGACCGACTGGCCGCTCAGAGTCCCCTCCTCTGCCAGCACGTCCTGGTGATCACCTGGCTTCCTAGGCACGTGAAGACTGAGCAAAGGCCCAGAGGGAATGGGATGTCCTCTGTGGGGATCTAGCTCCAGCACCCTGGTCCGAACACAGGTCCCCTCTGTAAATCGGATTAGTGTAAATCTGCAGTTCCCAAACTGTGTGCCGCGGAACCTGGGGAGGCAGGTAGTACCACAATGAACTCACAGGGGCACCACAAGATATTTTAAGGTTGTTTTTTCTTAAAGTTTATTTATTTGGAGAGAGAGGAAGAGAGGGAATCCCAAGCAGGCTCTGCACGGTCAGCACAAAGCTTGACACGAGGCTCGATCTCACAGACGTCGAGATCGTGATCTGGGCCGAAACCAAAGCTGGATGCTTAACTGACTGAGCCATCCTGGCGCCCCAGATATTTTAAGTTTTTGAGGGAAACCCAACAATAGCTGACATCTGTTAGGTGCTACACATGAAACTACTCGCTCAAGGTACCTGATGGATTCAATGCTGGATCAAGCTACATACATTCTTTTCAACCACCTTGTATCTTTGTGACCTGGGTCTTCTTTAGTTGTTGTGATGGAAAGCAAATTTTGTGCGGAAATCAATGTGCAATAGGAACTGAGGCTGGGGGAGGCCAATCTACACCCAAGGTGTGCAAAACTGGGCCATCATCCCCTGCAGAAACACACACCTCATTATTAAGTGGCTATATTTATTTACAATTAAAATAAAAACATTTTTTCTTTTGATATGTGTGTATCATTTTTTCAGACATTTATTAAGCAGTTTGAACCTAACTTGGTTGATAAACAAAACAGCTAGATATGTCTTTCAGACTCAGCGCTCTGTGAAAAGTATAATTGGGATACGAAGGGCAGAGTGAAGAAAGTCTGGTAACCTCTGGTGTAAACTGGCCACCCCATCTCCAGATTAGCACTGGGTGCCTTTGGATGTTGGGGAGGAGCAGATGAATGAGCCACAGATTTGGCTCTCAAGAGGCTTGCTGCTTTAATGGAGAGAATTTTTTTTTAGTGCTTTTGTTTTCTTTTATAGTTTATTGTCAAGTTGGTTTCCATATAACACCAAGTGCTCATCCCAACAAGTGCCCTCCTTCATGCACATCACCCCCTCACCCTCTCCCACATCCCATCAGCCCTTAGTTTGTTCTCAGTATTCAAGAGCCTATTATGGTTTGCCTCCCTCCCTTTCCTTAACTAGTTTTCCCCCCTCTCCCTCCCCCATGGTCCTCTGTTAAGTTTCTTCTGATTCACATATGAGTACAAACATATGGTATCTGTCCTTCTCTGCCTGACTTATTTCGCTCAGCATAATACCCTTGAGTTCTATCCATGTTGCTACAANAATCTGATATGTCCCTTGTGGCTATCTTCTCCTATTCCGTGGGTTGCCTATTAGTTTTGTGGATTGTTTCCTTTGCCGTGCAGAAGCTTTTTATCTTCATGAGGTCTAATGGAGAGAATTTCAACGTTGCATTCTTAGTCATTCTAAATACATAACGGTACCACTAGGTGCCAGGCATTGTGGAAGCAGCTGGGATGCCGTAGTGAACAAAACAGAATCCCTGCTGTTCTGTGGAGTGTGTGTCATGGGAGAAAGGCCATCAATGGACCAACCTACCATGCAGTGTCAGGGGTGGTGCCAAACAGCGGACCCAAAAGACCTCGCGCGGCACCACGTCCTGGACGTAACACTAGCACGCTGATTGATGTGCCGCCAAGCTGTGTGGGAAGCAGACTAAAGGCCCCCAAAGATGTCCACATCCTAATCTCTAGAACCCATGACTGCTACCTTAAAGGACAAAAGAGAATTAAGGCGACAGATGGAACAGTTGACTTCAAGATAAAGGGATTACAAGGACCCAATCAGGAGAGTCCTTTAAATGTGAAAGAAGAAAGAAGATTCAGAGGAGATGAGATAGGACATGACTGGCCACTGCTGGCTTTGAAGATGGAAGATGGGGTCATGAGCCCAGGAACACGGGCCTCCTCTAGAAGCTGGAAAAGGCAAGAAATGGATTCTCCCTTCCAGAGAGGAAGCCCCAGAAGATGACAGCCCTGCTGACACCTTGATTTTAGCTCAGAGAAACTCCTTGTGGGCTTCTGACCTCTAGAGTGGGAAGATCGTAAATGTGTGTTATTTTAAGCCACTAAGTCTGTGATAACTCATTACAGCAGTAACAGGAAACGAATGCAACCCGTTAAGCAAATTTGAGTAAATTCTCAGATCGTAACAACTATAAATATCCATGTGACCCTCCAAGAACAGGATGGTGTCTGAAGTTGTTAGTTAATTACTTGACTGTGGGACATTTTTGGTGGGTCATTTTTCAGAGCTGGCGTTGACTGGGGCATAGGCACAGAGAAGCTGGAGGAGACTCCAAGCCCTAGGAGACAGAGATGGGGGGTTTATTCTTCTTTCTATTCCTGATTTGGACCAGTGTGCTGAAAAGTTAGTCCACTGTTGAAAGGGTGCGTGGAAAAGAATGCTAATTACAGCAATGCCATAAAAAGAAGCTGTGAGCAACTCTCTTTGGCTGTGGCAATGCCCAAGCCCAGCCCGCATCCTATTTCCTGGACAGTATTCTCTGCACGTGTCTCTCAATGCTGGAGACACTCCTGTCAAAGTGTCTCCTTCTAGATTCAATGTGCCAAGGAGACTTGTGTGACAGAGAGGGCCAGGGCAGATGCACAGAACCGGAAGAATTGGGAAAATCCAAATGGAGGTGTGCCTGGGTGGCTCATTTGGTTAAGCATCAGACTTCGGCTCAGGTCATGATCTCATGGTTTGTGGGTTTGAGCCCCATGTGGGGCTCTGTGCTGACAGTTCAGAGGCTGGAGCCTGATTCAGATTGTGTCTCCATTTTCCTGTGGCCCTCCCCTGCTCACACTCTCTCTGTCTCTGTGTCTCTCAAAAATAAATAAACATTAAAAAATTTAGGGGCACCCGGGTGGCTCAGTTGGTTGAGAATCTGACTTTGGCTCAGGTAATGATCTCAGGGTTTCTAGGTTCCAGCCCTGTGTCTGGCTCTGTGCTGACAACTCGGAGCCTGGAGCCTGCTTTGGATTCTGTGTCTTCCTCTCTCTCTGCTCCTTCCCTGCTCTCTCTCTCTCTCAAAAATAAATAAACGTTTAAAAAAAATCCAAATGGAGACATTGATTTAGAATTCACTGGTCCAGGAAGAAATAGTCAATTTATTATTTCTGATATATGATCAGTAATGGAAACACTAAAACATTTATTGTATGTTTGTGTAATGTGGCATACTGATTCTAATTTTACAGAAATCTTGAAGGGCAAGAGCAGCCTAGATACTTTTGAAGAAGAAGAATTGTTAAGACTTGCCCTACTGAATATCAGGGCCTATTTTATTTTATGTCATTTCCCTTTTCAGAGCTTCTTTTTAAAGCTATCATAATGAAGATGGTGTGTTTCTTGCTTAGGGACCAAATATCCCAATGAAGGAGCAGAGAAAGCCCAGGAAGCAGAGCCACAGTCATGTGGGCACCTGATTTATGGCAAAGTGTACATACAGAGAAACAAGGGAAAGTTTAATCTTTTCCATAAATGGTGCTGGGGCAACTTCAACTTGTAGTTGGGGGAGAGGGGAAGCCAGTCTCACAACACATGCAAAAATCAATTCCAGGGACTTCAGAGATCTGTGTGTGAAAAGCAAAACAATAAAATTTCTGAAAGATAACAGATAAAAGTACTATCATGATGTAGGGGGTAGGGAAAGATTTCTTGAACCAAAGAAAGCACTAGCCATACAAGAAAAGCTTGGTAAATTGGTCTACATTAAAGTTAAGAAGGTCATTCATGGGGCGCCTGGGTGGCTCAGTTGGTTAAGTGTTCGACTTTAGCTCGGGTCACGATCTCGCTGTTTGTGAGTTCGAGCCCCGCGTCAGGCTCTGTGCTGACAGCTCAGAGTCTGGAGCCTGCTTTGGAATCTGTGTCTGCCTCTCTACTGCGCGCACGCACTCTCTCTCTCTCTGTTAAAAATAAACATTTTTTTAAAAAATAAAAAAGAAGGTCATTCATCAGATTCACCAAGAAAGCCCACTGAGAAAGTGAAAATGTGGGAAAATATATGCGTAACACACATCCTTAAGAAACACACAAGAATCAGAGGGCTCAAGTCTAGACTGTATAAAGATTACTATACACTCATGAAAAAAGGACAAACCAGTTGAAAAGGAGGCAGACACCTTAACAGGTACTTCAGAAAAGAGGGAATTCAAATGAACAACGGCCTAGGACAAGATTGTTCAACCTCTTTAGAATTCAGTGACATGTGAATCACACCCCAGTGAAGGGAAATGCCCTTACCACTCATCAGCTAGTTAAAGAGCTTTGACAATCCTGAGTATTAGCAAGGATGTGGGGGGTCTGGGACTCCTTCACGCTGCTGATATGAGTGTAAACTGGCCAACCCCTAAGGCAAAACTTGGACAGTTTCTGGAAAACGGAAAATAAACTCACCCTATGACCCACAATTCCAAGTCCAAGGTAAATACCCTCCAGAAAGTCTGACACGTACTGGAGACACAATCGAGGTTCCTGGTATGGAATTGGAGACAACTCAATACCCATCAATAACAGTAGGACAGAGAAGCAAACTAGGACATCTCCATACTCTGGAATTACTCTACAGCGAAGAAAAATCATCGACAACACAGACGAACCTTGAAAGACACAATCCCTAGCAGAAGAACACAGACAGGCAAGATTGCGTTCTCGGGTGATTCGACTTATACAGTATTCCAAGCAGCAAAATTAAACCATTTCATGATATATAACTAGGTAGTCAGAGTATAAAGAAAAACAGGGGATTGAATAGTATAGAAGTCAGGACTGTGCATGCTGCTGCCAGGGACGGAGGGAAGAAGGGAATTACGATCTAGAAGGAGGCAGGGCGTGGGGGGGTGGGTGCGGTGGGGGTGGTTCTGGGGTGCATGTCTGTTTCACAATTTGTTAAGCTGTAATATGTTTTCTGCACAAAAACATGACTGTTGCATTTGTTACATATTATATGCATCTGCAGCATAAGTACTTATATACAAACAGCTACTCATTTTCTCGAAGTTGTATCCAGCCAATCACAGAAACCCTCTGGAGAAAACCACAAACTTCCGCAGAAGTGATCCTTCATTTTGCCAAGCCCAGAATCCTTAGCTCTGCCTTTCCCCTGCCCTGCTCAGTACCTGCAGAAATACTCCAGGACCCTGCACGGAAAATGAGAAGGGTGATACTACCCAGACGGTGGGTCAGGACTCTATGGTAAGGGCAGCGTCGGCCTCTGCTGCTATCTGTGTGTCTGTGAGCATAGTATAAATGCCCCTGCACCTCCGTTTCGGCCTCTGTAAAATGGGCTCACAACATTCCCTACCCTCTAGGGGGCCTTTGAGGGTTAAATGTGTGAGTGCACAAAAAACGCCTCGGAGAAATTTCTGGACCACAGATGTTCTCAAAACAAAACAAAACAATAAACAAAAACCCCAACAGCTGTCAGTTGTTATTCTTACTGGTACTTCTAATAGCAATTTTCTTTCCTGCTTCCTGAGTTTTACTTTTTTGGTTACTGAGGGTGGGAGATGCTTACTGACTGGAAAATACAGAATCATATACCAAAAATACCATCGTTCTCTTGTTTCCTTTTGGGCAGTATTGCATTCGAAGTGTATTTCTTCCTATGTGTTTTTGGATTGGTGAGACCAAATAGGTTAATTTAAAAACAAAACCTCTTCAGGGCGCCTGGGTGGCACAGTCAGTTAAGCGTCCGACTTTGGCTCAGGTCATGATCTTACGGTTTGTGGGTTCGAGCCCCGCATCGGGCTCTGTGCTGACAGCTGACTCAGAGCCTGGAGACTCTTTCGGATTCAGTGTCTCCCTCTCTCTCCGACCCTCCCCTGCTCACACTGTCTCTCTCTCTCTCAGAAATAAATTAAAAAAAATCAAAAAAAACAAAAAACAAAAAAAACCTCTTCAGGGCACCTGGGTGGCTCAGTGCCTGACTCTTGATTTCGGCTCAGGTCATGATCTCACTGTTCGTGAGTTCAAGCCCCGCATCAGGCTCTGCACTGAGAGCGTGAAGCCTGCTTGGGATTCTCTCTCTCTGCCCCCTTCCTGCACACACACACACACACACACACACACACACGCACACACTCTCTCTCTCTCTCTCTCTCAAAATAAATAACACACTTAAGAAAGAATTCAAAACATTTTTCCTCATTTTAAAGAAAACACATGCTTAAGAATGATCTGAGTAGAAGGGAGGATGGGGAAGCACCCCCCACGTGGCCCAGAGCAGAGCCCTTGGGCTGGCTAGAGTTTGCACTCACTAGCTGTGTGAGCTTGGGAAGATGACCCATCTAGTGCGGGCTCCGTGCTCTCTCACCCGAGGGTGGGGATAATAATGGTACTTCCCTTCCAAGGTGGTTTCAAAGTTGAAATGATCAGTGCATGTCCAGGGCTTTGCACAGTATTGGGCACACAGTAAGTGCTTAATAAATTTTAGCTACAAGGAAGATAGCACAAATCATCTCTCACCACCCAGACAGAAATACTGATATTCAATTAGATAGTCCCTTCCAGTCTGTCCCTATATAGAAGGTTAATTTAGCAGCTCTATTAACAATAGCCAAGTTATGGTAAGAGCCCAAATGTCCATTGGCTGATGAATGGGTAAAGAAGATGTGGTGCGCGCGCACGCACACACACACACACACACACACACACACACACACTGGAATACTACTTGGCGATAAAAAAGAAATGAAATCTTGCAACTTACAACAACATGGAAGGAACTAGAGGGTGTTGTGAGAAGTGAAATAAGTCACTCAGTGAAAGAGATATCATGTGATTTCACTCACATGGAATTTGATGTGCTCATTTCAGCAGCACATACACTCAGGTGGAATTTGAGAAACACAACAGATAAACCTAAGGGAAGGGAAGGAAAATATAAGATAAAAACAGAGAGAGAGAGAGAGAGAGAGAGAAACCATAAGAGACTCTTAAATACAGAGAGCAAACTGAGGGTTGCTGGAGGGATGTTGGGTGGGGAGATGGGCTAAATGGGTGATGGGCATTAAGGAGGGCGCTTGCTGGAATGAGCACTGGGTGAATCACTGGGTTCTACTCCTAAAGCCAATACTACACGGTACGTTAACTAACTCGAATTTAAATAAAAATATAATTAACTAAATAAAAATAATTAAAAGAAATACACAAGTCTCCTAACAGATGGCCTGGAAAAAAACCTCTAAGATTTTCTAAAGAGTGTATTTTTAAAGAATAGAATTACCCATTTAAGTAGAATTTAAGGAGCTGATAGAAAGGAAGATGACAAGGTCCAGGCAATTCTCTGCTGCCCTCAAGAAGATGGTGAAAGACAAAACCAACACATTCTGGAACCACACTGCCCAGCACCCAAGGCCCGGCTCAAGGTCCCTCCCTGGCCGTGAGGACGGGGGGCACCGGGGGACATGGTGATATCGTGTGACAGCACAGACTTCTAAGCAGTGACTGAGAGCAATAAGCAGGGCAGGGGAAGGTCAAGGCTGAGGGTTTGGGCTTGACAGAATGAAAGATCACTTCGGGGGAAGTGTGTGGCTTTCTCTGGAGGGTTCCTGAGACTCACTTGATAGAACTTCGAGAAAACAAGAGAACAACCTCTCCAGCAGTATCTCACTGTGCTGGTACACGTGGGTGAGTGCTCTGGCCTCCTTTGGAAGGAAGGTGCTCTAATCAGTCCTTTGTTTTTGCCAGAGTATAAAAGTAATGCATTCAGAAAGGGGGACAATTTACTATTATCCTACCATCCTGAGGCAATTGCTTTCAAGTCTTTATCTCTTCTGATGCACCTGAGGTTAAGCAAAACTTCTCGTGACCACTTGATAATGTCCATGTTATGATGATCTTTTCGTACAGGAGAAAACAGAAGCTCAGAAAGGTTAGTCAGTTGCCCAAGGCTACGCAGCTTGTACATAGTACAATCTTAACTGGGGCCTTGAGGACTAAAGTTCTTAAGGAAATAACAGTCAGGACATAATGGTACAGCCGTGAAGTTTTGGGAATCCACCAGACCTAGCCTGGGATCCGGGTTATGCATCTCAGGTTCTAGATGACTCAGTTCCCAACTCTGAGTCTGGGAATATGAATAGTTACCTTGCAGAACAGTGAGAATTAGATACAATGCATGCACAGTTTTCTAGAATGTTCTTTGCATCTCGGGGACGATGAGTCCAAGAAGGGAGACCCGGTGTCCCCTAGACCTATGTCCTTATTTCTTTGGTTGGACTCAGTAATTTTAACACTAGATGGTCCCCTTGAGCAGGCAGAGGGAGGAAGCTCAGGTTGGCTGGGCTTTTTTTCCCACTAGAGGGCAGCGCCGGCCCAGAAAAGAGAGAGTCCTGCCTTGAACCTCCCGGTCCTCCCTTCCGCACTGCCGATGATGAAACCCTCAGTCAGAGGACCGCTTTCCTCCTCTCCCACTTGCCTTCCTTGCCCTCAATCTATATAAATGTATCCCTCCGTGTTGAAATCGGCAGGTTGAAATTTCTCCCCCTAAGAAGGAACATTCTGCATCATACGTGCATGAATAAAACATGATCCATCAACAGTAGGAGGCCTGCAAAACATGCAATACATATTTATCTGGTGCCCACTGCCAATAGCCTGGCAGAATTATGTAACTGACCTTGCTGATCTCTGAGGGGGGCGGGGTGGAGGCATAGGAAGAGAGGATGAGGCGGCAAGCATTCACTGAACGCCGCTCACGTGCCAGACCCGGGATGCAATTAGTGTAATTGAATTATCCTCACTGCAAGTTTTATGAACAAGACGCTGATGTTGCTAATGCTGCCTGCTATGTCCCAGAGTCAGAGCGCTCATGTGTCCTTTCCCATAGCATGCTACCTGGCACCTCTTAGGTCAGCACCATCACCTGGGCTCAAAGCTGGTGCACATTGGGATCACCTGGGATGCTCAGAACAGGAAATACTAATGTGTCAGTCCCAGCCCCCAAGATCTGATGTACGTGGTCTGGGGCACAGTCCAGGCACTGGGATTTTTTTTTTTTTTAATCACACACTCCAGTGTGATTTTCTGTGCAGGTTGAGAACCTCTGGGTTCTGATTTTGCTGACCTTGACCAAGGAACCAATGGGTACCAAATATATCTGGGCATATAAGGAAAGGGAAGGACGTGAACGCTATCTGACATCAGCCTGCAAGGTAGAGGGGGGCAGCTGGATGCTGGGTGTGGCCAGGCTCAGGTCCCTGAGCTCATGGCTGACTCTCTTGTGCAGCCAGCCAAAGCAGCCCTGTATGCCACCAGAATTGTGAACTTGACCACAAAACACTGCCTGGTATACATACCTGGGGTGGCCACTAGTTGCTGCCGGTTTCTAGGCCTTACTTGGACTGGTCCTCAAGCCAGATTCCCCCTATCCTCCAGGCCTCGAACAGTGTACCAAAGTGCCACTCTCCATTCAAAGCCTGCCTGCAATACCACCTCTTCCAAGGGGCCTTCCGAGATTTCCTCTCTTCTTCCTTTCCTCTCCTGCCTCTGCTGCAGCACCTAGCTGAGACTTTTTCTACAGTTCTGCTTACAGTCTGCCTGGGTGCAAAAATCGAATTCCATGTACTAGGCATGAAATAATAAATGCGGGCCCAGGGAAGGCAGAGGTCTTATTTAAAACAACAACGGCACAATCTCGGTTCTAAAGGATGATGCAGCCCTTTGCCTGGAGGAGGGACCCAGTGTTTGGTGAACTGTGAACTGATTACCACCCAGGCCTGGGAGAGGTGGGAAGCCCCTGCATTATGCAAACCATGCCTCTAATGAAGGTCATGCTACAAGGCCAGGCTTCTTCAAGCTTCTCTTCCTCCCCTCCTGCTCAGCAGAGCCTTACCAGGGTGAGGGCACACGTCCCTCCAGCTGGCCGGCCAGTGGCCATCTGGATATGATGCCCTCCTGCCCAGGCAGGAACCCACTGTCAGCAGAGGCCAGGCTGTGGCTTCCCGGCTGGTGCCCCTCGGGCCTGACGTGTCCAGGCTGGGACCACCAGCAAACTTTCCAGCAGCTTCTTTGTACCAAGGTGCCAAGGAGCAGGGCTGGAGCTGGTGGAGTCTCCAAAGCAAGTAAGAGCATGCTCACCCTCCCCCGCTCTGTTCTGGCCCCTGGAAAACCCAGGGTCCCCAAGACTGCGCTGCCTGATGAGAAATGCAGCTGAGGGGGAGGGCTAGGAAGCCACGAGCCATGCCAGCAGGAAGCCCACCCAAATAAACAACACGCTGCACCTTCCTGAGGGGCCTGCATCCTGCCTGCCAGCCAAGGAGGGTCTTCCCAGAAGCTCTCAGACCACAGGGTGGAGAATTCCATGGCTTCCTGGTGTCCCCACCCCCAGCGTCCAGCAGGGGACAGTGGAGAGATTGGGGGTGGGGTGGGGGCTGGAGTCCAGGCCCTGGGCTTCTAGTCTCGGCTTGTGCATGGAGATGCAGCCCCCCCAGCTCCCCGCTCCCCGGCGGTGCTCAAAGCACTCAAGCTCGCTTAGCCTTGCCGGCTCCAGCTGTAAATATGTCCCCCCAAATCTACCTGTGGAAGCCCTAACCCCAGGACTTCAGAATGTGCCTACATTTGAAGACAGGGCCTTTAAAGGAATGACTAAGTTAAAATGTGGCCATTAGGCCGTGCCCTAATCCAAAAGGACTGTTGTCCTTATAAAAGAGAGAAGGAGACACCAGGAAGGTGCACTCACAGAGAAAACGTAGGTAGAAACACTGAGAGAAGGGGGGGGAGCATCTGCAAGCCAAGGAAAGGGGCCTCAGGAGAAACCAACATGGCTGACACCCTGATCTCGGACACCCTGATCTCACAGCCTCCAGAGCTGTGAGAAATAAGCATCTGTTGCTTAAGCCATCGGGTCCAGGGTACTCTGTCATAACAGCCCTAGCGCCCCATGCATCCGCCAAGACAGGTATGAAGATCACCCGTGACAAGGCATGGAAGAGTACTTGCAAACTGTAGCGTGCCACCCAAATGGCCTGGGGGCACTAGATGCACCGTGAGAACCACTGACATTAACACAGCTCTCCCAGGACCCCCAGACGCCAGGATGAAGTCAGCACACTGCACCCTCCATGCGTGTTGCGCCCTGGTCAGGACTGGCAGGATTTACTGGCAGAGAATTCTGTCTGCACGGGACCCTTATTTATTTACCTTGGTCTTATTTGTTACCTTGGACCCCTCACTACGCCCAGGAGGGGGCAACTTCCAAAATACATTTGGGGACTGTTGTACATAAGACAAGGGGGTGCGTGAGTGCAGGAGCAGAGCCTAGGAACATCAGAGGAGGGAAACATCCCATTCGTAGCCAAGGGCGGGAGCCGGGGGTTGAAGCAGGCCTATTACTAGTGCCGACCGCGGGGTGGCGCTGACACAGAGCCAGCGGAGGGCTGGGTACCAGCACGTTCCACGCACTCTCTCGTTTCATCCTCTCTACGACCCTCTCTGCAGATAGGCTCCCACTTTACACACCAGGAAACTGAGGCACGGACAGATTAAGTGACTTGCCCAGTGACACACGTACCAGAAGCGGGAAGTGGAAATTAGAATAAAGACAGAAGACTTAAGGGAGGTGAGGAGGGAAGAGAGCGGGCAGGAGAGGCACCCAGGACGTGAGGCCGGCAGCAGGAGGCCCTCTCAAACAAGCAGAGGGTCTGTGCTGCTGGCCTGGGAGGCACTCCAGGGTCAGGGTGTGGCTGCTGACGTGGGGAACCCCTGAAGCTGGGTGTCCGGAATGCAAACCTGGAGGCAGGACATGGGGGGGCAATGGAGGGTAAAGGAGCAGGTGACAGGGAGGCCAGAGGGGGCTGGTGGGCGGGTGTGCGGTAGGGATGTGCATACACTTCCCTGATGTCCCCGCAACCCTCGTATTGGCTCACAGTATGGAGATGCATGTCCCCCTTCCTCCCCTAGGGGTCGCTGCGCGGATGCGCGTCCCCCTTCCTCCCCCAAGGGCACCGCACGAAATGGGGTCACTGGCCGTGGCCTTGGCGCACCTCTAAGGCCTCCACGTACCCACTTCCCCGCCATCCCCTAGCTGATTCCCAAAGAGAAGTTCCTTGTTGAAGAGCTCCTGTCTGTGCTGCTACCTCACCAGCACAGCTGCATCTTCAAAAGGCGTTAGAACCATCGTGAATTTTCTCAATGGCCTCACGGAGACCCCTGACAGAGTGCTGCTGTGGAGGTCACGGAGGTTCTGAGAATCCAGTGATGGGCCCAAGCCTCGGGGAGGCAGAGGCCGGGGCCAGCAGGTGGCACCCCCACAGGTCAGTTCCTAACTGTTGGAAGTATTTCTTGTTCACCAGAGTAGCCCGGTGTTCACCTGCTGTGACCTCACTGTGTCTCCACTAACGCTCAGAAAGTGAAAACCCACTGGAACTTCCATCCGGCCACACTGATGCCATCGCTAACAACACAGTCACTCTATGCCAGGTACCGCCAACGCGGTCTCCAACGTCATCCTCACAGCAACCCTCACATGGGAGTCTTTCCACCTCCAGCTTACAGATGAAGAAACTGAGGCACAGAGAAGTCAGGTTACCAGCCTACGGCCACACAGCTGGCTAGGAGCGCAGGTTCTGTGGGCCCCCCAATCCTCCAGTGCCTCCCACCTACCATTTGGCAGCACAAAAAACAGCAGCAGAAGGGTTGTGGGCCGTGGGAAACCTTCTAGTAAATTCTACAGGAACTGGTATCTGCAGGGTGCTGAAGGCCCTGCTCTCAGCTTTAGCCTGGCTGTCGCTGGGATGCTCTGTGGCCTGAAGGAGACAGCGGGGCTCCCGCACAAACACAGGGGAGCCCCACCCCTCACTCAGCACTGGGGGAGCTCACCCTTCCTCAGCTCAACAAGTGTGGGGTTCCACATCAGCGGAGATGGGAGGAGAATGCTTCGGTGCTTCCTGTGGTCACCAGAGGGAGCCAGACACCTGGTCATGCCGGCAATGCTGCTTCGTGATGGTGACAGGAAGTCTGCAGTTCAAGGTATGATGGTCACGCACCCGCTTCTGAAGGTGGCTTCCCTTCCTGTGAGCGAACGGGGGCTGGGGGCAAGTGACCTGGCCGATCCGTGGGCATTAGTGAAGGTCCCCACACTGTGTCTGTGAAGACCACAACTTTCCCAAATGCCCGCACAGAGGAAGGGAAGCTCTAAGATCATAACAGGTTACCCGAACCACGGTGCGTAGACCTCCCCACCCCATATAGTCTGTACCTGATTAGATGAACCTTCTTAAAACTTGTGGAATCCTATCCCCCTCCCTGCTTGGCACCCTCAGGGGCTCCTTACTTTATCATACAGGGTCTAAACTCTGGCTTGGCACTGTCATGGGTGGGGACAGGGCCCCGATGCCAGGCTGCACGCACAGCCACACATGGTGGTGGGTGAAGTGGCCTCTGAGAGCCGGCTGGATGTGGCTACTCCCACCGAGGTCACAGGCAAGGGCAGGGGCTGGCCCAGCTCCAAGCTGCATGGTGTTCACGGGGTCCGGGAGATCTGACCTCGTCTGACAAGGTGTCATAACCAGACACTGGGGCAGGGAGACAGGGTCAGTAGGGGATCTCTGGACATTGTCCATCAACCTCCCCATGGACTCGGACCCAGACCCCTGAACAAGAAGCCCTTGCCATGAGCGAATGAGAAAAATCTCATTCTCCAAACTGCTCTCATCCGGGACAACTGGCAATAATGAAGCCCTAGAACATGGGCTGCAGCTGCCAAAATTCCTCCCCTTTAGAGGCGGACATCCTGAGGCCCCACCTGGGGCAAGACAAGCAGACTGTAGTGGTGACAGCCAGGGGGACCCAACAGCTACTTTCTCCTATTCCCGACCTCCCCTCAGGTGGTGCCCTGACACCAGGATTTTGAAAACTGCCGAGGTATGAATGAAATGCAAAATTCACCCTGATTTATCACCACGGGGGACATGGCTGCTAGCTGAAATGGCAGTCTGGTGACTCTGAAGCGTGACAAAAGTTGAGGACGGATTAAGAAGCAGCGGGTTTAGGTCTTCTGCACGCATGGCACCGTCGCTGTCAGAAGGCCACAGAGTTCACTCGGAATGAGTGTGCCAGATCAACCTCAATCCTTCTGTGGTTTTCTGATAGGGTCAGGGGGCTCATTCAGCCAGGGGCAAAGTCACAAGCACCTTGTATCTTGAGGCACGCGAGAGAGGGAATCAGCACGGGTGCTGAGACACAGCTGTCCGAGCCCCTCCAGCGGACGGAGCAGGTGCGGGCTCTGATCCCGGTCTCCACGCAAGGGATGGTGGTTGGCATGTTACGCTCATGTGAGAGGGAAGGAAGGTCAATATGCTGGTGGCAGATTAAAGACTCAAGATGCATAAAACCGGCTGAATCAATAGACCCAAAGGATCAGGGTGAAATGCAGCTAGAATTCGCACATAGGAAACCGTAGGGGAGGCTGGGGAGGTCTCCGCAGGCATCCCTGTTGGTGAAATGGTAGTAAAACACCCATGCCGCCTCGGTGGCATCAACAGAATCTGGGGTACAAGTAAGCAGATCCCATTTGTGCACAGGATGAGCCTGGAACACGACGTTTAGAGAGGTCCATGCCATTCTGGAGCATCTCCTGGAAGGGCACCTGAGCGAGGGAGGGATCTAGAAGCGGTGCCATGGAAAGACTAAAAGACTCAAAAAGAAGCATGAGCAGGTGGTATGATTAAAACGCTGTCATAGGGAATATGGGCTCAAACACTCTGGGTCTTTCCAGAAGCCACAACCATAGTCAGGATGTGATTATAACAAAGCCAGCGACCAGGAGTACTGGGCACAGGCTGACTGGCTGTTTTGGAAGGTAGTGAGCTCCTGCTGCCAGGGCAGGGACTGTGGGCAAGTGGAAGCTGAGTGGCCAGGTGTCAGGGTCGAAGGGGAGGGCTCTCCTGCTGGGTGGGAGAAAGGCAGACAAGAGAAACCCCAATCTTAAGATTCTAGGGTTTTCATCTGGGCAATCTTCTAGAAATTTCTCAAGCCTCTCTGCCATCCCAGGCACATGGAGGACTAAAGGTCCTTCTCACCGACAGCTCCGTAAGCACAGGTGTGAAGTCCCCTCCCAAAGGGGCAGGAATAAACTCAACATACAAAGCAGGATGTGAGAGGTGTCCACCCTCGACCATCCCTCGCTGCTCTGCTCTCTAAGGATCCGAAGGCTGAATCAAACACCAGCTGCTTGATTTCCCTGCATCTCAGTCCCCAGAAGATGGCTTTTCTGGAAAATTATCTATGCAGATGCTGAATTTTTCTAGAGAAGTCTGGGAGGTGGGATTTCAACTCACAGATCAGAGAAAGGCGGAGAGCAGGTGCTGAGGGGCGTCTACTTTTAAAAAGGCAACAGGGCGAAGCAAAGACAGAGCAGCACACCCACCTGGGTGTCCTCAGGGGTGGACCCTGAGGACAGAACTGGAGAAACTGTCCCAATAATTTGGACCAAACACAGCCTCCTTTTCCTGGAAAATCGCTTCTGGTTCTGGTTGGAGATGAGGGAGAGTAGGGAAATAATTGTTCAAAGTGAGAAAAGTCTGCTTCTATCGGTGTTACTTAGGTCACGGTTAAATGAAGTAATATATGAGCTCCTCCCATTAGGATCTCTGGGCACAGAAATTTGTACCCACTCCCCTTTTTAAAAAAATTTTGGGCCACCTGGGTGGCTCAGTTGGTTAAGCGTCTGACTTCAGCTCAGGTCATGATCTCACAGCTCGTCAGTTGAAGCCCCACATCGGTCTCTGTGCTGACAGCTCAGAGCCTGGAACCTGCTTCGGATTCTGCGTCTCCTTCTCTCTGTCCCTCCCCTGCTTGTGCTCTCTCTTTGTCTCAAAAATACACATTAAATTTTTTTTTAATTTTATTTTTTACAAGAAGAATGGCTATCTCAGCTCTGACACCTGAAGGTTAGGGCAGGAGAGGATGATTTCTTTAAAGCCGAGGTTCCAACCAGGGGCCATTTTGGCCAGGTCCACGGACATTTTTGGTTGTTATAAAGAGGTGGAGGCCCTCCTGGCATCTAGTGGGTAGAAGCCAGGAAGGCTGAGCAGCCTACGATGCACAGGACAGTCCCCACAACAATGACCGACCCAGCCTAAGAGGCCACCCGTGTCGAGCCTGGGAAGCCTGCTCTAAAGCCATCAGGCTACTGCAGATCAGTAAAAGCAAGCAGGGTGGGTGCAGGGAGTGAGGAGATCACCAGGACCTATTTTTTTTTTTTTAATGTTTACTTATTTTGGAGAAGAAAGGCAGAGGGCGGGGGGTGGGACAGAGGAGCTGAAGCAGGCTCTGCACTGACAGCAGGGAGCCTGATGCAGGGCTCAAACTCATGAACTGCGAGATCATGATCTGAGTTGAAGTTGGACGCTCAACCTACGGAGCCACCCTGGCGCCCCTCACCAGAACCTATTTAACATGGACTGTCATCTGGCACTTAGAACCAAGTAAGCTTGGGAAGCATCCTGGTTTCTATCAGAGAGAGAAAAAACAAAACCCACCTGCTCCCTACAATTCTAGAAGCTCTTGACTGTCTTTGAATGCCAGGACAAACTTTCTTGTCCACTGGCTCCTGACCACCCCTGATGTGAAATGAGATGTGTCCCCATAACTTCCTGTCACCTGTTTCAATGGGGTGGGGTGTCATGGGGTGAGAGGAAACTAATGGACCCAAGGACGGTTGGTTCCATTGAGACCACACTCAACACTGCAGTGTAGACCTGCGTATCACACTCTTCACAGATGATACCGAGAGGTCAAGTTGTCTTGCCCGTGCCCTGGTCCATTTCCAAGCCTAGGCTTTGACTCCACGGTCTCCTGAGCTCTTTCCACTGAAGCTCTGGCTTCCAAGTAGGGCTCCCTGGTGCCAGCAGTGGGAAAGGGAGGGAGCTGAGGTCTTGTAACCTTGGGCTGTAACCAGAGTCCACCTCCTCCTCCACTCAGCCATGTGGACTTCTGGGGAAGATTTTTGTAGTGGGCTGAAGGACTGTCCCAGAAAGACATGTCCACATCTGGGAACTTGCAAATGTAACCTTATTTGAAAAAAGGGTCTCTGCAGATGGAAGTTGAGATCTCAGACACATTCATCCTAGGTTACGCCAGTGGGGCCATAAATCCAAGTGTCCTTATGATATTCACATAAGAGAAGGGAAGGCCAAGTGAAGCCAGAGATGGGCAGTCACAAGCCAAGCACTGCCTGGAGCCACCGGAAGCTGGAAGAAGCAAGGAAGGATTCTCTCCTCAAGCTTGTGGAGGGAGCATGGCCCCGCTAACACCTGGAGTTTAGATTTCTGGCCTCCAGAATCATCAGCAAATAAAGTCCCATTGTTTTAAGCCACCAAGTCTGTAGGAATTATGTGGAAGCCCTGGGAAACTAACATTTTTTTTAAAGTTTTTATTTATTTTGAGAGAGAGAGTGAGAGTGAGCAGGGGAGGGGGAGAGAGGGGGAGAGAGAGAGAGAGAGAGAGAGAGAGAGAGAGAATCCCAAGTAGGCTCTACACTGTCAGCACAGAGCTTGATGTCGGGCTTTAACTCATGAATCAGGAGCTCATGACCTGACTCTAAGTCAAGGGTCAGATTCTTAACTGACTGAGCCACCCAGGTGCCCCTAATACAGTTTCCTTAATGTTTATTTTGGAGAGAGAGAGCATGAGCAGGGGAGGGGCAGAGAGAGAGAGGGAGACACAGAATCTGAAGCAGGCTCCAGGCTCTGAGCTGTCAGCACAGTGGGGCTCAAACCCACAAACCATGAGATCGTGACCTGTGCCGAAGTTAGATGCTTAACTGATTGAGCCACCCTAATATGGTTTTCTTTAAAGAAAACAGTCCCATGGCCTAAAGTTTGAAAACCACTACCCTTCCTGGGCCATCTCCCCAGGCCTTCTATTCACCTAAGCCCAGAGCAGGGGCTCAGAACACAACTTGATGAAGGTGGAGTGAACTATGCTCTGAGGTTAGGCTGGGCGAAACCTCCTTCCCAAGATAGGATTCAAGACCTACTGACGGGAAGACAAAAACAAAACACAAACACACAAAAAAACCAAGGGTGTCTGAGCCTATTGGATGTGGAATTCCAAAAAGCCTCCATTCTGCCCCATCCAAGATCCTTTGACATCTGTGAACTAACTGGAAAGCTATCGGAATCCATGAGGAAACAAGAAAAAAGCCTAACGCCGCCCTTGCTCTCCAGGCATTTCACTAAGGGAAGGACTGACCAGTACCACTAACTGAGCCATTGGGGACAGTGAAGAAGGACAGGCCCCGGGCTCAGAGACCTCCCCCGGTGCTGGTGCAGTGACTCAGTGGGAGCAAAAGGAGCTCGTCATGCCCAGGCACCAAAATCACGGCAACGACATCTCCCATGTGATGTGCCTGTCGGGGACGGACCCTACAAAGGGCCTGTCATCATCACGTTCAGTCACAGAGCGGTCAGTCAGCTCCCTGAGAGATGGTTTGGCTCCTTACTTCACAGGTGGGGACACAAAGAGCCTGCAAGATGAAGGGATGTGTCCCCGGGTGTCACGAGTGAAGAATTAGGGCCAGAAGAGAGGCCACCGCCCGCCCAAGGACCCGCTGCTCTGTCTCAGCACCCTGCACGCTGGTCAGTTAGCACCGCCCGCCAGGAAGAGTGCTCAGAACCACCAATCACTGTGTCAGCCCTAAAGCCAGAGGCACATTATTCCAAGACAGGTGATGCTTAGCTTCAAATGGCTCTGTCTCTGACATGGATTTCTCAAAAGGCTGGAGGGGAATGGTTACAGCTCCTACTGTTCATCTGTTCCTGAGTCCAAGTCACTCAGCTGGACACACAGAGGGCCCTGCGCTGCCCTCTGAGTACCTTCCGTTGGCAAACCCGTCATAGCCCATGGGAACCACCTGGCGTTCCCTGCGTTGCTTTCCCTGCCGACCGTGAGCCTCCCCCAACACGGCCCTCGCTGTCTTCGTCCGCACATCCTGGGGGAGCGAAATCGGGTCCATCTGGTCCCGTCTTCCACCTCCATCTATGAGCTCCTGCTCAGACCAGTGCCCCAGGGACAGCACTGCCAACATCCCAGCCAAAGTCACCTGTGACCCCCACTGTCCCCACCAGCCAGGACAGGCCGTTCCTTTGCCTGGTGCTCTGAACAACCTCCCAGGGCAGAAGAGGGCAGCAGCTTTTCATCCGGCTTGCTATTCCCCATCTGATCCTAACCGTCTTTCCGCGCTCCCCTCTGCCTCCAATGCACCGCTGATTTGAATAACTGACTTTAAAAAACATACACATATGTATTTTCAAAGTTACGGTAGAGATTCACATAATCCAAAATCTGTCATCCTGGCCACTTTTAAGTCCACAAGTCAGTAGTGTTAAGTATACTCACTTTGTTACTCAATCTGCAGAACTCTTTTCTAAAAGGTAGATGTTTGCAAAGGATGGAACATTTCAAATATGAAAGGAGAGAGAACAGACTAAAAGAACGAAGGCCCACACATACATCATTAGTCCCGACTGTCGTAGTCACAGTCCGTTTGCCGCATGTACCCCAACTACTTCTCCTGTTGCTGTGTAATTTCAAAGCAAATTCCAGACATCATTTTTTCCATAAGTATTTTAAGACCTCTCTTTAAAAGATATACACAAGGGGCGCCTGCGTGGCTCAGTTGGTTAAGCATCCGGCTCTTGGTTTTGGCTCAGGTCGTGATCTCACAGTTTGTGAGATTGAGTCAGGTCAGGCTCTGTGCTGACAGTATGGAGCCCACTTGGGATTCTCTCCCTCCCTCTCTTTCCCTCTCAAAATAAATCAATAAACATTAAAAAAAAAACCCACAAAACCACAATGCTATTATCACAAACCAACATGTAACAATAACTGTAAAGCTTGTTTAACCTTCAAAGCCCTTTCATTTGCCTAAACTTCTTTATCCTCCAAACGATGGTGGGGGTTCCATCAAGACTCCCCCTGTGCGGACCAAGGAACCAATGCTCAGAGGCTGAGCGACTTCCTAAGAACACTGGGGCTGGGGCTGAACGTTCCTGAATGAGGCTCATTTCTTTCCACTCCCCCTTTGCTTCTTTGGGACAATGACTTGTTTGGAGAAACGCCACTTCTGAATGAGCCTGATGCCCACGCAGCAGTAGAAACTCCCCATCGTGCTGTGACCTGCCTTTATTCTAATTTGGGTTAGCCTCTCAGTTCGACTTCTTTAAAAAATTTTCCGCTTTATTGTCTTATTACGGAAGTATGAAAGTCTTCGCAGTAAGTCATCCAGCTGTTTTACATTTTATTTTTAGTCCTTTGTGGGGAAGAGGCAAGAAGGGAAGCAATGAAGTGGATTTGTGTCACCTGGGTGGGTTCTCAGCCGCCGCTCTTGGGGAGGAGGGCTTTCCCCAGCGAGTCACGCGGTGACTCATTTAGAATTCTGCCTCGCAGAGCTCTGCACAGGGCTGCGAGCCTTCAGATGAGAAAGACAAGTGCAAAGAAATGCTCGCTGCTGAAGACCGCCCCCCCCTCCCCCCCGCAGCAGGCCTGGCCCTATTCTGGGTCCCCTCTGTCTCCGGGTTGTGATGAGGTTGAAACAGACAGTCAGAAGAGCATCGGATCACACGAGCCAGACTCACATCCACGGGAGTGACACCTCTTTTGTGCAGCGGACGGAAAGTCTGCTTTCTTTCTCTGGATGCTGGGTACCCACGTGAGTCCTAGCCGAGGTGGGACAGCAGATGGCCTGTCACTGAGCACCGTCAAATCCAGGCTGCTGGAACACAAGTACTTTATTTCATGCTCTTACCTCCTATCACACTGCACTGAAATGATTTGCTCAGACATCTGAGCCGGTCTTCTTGGATCACAGTTTCTTGACCACACTTGTGACAAGACCAGGCAAATCATTCTTGCTCGTGGAGGGCTGGCCTGTCCTGTGCTTTGTACGATACTCAGCAGCACCACCAGCCTTGCCCTGTTAGATGCCCATAGTCTTGACAATCAAAAATGGCTCCAGTTATGACCCAATGTCCCCTGGGGGTAACAGTGCCCCGGAGTGGGAACCACTGATCTACAGCACGTACTTACTGAGAACAAGAACATCGATCTTACTCAGCCTTAGAGCCCAGCACAGTGCCTGGTACACCACAGGAATCCCAAATGCTTGTGGGTCTCTAGCAATTGCCCCATGAAACAAGTGTGTGGCCTTGCATGTTACAGATGAGGCAGGTGAAGTCCAGAGGGGTTCCGGACCTCCTGGGTCCCATGGCTAGTGGTGACAGGGCTAGGTTTCCAAGCCCGTGTCAGGGGTGAGAGCTACCAGGCAGCTCAAAAGACGAGCTCCGTTGGGACTCTTCCACTTTCCAGCTCTGGCTGCCAAAGGTGTGAGGCCGTTAGCGCCATTTGGACAGAACATTCCGAGTGCCTGCAGCCGTTAATTAATGAGAGTGTTTCGAGGCTTCCCTTAGTGAGGAGGCTCCGCGCCGACAGAGATCAAAGTGACTGGAGCTGTGTGGCCCCAGCAAGCATGAGAAGAGCAGGGTTAACTTTGTAAAATCTCTCTAGTAGCTGAAGGCTGCATAAATGATACGGATTTGAATCAGCTTTGCAGTATGCGGCAGCCAGGGGAAGCCTGGCACCCTGGCACAGTCGGGCTGCGAATGAATTTAGTTACAGACTCGAAGGGCTGTCTTAATTAGGTTGGGAGCCCACTTTCCTGTTTGAAGGGGAAAGCAGAACAGAGTAAACTGTCTGATTCATACTTGAAAGTGGAAGTGAGGTGGAGGTGGGGGGTGGACTCACATGGTCGGTCATCTAGAACACGATTCGCTGGGCAGGAGAGCCTAATTTCCGACTCTATCAGGGCAGGCCTGCTGCTGAAGTTTTCCTTTAAAAGCCCGCCAATTATGAAGAACACAAATGGCTTCATGTGCCTCTTCCCTGGAACTGAATGGTGCTCGTACCACATGATGCCACCCAGCAGTGTCCTTTGCAGGTAGTGTGGGCCAGGTGACATTACTTCCGAGTGGTCAAGTGGTGACAAAGTGTAGTAGTCTGCCTCAACGATCCTGATTCCAGAAAGCCAGTCCCAAAAGGTGAAGCATGGTCAATTTGCAGTTAGACAATACGTAATGCGTCTTGATGATCCAGTTGGTGACACTTGACCAGTTTAATGTTGCTTTTTTATTTTTTGTTTTTGAGAGAGAGAAGGCACAGGTGAGCAAGGGGCAGAGAGAGAGAGAGAGAATTCTAGGAGGGGGAGGGTGGGAAAGAGAGAGAGAGAGAAACAGGGCTCACTCAAAGCAGGATTTAATGCTCATGTGATGTGGGACTCAAACTCACGAACCATAGGATCATGACCCGAGCCGTAGTCAGATGCTTTAACGATTGAGCCACCCCGGCACCCAACACCAGGTTAATGTATTAACCACACCATATTTGTAGGTCTCCCCACTGCCCATGTGTGAGAAGTCCCTTGTATTTGTGTTAGGGGAGGAAAAGAAGCCAAAGAGAAGTGGACCCAGTGCGGTATTATAGCACGATCCCCTCAGCTGGCTGGCTAGGCAGTGAGCTCCCTCACTTCTCCCTCAGGGATGGAAGGCATGTGGCCTAGGACCTAGGTGGAGGGTGCTGGCAGGCTGAGGTGAGGGGAAGGGATGCAGGGCTGAGGACACCACATGGGAAGGGCAGGGAGGTAGGGATCGGATGTGGTCCAGAGCTGTGGGCTGGGAAACTGGTCTGGATCACCGGGGACCCACAGTGCCTGGCTCATACCTGGGCCTGCAAACCAGCGGGACAGGCAGAAAGGTTTCTAGGTAGAAGAACCATGCCCTAGGAAGGGGACCCAGGCAGCTCCCTGGATGCGTGCAGGGAGAATTACAAAAGAGCGAGACTAAGCTGAGCACATGGCACTCTCGGAAATGGTCAGGCAGATGAGGACCCTACTAGCAGTGAAAGCCCCAAGAAGGGGGTCCTTTTAACCACCCCTTCCCCCCAGTCCCTAGCAAACTGCCTGAAACACTGCAAGCTCTTCCAGAAAGGTGTGTTGCATTGATTCAATGGGGCATGTGCTTATCACCATTCTCAGCTGTTTCTACCATTTTGGGTGAGTCTCCTTGCAAAGAAAACCATGTTCTCAAGCTGCTGATTAAAATCCTGGTGGCAGAGGCGGAGACTTAGACGGGCACACAGTCTCCTAAGGACAAAGGCTCGGGCAGGGCCCTCTCTATGGTAGCCTCAGAGACCCTCGGTGAGCAATGACTTAAAAGGCAGAGAACAGGTGAGATCCCCAAAATTCACAGTGGACACTGAAAAGAAACTAAAATCAGAAGCTGATAAGAACTTGATGACTAGGGGGCCTACATCTGACTTTCAAACACCAGAGGAAAAAGCCACAATGTAGGAAGTGGGCCACAAAGATGCTGGAAGGAACCATTGCCCCTTCCTGGGGGCTTAGTTTTGCTCTGCCCTCTTATGGTAAGGAGTGTATGGTGAGTCTTGGTGTGAGGGGGAAAGCTCTGATTTCTGGGCACGGATCCCCTCCAGGTGTTTCCTGAGAACAGCACCTCCAGCCCTTGCCAACATCAAGCACAAAGGCAAGAACGTGCATGGCCTCCAAGATGAATGGACAAGGCTACCTTCTCCTGCGATGACCAGGCCCTGCCTAGCCTCTCGGGGGTTGGGGGATTGCCTCCTGCCTAGGAACCCCTGCTCAAGGACGAGGAGGCTCTTCCTTGGAGAGGGGTGTCCAGCAACCCCAATGCTTTAGGTTCTTGGAGATACTCTAGCCCAGCAAAAGCCAGAACTTTCTCTTCTTGCAGAAATCTTTCGTCAAAGAAATTTCGCATAGAAGACCCATCTAAAACAGGTGAACAGAAAGATGTTCTGATTCAAGGGGGGGGGAGACTGCTTGATCCCTCCCCCTCCCTTCCCCCTCCCTCCTCCAGTGCTCCAGAGGCACCTTGGTGAACCCTTGGGCTCCACCGAAAATAATTTCAAAATCAAGGCTCTGATCTAATTCAACTTCTTTATCTTACAAAAAGAAAGGCTGGCCCTGAGACCCAGCTTACGGGTCCTTTGCAGGACTCTGTGGACCTTCCTAATGAAGAAGCTGGAGCAGGCAGCCTGGCATGATGCAGAGGGCTCTGGGGCCCCTCTCCCTGGTCTGCAGAAGGGGGTGTGATCCCGGCAGCCTGGCCACCACGGGACACACGGTGGGCTCTAACACATGCAGATACACCTGCCCTGTGTGACGTCAGCCCAGGTCCCCAGGGCTTTCCTGTGTCAGCTCTACCTCCGTCTCTCCCTATATTTACCTATGGGGTGTGAACCAGCAAGCCAGGACTCCCAAGGACACACTAGAACCGCATCCAAATTCTCCTCAGGCTCCTCATTAGGCCTGTACTTTTGAGAGTTCACACATTCATCCAGATGTGGACTCTGATGTTAACTGAGGCACAGGGAACTTAATATCCACAGAGAACAGCCAGCCTTGATGGGGCCCCGGCAGGTGCCAGACCCTAGCTAAGCTCTACGTGCATGATCTCATCTGATACTGCCCCACCTCTACAAGGCGGGCACTATCCTTAGGTCCACCTTCCAGATGAGGGAAACTGAGGCCTGGGAAAGGCAAGTGACTTGTCCAGAGCTCCATGAATGCAGTGAATAGAAGAAAGTGAACTGGAACTCACCAGTAAATGCATTTCCATTCCCCCAAAGGAACCAGATACATCTCTGTGGTGTGTTCAAGGTTTGCATCTCTCAGATGATATCTTTACTAATAGCAGCAACCACTGCTATTTACTGAGCCCTGGTTACGTCCTAGGCACTCCCCCCTTGTACGCACACTAGCATTTTGTTTCACAAAAGTGCCAAAGAAAACCACTGTTTTCTCCAATACTGAGATGAGGGTATTAGGCTTATGGTGGGAATGAAACCTGTCTTCACTGGTTCTTCCCACTGGATCGCATCACAAGGGTACCAGCCTCTCTCTGGAATTCACACTTGACCCAGGCTTTTCCTTCCCACTTCCTTCTGGAGGGAATCAGGCGGTCAGCCCTCTCGAGGCTGTTCACACCTCCCAGAAATTCTGCCCCCTGATGAAGATATGCTAGCACCAGGGACACAAGCAGGGGACGAACCCCTGGACCTCCCACAGGCAGAATGCACGTGACCAGACCCCACTTTCCCTCTGGTTCCACCTCTGTGTGACCGCCACCCATAAACCACATCCCACATTCTGAGCTGCTTCCTTACGTCCCTTCCTACGAGGCTGGAGAGACTCCGAGCCTCCTAACGCAGAACTTCCTTATTTTCAACTTTCTAGTCACGAGCTCAATAGGACCAGTGTGTAACTTTTTATCCACTTTTAAATAGAAATAGGGGAGCTGTGAATGTTTTAATATTAGATTGTAGTGATGGCTGTACCACTCTGTAAACTGTGTACGTAAAACAGGTGAAGTTCATGGTATATAAATTATCCCTCAATCACACAGTTTCAACAAAAAAGGAGAAAAGAAATAAGAAGGTTTTTAAAAAGAGCTATAAGGAGTTTGAGCACATGGTTCCTGTTTAATTACCGCAGAAAGCAGGGGCCACACAGGGAAAGCTGGCCACATATTTATGGCAACTTAGCTAACTGATCTAGTCCATTCTCCTTTCTCCTTTAAAAAAAAAAAAAAGGAATTGAGCCTCCAATTCAGCCAACTGATTCTTAAACTCTGGGGTAAGTTCTGCAGACAGGGGAGGAGGAGAAGCTTCTAGAGACCCTGAAGCACAGGTCAGCATAAGCTCTAGCATGGGCTCACCCATGGGGGTCATTTATTGAAATCCCAGGAGGACCCTGATAGGGGTCTTTCTAATGCGGAAGGTTAGCCTGATGGAGAGGTGAACTTGTCCTCAATGGCTACGAAGCTCAGAGTTAAACACCCCGCCCCACCCCCCTCGCAAAGTCTCATTCAGCTTCGCTATAAAATGAGGACACCTTTAGTACCTATGTCATAACAAAAGGTTAATAAACTCTAAGGGTTAAACAAGACAATCCAGGGAAAAAGCCAAAACTCAGAACAACACCTACCTTGATAACTTTAAAAAAAAGGTGTCTTACACTACGTCAAGGTGGCAGTGAGTTTGTATGATTTCATTCAATCTTCTTAATGATTCTTTGCAATGGGTTTACCATTTCCATGTTACAGACAGGGAAACAGAGGCTCCCAGAAGTTAAGGCGCTGGCCCAGGAGTCTAGTAAGTAGCCAACAGACAGCAGAGCTAGGATGTGAACCCAGGTCTGTTTGACTTTGATGTAGCTTTCACTCCACGATGCCATTCCAAGGACCTCACCCACATTTCCAGAGTTTTGACTAAAATAGGTTTAACTGGTTATCTATCCACTAAAGGGGCCCTGATGAGCATCTGTCATATTAACCACACAGCCATCTTTGCTGAGATCCACACTCGGTTGACATGGCCACATCCTCAAACGGCGCCCCCGTGAAACCAGGTTCCCAAATGGTTAAACTTCTCTCTAGCTCGGAGCTCAGTACTTCCAAGCAGACCCGAACTAGCCCTGAGGGGCTATTTTTAGCTACCCGTTCTCGTTGTCCTTTTTGGGAGATCTGACAGCACCGGCTGTGCGGATGTTTTCTGACCTGGTGTTTCCTCCTTGCCAACTCCTACCTTGAGAAATGCTGAGACTCCAAAGGACTGGCCCAGTTACAGGGCTGAACCTCCCGACAAGTCAAAAGGGATCTGAAGGAGGCAAGCAGGTCCTGATCCAGGCGCCCTCCTGGGACTGCCCTGGGAGTGGGAGAGAGGCTGGAGGGGAGCCAGTGCTTCTAGGCACCCGGATTTCCAGGGAAAGCCTTAATGAGCATCCGGCAGAGGGACCAAAATGGTCATCTCAGTGGCCTCACTCTGAGCCCTTGAGCAGGCCGTGTGAGCAGGAGCCCAAGAGAGTGGCCTGGGTGTCAGAGACTGTCTCTGGGCCACACCTCTGGGTCTCACGGTCCCCAAATGCCTTCTGTAATGGTGCACTAGGATCTAAGAGCCCACAGTTAGAAATTCACTCCTTGGGCCAACTGGTCTCCAAGCCTTCGTCAAGCCCAACCATTTCCAAGGTTTCTACAGCACAGCCATCAGATTTGTCTGCTCCAGGACACAAGTTTGAGCATACCAGCCCCTCCTCAAAATTCATACACACCTTCCTGCACAGTGCACGAGGCTGCCGGGCCCTTCTGGGGTCCTCCTCCTGACATACCACACTCCAGGACTCTGCGTCTGTGCAGCACTCAGAGACGGATCCAACCTGGACAGGGTCTGGCTGCTCCGGAGGCGTCCCCATGAAATCCATACGGACTCCAGCATCACCTTCCCACAAAGATGCTCCACCCCGCCCTACTGAGCTCTCAGAATCTTATTCCTTTGAGCATAATATATGCTTACAGCAAGTCTGCGGCACTGAATTAACTTAAGGCATCTGCCTTCAATTAAAATATGCAAATTAATCTGGAAAGGAAGTATTCTTTAAGTCCCTAGCACTTCTGTGCCAATGTGCTTGCCGGTGCTTCCCCGACTGTGGGATCTGAAGGCGGGGGGAGGCCTGGGGCCTGACGCAGCGAGAAGGGAAAAGGGTGTGGACAGAACTCTGGGGACACTTTGCTTCCCTGCCTGGACTCACGGAGGAGGGTCCTGGAGTAGCCATCTGGTGGCCCGTGGTCCCTTCTTCCACATCCCCAACCTCCCCCAGCTGAATGTGTTTCCATATCTTCCCCAGCTGAATGTGTTTCCATATCTTGCTTTTCATAATGCTAAAGGACAGCAGTTGCGATCTGATATCTGGGTGTTGCTGTGTTTCTATTGAAACCAGAACCAAGGAGCTCACAGTATGATGGCAGCAACTGGAATGGAAACCAATCCTTCTGGAATGGTCTGTGCTGGTCCAGGAGGAGGGAAGGGTTTTGAACTCACTCTAATCATCCCCTGCAAGCGTCCTTAGGTCTCATCCACAGATGGAGAACAAATGTGAGATTCTCTAGCATCTCTGTCCAGCCACCACACTGTAAGTCTGACCATATGACATGAAGGCCGGTGTGACTGATCACTGGATATCATGCCAAGTGGCACCAGATGCCAGAGAACTAAGCTCTTGTCCCAAGCTTGAGAGGACTGGGTGTTACAGAAATCTAACCTCAGCCCTGGGGCTGACACAGGTAACATTCAGGAGAATTTTCTATCAAAAAATAAAAGTAGGGACATCAGGGTGGCTCAATTGGTTTAGCATCCAACTCTTGATTTTGGCTCAAGTCAAGTACCACATCGGGCTCTGCAGTAACAGCCTGGAACCTGCTTGGGATTCTCTTTCTGCCCCTCCCCCCCACCAAATAAATAAACATTAAAAAACATAAATAATTTAAAAAACTATAAAGTATTCCCATACAGGAAGAAAGAGGGCTGACTTTGGAGTCCTTGGATTCCTAGGCATGGGGCTCACGTAAGCCAGCGTTGCTCCTCTTTGCTGTGTCCAAGGAGGTGGCCACATCCACACACACAGCACGTGTGAGCTCCTGGGCCATGCACAGACCTTGGCAGCAGCTAAACAGGCCAGCTGACAGAGACATCAGGAGGATTCATACTCAACAGGCCCCTCCAAACAATCTTTCAAGAGCAAACCTTCATCAAGTGCTTACTCAGTGCTAAGTGCTTTGACTTTAAGCAAGTAAGCAACAGGGCACTGAAGATGAGTTACTTCATCTACGTTTATAGGTGAAGAAGCTGAACATCAGCGATGTTAAGCTCCATATTTGGGCTCACGGGGGAACTTGTGGAGGAGACAAGATTTGAACCCAGAAAGGCGGGTCCCCAAAATCAGCTCCTTTAACTGCTATGTCACAGCCAAGAAGCAAAGGACTGGGCTTTACGTATCCTTCATGGTCAGCACAGGACCCACATCCTCGTAAGGGTGTAGGGAATATTTACGAACAAGGGATCAGATGAGTCTGTGTTGGTGAACCTCCTGGATGCGTTATTGTGGGGGATTATCAAGGGTTACGCTTAGTACCTCTTAACCAGAATTCCCAAGGTGCTGATAGCCCAGAGGTCCCCTGAATATACTGTCACCTGATCCTCCTTTCTCTGAGTAAATGTTCTTCTAGTGTCTAGATGGAATTAGGAGGCATGCCAACTCTGGCCTCTTGGCTTACGGCGACCCTGGTTTTCTCTGCCCTTCCCCCTCCTTCACTCAGTTTAGAGGCAGGAGGGCCACACTGCTCCCGGAAGAGCAAGGTCAGAAAAGGCGAGCCCGCTGCCTGATGTGAGCAACTCACAGGAAGAGGTCATGCAGACAGGGGTCCCTTCCCTTTTCCTGTAGTCGGCCGCAGAAAGCAAGTGAAAAGCCCACTTCACAAAGGAAGAGTGAGGAGAGGAAGAGCCACCCCCACCCCTACCCCACCCCCAAGAAGGCTTTTAAGAGACAGGACTGTGGGAGTGAACATCTTCATCATCAGAAAGAAGCCTCTCTTGGCCACAAGGATCGCCAGGGGAGGCCGAGTGTCACAGTGCTCCCGGGCAGAGCAGAGGTGCTGGGGGACACCTCACCTTGCTCTCCCCTCTGCTGGCATGAGCCAGCCAGTCTCCAAACACTCCCAGACCCAAGGAAGGAGGAGAGCGCCCAGAACAGGACTCACTTACGGGGGGCACCTACCATATACCAGACCCAGCACAAAGGGAGCCAAAAGGAAAATGTCCATCAATTCACAAACAATAACTGCAATTAACATGTGTAAGGTGCGTCCTTAGGTACAGCGGATCCCAGAACTCAGGGAAGAAGCTGGGACCCAAGGCACTTCTAAGCTTTGACCACAGGCTGGTCTCCGCACAGACTGTGCAGACTCTGTCAGAGCTGCACAGCATTCCATGCTGGGTTGATGCGGTGACAGGTTCTGCCGTGCTAACCACGGAGGCCCCTGTACCCACCCTCTCTTCCATCCATAGTGGTTTTGTTTTCTAGATCCAGGGAAGCTGCCACGAGGCTTCCTGCGGAACACAACGCTGGGCTCCTCGTGTGCCATCTGCTCAGGGGCACAGAACCCATGGCGGGCACATCGCCAGCCGCTGCTCACAGGCTGGATAATGAGGCAAGTGACAAGCTTTCCCACAGGCCAGGCATGGGTCCTGCCAAGACTTGGAGCGAGGTGCTGGACATGGGGGTGGTAGTGGGACATCTCCAAGGAATACGCGGGCTGCCAGAGAAGCAGACCTGCGTCAAGGCAAGGATAGGGCGTTGGGAAGTCAGTGAATCCAGCCCCTGCCTCCAGGCACAGGGATGGCTAAGCCAGCCCAGCTGCAGGGCACACACCTGCTTCCTGGGAACGGACAGACAACGCGGCCCTTTTCAGAAATCTGTTCTTGGGCCTTAGTTTCAGCCTTTCTTTTCTGATGGGACTTTTCCCCTAAAAAAGGATTTGGTCTATTTGGTAGAGAGTCTGGGGCAGGAAGGATTCACCTTTCTCTCTTACTCCAAGACCTTTTGCTGCTTCCTGAACTGCTCATAAACCGTGAGGAAATACTGATAGAGCAGATTGAATAGCGTTCCTCAACTAGATATGTTCAAATCCTAACCCCAGTCTGAGGGAGGCAAATGTGAACTTATTGAGAAATTACATTGGAGACGGAATTAAGGACCTCAGGATGAGATGATCCTGGATGACCTGGGAGGACCCCAAATCCAATGACTGACGTCTTTATAAGAGAAAAGAGAAGGAGACCAGACCCAGAGGGGAGAGGCTGAAAATGGAGTGTTACATCCACAAGCCATGTAACACCAAGGACTGTCGGAGGCCGCGCCGGCTCCGACAGGTCCAGGGGTCCCTGAAGGATGGACGGTGTCGGCGAAAGAGAATGAGAGAGCCCCGAGATTCTTTCTGATCACCAGGCAGGCATCTCTGTCCTGTCGGTTTTTTGTGTCTTTATTTAAAGGTTCAGCAACAACATGCAGTCAGAGAAAGGAATTTCTACAATGGGAAGCCTTTTGCGAGAACAAGTTTTTGAGATTTTGCAGAATTATCTCAGTCATAGTGAATTTACAACCAAGGAATTNAGAAGGGCATGGACTAGATTCTCCCACAGAGCCTCCGGGAGGAATGGACCGTAATGACACCTGGATCTCAGAGTTCCGGTCTCTGGAGCTGTGAGAGAATAAACTTCTGTTACTTGAAGCCACTAAATTTGTGGTACGTTGTTGGAAGAGCTCTAAGGAACGAATACAACATAAGACCTCAGCAGCCAAGTGTCCCCAGTGGGGACCATGGTGACAAGGGCTCCCAGAGAGCAGGTGTCCTTAAGTAAATGGAATGACAGGCCACATTCGTTTGCTCTCCTCCTCCCCAGCTGTCCGATGAGGCCACCCAGGGGGGTGCGGCCACACTCCAAAAGGCATCAGCATCCTGCCTTCAGGACATCTGAAGCCAGACTCATGGCACAGGTTGAAGCAAGGATCTCAGCCTGCAGGTTGATTTTTTAAATGTTTCTTTTTAAACGTTTATTCACTTTTGAGAGATGAGGTGATGAGGTTCAAGTCCAAGTACAGCCTGACCCATGATCAGCTGTGTGCCCATGGGCAAGTCTCATCCCTTCTCTGGGTCTTAGTCTCCTCATCTACAAATCTGAGGATAATACTACGCATCTTCCAGAGTTATAATAAATACGGGATTTTTGTAAAAGCCATGAGCCTTGAACACTGCCCAGCTTAGAGTAGGCCTTCATTTAATGTTAGACATGGTCAGTGATCATTACTGGAGCTGGGTTCAAATTAGAGCTCTGTTATTCTCTCTTGCTGTCACCTAGAACAAGGGACCTCTCTCTCTCACTTGGGGAATCCAGTGTCCTCATTTCCCCCCCATCACTGAGGGATGGGAAGGGAAAACTCTGAGGATCCAGGCGGCCTCTGACCATCAGTACTTCCTAAGATTGCTCAGGAAGTCTTACAAGAGACCTGCGCCAAGAAGCAGCAAACGTTCTTGTCAATGTCTGTGTATTACACACCTGCCTTCTTCACTGCTCTTTGAAAACTAAACACACACGTTATCTTGTGACATCGGGGCTGGGCTCTCCATGCCTGAGTTGGAGCTCATGTTTCTGGGACTCAGGGTCCTCAAGGGTTGACTGGTCTTATGTGTACATATGTAGGAGTGTGTTATGTCCAGGCACGTTAGGCCCCGAGGCCCATCAATGTTCTGATTAAAATCCATTGCAGTTTTTCTTCTCCAGGCACTGCACGTGATGTCTCGCACCTGCCAGCATTCTTAGCTCTAAACGTTATTTTCAGGAAAAAGTAAGCAGCTCAAAGGTAGAAAGAAAACAACTCCAATAACCTCTCTCCCAGAGCGGGCTCCTCCTGGGGTCTCTTTGCTCAGTGCGATGACGCACTGCTCAGGTGACAGTGTGGAAGGGGGTGTGGGCTTCACCCCTGCCTTCTGCAGCCCTGCCTCAGCTCAGCCAGGAACAGGGAGCTGAGCATCGACTCCTGGGTGTGTCAGGCTTTCCTCCTGCAGGAGGAGAGAGCAGCCGGCGGGCCACTCTGATCAATCAGAATGACAAGTGCTGCTCTCCTGGAAGAGGACAGACCCAGAGACCGTCAGATATCTGAGAACTTATTTTCTGGCCAGAGGGAAGAAGTGGCCTGACGTCTGTCCATCCGTGATAGAAGAGCCCACTGGGCGATGACAGTGAAGGAAACTGAAAGCCATACACACAAAACACAAAAATAGGGGGGAGCTGAAGTTGTTCTTTTCCCAACAACTCTGGGTGCTGGAGGTGACCCTGGGGACAGTCAAGTCCAAGTGCCCCTAGAGACCCAGTCATGTGACTGTTGGCAGACAACAGGAAGGGCAGCTTCTCTCCCCAGGGCATTTAGTGCAGGAGGTGTGGACGCACCCACCCCTCAGGACCGCAGACCCACTCTGGGTATTAGGACAGAGAATGCAAACAGTGTGAAAGGGAAACAGGAGGGAGTAAGATGCTGGAAGGAGCCCTTTGGAAATACACGGTCTCCCCAGTACCACACGGGAGGCAAAAGGTAAGGTGAGTCTGTAGTTTAAACGGGAGCTCAGATCGACTGAGAATTGTTAATGACAAGTGATGGAAGGGGTGACCTGTTTCTAAGGATGGATACAGGAGAGTAGCTGGAACTTCTACACAAAGGTCTGGTCCTGCGACAGGCCGGAAAGGGCTGAGGTTCTGGAAAGTGGAGAAACCTCAGAAAGGCATTTTTGGAGCAGGATGAAGCAGCAGCAAAAGATGGTCTTCAATTTACAGCAGATGGTTCAGCAAGAAATCAAATGCACTGAACAATTTTGTATGTTTTTTTCCTACCAAGGAAAATGTTCTTCAACCTCATAAGAATGAACAAAAGTGGTTATGAGGGAAACAAGACACAGAAATAAAGGGAAAAAAAGAGTTCTAAACATGTTTTCCAATGATTTCAAGGCCCCTTGCTTGCCCAAGGTCCTGGATGTAGACCAAATTTTAGAGGCACACAGAGACTGCACAGGAAAAATGTGTCAAAACAAAGAAAATACCACAAAACTGGCACAAGGCAAGTGTCCAGTTTGTAGAGACCAACAGGCAGAATCTGGAAATAACATCAGTAAAGTTACAGCGTGAATTTAACCAATGGTTTACAGGCTTTTAAGGGAAGAAAAATGTCAGTAAATACAAGTGAAAATGGATTTCCTGAAAACAAATTGAACCCAACCCAACCTCATCTCCCATTTCCATAAGGTCACTAACTTGAATACATGGTCAGGGAAATTACCTGACAATGTGTTTCCTAATAGCCCTAATTCAAGATGGCGGAACAATGGTCAAGGGAGGGCCACATGCAGACTCCCACTGGCTGAGGGTACAGCAGGGTGGGGGAGCTATGTGTGGCCTTGTCCACCATGGTGAGGCTCGTTTGTCAGATATGGGGAGGCTATGAAATGAAACACAGGAATCAAGGCTGCAGGAGATTGTGACTGGTGGTGGTAATGAGGTAGAATACCCAATATGGGAATCAACAGGAAAGAAAGGATTGCACATTAGAGAGGAAAAAAAAATTACACAAGTATGGAACAAGGATCTCTGACTTATAAGGAGTTTCAGCGAAAAAAATCAATCAGATTTCTGCTTGACTAAAACTTCAGTGTGGTGATATAGCCGTTAAGCAATTTTTATTAAAGAAGTATCAGGGGCGAGTGAAATGGGTGAAAGGGTTCACAAGGCACAGACTTCTAGTTATAAAATAAGTCCTGGGGACGTAACACACAGCATAGGGAGATGGTTCATCAATCATTCTGTACTGTATATTTGCAAACTGCTCAGAGAGTAGATCCTAAAAGTTCTCATCACAAGAAAATGAAATTGTAACACTGTGTGGTGAGAGATGTGAACTACATTTAATGTGAGGATCAGTTTGCAATACACACAGATATCTAATCAGAAATTAGTATGATACATCAATTGCATCTCAAGAAAGAAAAGTATGCCAGGCAAAAACACTGCTTATTAGTAACTCGATTTTCAGAACAACTCTGCAAGATAGGTGCAAAAAGTATCCCTATTTTAATACCAGATAAACATGGAAAATCTTATCACTGGTAGTGCCGGAATGTAAGGAAATGTTTAAATAAAAACAATAACTCTAAAACAAAAAGCCTCCATTGATGGGGCTATGTCAGAAAGACACAGGGCCCACTACAAAAGCACCTGATGACCAAAGTTGGAATAATTGAAACAACAAAATAAAGCAGTATTGTATCATAGCCCAAAGTAGGAAATTATTTATGAGTCCTTATTGACATACATCGGAACGGAACAGACAAATGGAGGAGAATGGATAAATGCAGGAGAATTCCAAGTAATATATGCACAGATACTCCACCCTCGAGGAAATGGGGCATACCGCCTCCCCCTTTTTAAAATTTTTAATGTTTATTTACTTCTGAGAGAGAGAGAGACAGAGTGTGAGCAAGGGAGGGTCAGAGAGAGGAGACACAGAATCTGAAGCAGGCTCCAGGCTCTGAGCTCTCAGCACAGGGCCCGATGCAGGACTCAACCCACAGACCGTGAGATCATGAGCTGAGCTGAAGTCGGATGCTCAACTTACTGAGCCACCCCTAATGCCTCCCTCCTTAATGTGCTTTCTTCCTAGGAAGAAAGAGTTAACTCTGTAGTGGAAACATGTAACAAACACTTTCTCAGCCAGGCGATCAAGGTCAGCATCAGTGGTGATAAGTCACACTGATAGTGCAAACCCCTTATAGGGTGGGGTGAAAACGGTCCTTTGCTGCTGCACCCCTCCTCCCCAAAGCCCATATCGCCTGGTCTATCATGAGAAAAAATAGCAAACCTATCAGACCTGAAGAACCTACAAAATATCTGACCAGCAATCCTCAAATTGTCAAGATGATCAAATACAGGGAAAATCTGAGAAACTGTCAGAGCCAAGAGGAGCCTAAGGCGACATGGCATCTAAATGATACGGTATCCTGAATGGGATTCTGGGGCAGAAAAAGGCCATTAGCTAAAAACTAACGTCCTCTGAACAAGGTGTGGACTTTAGTTAATAAGACCGCGTCATTATTGGTTCATCAGTTGTGACAAGTATATTTTACTAATACAAGACATTACTAATAGGAGAAAATGGGTCCAAGCATCTGGGAACTCTGTGTACTGTCTTCAAAGCTTTGCTGTAAATGTAAATTTGTTGTAAAATAATAAGTATATTAAAAAAGGAGGAAAGCGGGGTGCTGAGAAGCCATATGTGGGACCACGGTCCTGTTTATGAGACTTGATTGATGTCCACCTCCCCCATCAAAGTATAACTCCAGGAATACAAGGAATGAGCTTGCTTTGGTCACCATCACATCCCACTCAGCACCTAACACAGTGCCTGGAATATAGCAGGTGCTTAATGGCCACTTGGGGCATACTATACATATCTTAACATAGCTGAAGGCTTCTGGATGAAAAGGCTGAATCCAGTTCTTTTTTTCCCCCCTGTAATTCTAGAACAGCGCTGCCCAATAAGAATAATAAAGTATAATGTGAGCCACAAATGTAATTAGATTTTTCTAAGAGCCACATTATAAAAGTGAAGAGGGGAAATTGACTTTCATAATGTATTTTCTACGATTGAACGTATCCACATTACCATTTCAACATGGTAAAGATGAAAATTAACATAAAATGAATTAACATACACATAAGACACACTTTTACACATGTATACATTAATGAGGTTTTATATTCTTTTTCTTTTTTCATAGGAAGTCTTTTGCAACCCAGAGTGTATTTCACACAGACAGCACATCTCAGTTCAGACTCGCCACATTTCAAGTCCTCGGTAACTGTGTGTGGAGAAGGCATGGCTCTAGACTGTCTGAAAACCAGAATCCGGAAATTGCAGGGGACAGGCTCAATGGAACAGAATGCAATTACCTCTGAATCCTGTATGTGGCTGGACTAGGAAACCCCGAAAAAGAGCAAGCTCCCTAAGACAGGAGGAATCCAAGCAGAGTCTGGTGATTCCCTGCTGGAGACCCCTGAGAAAGGACTCTTTCATTCACTTGGACCCCTGAGGTGCCATCCAATTCTTAATNACGGCTCTAGACTGTCTGAAAACCAGAATCCGGAAATTGCAGGGGACAGGCTCAATGGAACAGAATGCAATTACCTCTGAATCCTGTATGTGGCTGGACTAGGAAACCCCGAAAAAGAGCAAGCTCCCTAAGACAGGAGGAATCCAAGCAGAGTCTGGTGATTCCCTGCTGGAGACCCCTGAGAAAGGACTCTTTCATTCACTTGGACCCCTGAGGTGCCATCCAATTCTTAATAACTCTTAGAGTCCAGGCCCAATGCATTAGAAGCCTGCTGCCATAATTAACATCTGTATGATGCCTTTCACACTGCGAAATGCCACAGCACACGATCCGATTCTCTTCCAGATCTGCCAGGTAGGTACTACATTTAAAATTTCTTATTTATAAAAAAATTACCATATCTATTTATTTATAGATGAAGAAATACAAGCTCGGAGAGAAGCTGACTGTCACCAAGGGCTGTCCTGAGGTGAAAGTCAAGAACAGACCTTTAGCAGAGTGTAGGTACCCCGTCCGTGGAAAATTCTCTAAAAGGCCCCCGACGACTTCCACAGGTTCTGAGCTCACTCAGCAAGCCTGGGGCAAGGGGGAGTTGAAGGCATGCTGGTGGCTTCTGGAAGGAACAATGTGGGGGCACCTGGATTTGGGGACCCTACAATGCAGACCAGGAGAGCAGAGCCTGGCTTTACTCACAGTGGCTGTGTCATTTGGTCTTTAAAGTCATACCCTCGTGAGGTCATCACCAACTGCTCCCAGAACATCTGCCCAAAATAGCACTGACATCTGGATGTTACAGAAAAGACTCATCGCTGTGGAATTACAAAGAGCATCTGACCCTCTTCGTGAAGCACTTTTGTTTGTGTGTGGCTTCTACTAGCTGGGAAGGGAGAAAATCATCAGTGGGAAACATGCGTGTCTCTTGGGACAAGTTGCTGGTCCCAAGGCTCTGCTCCTGGCCACTGCACATCCGCCAGAGATGAGCACAAACCCGTCACCCACAGGAATGCCATGCCACATGACTGTTTGGTTCAAGATGGGCTGAGAAAACAAGGCCTCCTTACTCCAAAGCTTTTCACTCCACGCTGATGCTCCTGGTCTCAAACACTCTCTCTTCCTCACCAGGCTTAGCTCCCAGTTCCTTCTGCCTATTTTTAAAAACTCAACTTCACGTTCAAACCCTATTTGGTCCAGTGAGCAAATCCAGGAAGTTGAGCACATTACCACTGTTCACTCCTGACTCCTCCCCACTACCCACAGGATGAAGTCCAGATGCTCTGGCGTGGGGTCTCAGCCCCCACCAACTCCCATTCTGCCTTTGTGTAGCCTGGTCTACAGGCGTGCTGCCTCAAAGCAGTTTTCTGAGGGCGACACACTTATTGCTCTCTGTGCCTTCGTTCATGCTGTTCCCTCTTTTAAAATCCCTTCCATCCACATCTCAACCTGGCAAGTCGCACTTCTTCACGTTCCAACTCAAAAGTCACCTAAGCCCTCACCTCACCGAGGTCCCTAAGCATGAAGCATTTCTTACCTACTTGTACCTCTACCACGGCAAAATAGATGGACAAGATACTTCTAGAAACTACCAGGAAAACACAACAGGAAAATGTGACAGCGAGCATGCAGTGAGAGGCAAATTTGGAAGGGTGGCCAAAGAAGTCTGTGGTGAGGAAGATTCATGTTTAGGACTGACAGAGGAGAAGGTAGGAGGCTCTGGTGACGAGGAGCTCCACACAGAGGGGGAGCAGGCATGAACGCCTTTGTTGGGAGTGAACCTGAAGGGTCTAAGAACAGCAGCAGCCATCACCATGGACAGCGACAGAGCAGAAGGGCGCAGGTCAAGGAGGAAGATGGGTTCTCTCTCACAGTTCACAATAAGCAGTACACAGGTTTATCCTACACGGAACAGGAAGCCTACAGGACATTCTGAGCAGGGACATACAAGACGATTCTGGTTGATGCATGAGGGACACATGACAGAGTGGACAAGGAGATGCCGGTGGTGATGGTGGCCAGCTGTAGGAGATGGAGAGAAGACACCACGCAGAGCTGAGAGCGCTTCATCACAGAGGTGCAGGAGTTAAGGTAAGGGCCCTGACCCCTTCCCCATCGCACCCGGGGCGAGCTCTTGGAGTGCAGGAGTCCCTTTTAAGAGTGTCTAGACCGTGCACCATGCTCCGTGCCCGCAGGGACAAGCCCCAGAAAGGGCTCCCCGCATCTGCTACTTCCACTGCTGTTGGGACTCACAGCACACCACAATGTCCTCTTTGCTATCCAGCCAGGCATCCTTCTGCTCCCAGGACCCTACAAGGGCAGGGGCCAGACCGAGTGCCCAGCCCACAGTGGGCTCCCTGATGCGCCTACTGAATGCCTCCCAGAAGCTGACGCCTTAATACAACAGCAAAGCAAGAGGCTGTGCTCATTTGCATGTGATGGTCACCTAAGTGTGCTGGCTAGAGATCAGTCACAGTGACTGTCACCCAGTCACGGGGCAAGGGACAGACTAACCCTAGATGACACCAAGGGGCTCTGGGCCTCTAGGGGACTGCTGGATTCATTCTGAGCTCGAGGATATTCTACTGAAATTTGCCATTCCTTCTGTTCCTAATTCTTCAATGAAAGGCTCCTCAAACAACTTGTGCTCTTGCTCAGAGATGCCAATGTCAGTGTGTGTTACCAAGCTGCCACTTATTCTTCCTCCTCCTCCCTCACTGTGCCTAAAACAATTCTGTGAATATTTCCTCCCGGATGTCTTCCTGAATGGCCCCAAATGTCAGTAATCTCTTGGAAATTGGCCACTGTTGCTGTTAATGTCTGGGTTGTCAGACCCCTAACGGACCCTGGATTTGTCATGGGCTATTAAGTAGCTAACTCTTCATTAAGTGTTGGTAAAGATCAATTTCTGGGGGGCTGACTTGGCTTCACTCGTTTGCTAAATGGAAGAAACAGATGTGTCTGCTCACACCTCCCATGGCTTCACTTTGTAGGACACTGTGGCCCAGGCACTGGTCAGTAAAACCCCTGCCTTCCGTGTGTTGGGCAGATGGCCTCTGCTGTCATGGCGATGGGCCAGCAAGGGCAGCCGAGGGGCAGTACGGTATCGGGGAGGCCAAGCACTTCCTCCTGTCACCTCCCAGGCCCCAACACACACAGATGATTGGACCAGGAACAAGCCACTCACCCTGGCTGAGCCAATCACACCGTTTCTCCTGAGAGTCTGGATTTCTGACCAGAGAGAGAAAGGCACTTGAACAAGGCTGGGAACAGGGTTGGCACGGAAGATACGAGAGAAGCAGAGACCAAGAGTGTCTTTCCTGCCATGGTGTGCAAAGATGTGGGCATAAAATGCAGCCATGGAATGCCAAGAGACAGGCACGTAAACTTGGCTCCCAACCTTCCAACTCTATTTCTGTGAGACCCAGTCATACCTCCTTTCCTGTCTTGAGCTGCGTGTAAAATATCCCACTGTATCCTTAAAATAAACCCTACCAGTGTCTTTTCTTTCCCTTGCAATCATACCTCTCTCTAAGATCATGGGCTTTGATATCAGACCAAGCTGGACCCAGATCTTGGTTCTAGCACTTACTATTCTCCATTCACATGTAACCTCTTTAGGCCTCAGCTTCCTCGTCTGTAAAATGGGGGTAATGCCACTCACTTCATGTGGTTAGTGTGGGGATTAAGTGAGTTGATGTAGGTGAAAGCACCAGCTTCCCAGGAATATCTGCTGAATGATTCTCAATGTGGATGGAAAGAGAAGCTGTCCCTCCTCCCCCAAGACATAGGACAATGTCTGAAGATAGTTTGGGTTGTCACATCTGCTGGAGATGACTGGCATCTAGTGGGCCTAGAGGCCAAGGGTACTGCTAAGCTTCCTCTAGTACAAAGGGCAGCCCCCCCCTCCCAACAATGATTATCCAGCCCCAAATATCAACAATGCTGAGGCTGAGAAGTTCTGCTATACAGTCTGGATCTCTGTGGTCAACTACATCGGGAATTCCAACCCCATTGACCACAGGGCCATATTTCACATCAGCAACAGCACTTTTAAAGTGGTCCCTTTGAAAGCCCCCCCTTCTCCTCCACATCTCCTCTAGCCTCCTGCCTCCACCCCACCTCCTCTTCAGCACCTCAAGCCTCCTTTTCTGGAGGGTAATCAAAATGCCTGTGCTCTTCAGAAAGGACTCTCTCCTTCTTCTGGAAGAACCTATGAGAATCTGATGATGAAAGCCAAGGAGTGAAGACTTTGTACTTCCCCGTTCATATCCTTGGCTGGAAAAGAAGGAGGGGAAGGACAGAGGAGGATGGTGGCCACCTTTGCTTTTTTCCCCTTAATTCAGCGGTGCTGAAATTTGGGGGCTGTTCTCCCAAAAACCCATTAGATGATCCAGCTTAACACGAAGGGTCTCATGACCGTCATGCTGGGCAGAGGGAAAGGAAACATTCACGTCTGCAGCCACAGAGAAGCCAGCATCACTGGGGAAATGGAAGATGGCTTTAGATCCTGGAGTGGCAAAAGAAGATGGGACTGTTTTCAGAGTGGCTTTGGCCATGAGGACCTGGGACTCTGCACACGGATGGGCAGAGGAAGGGAAAAGAGCCAGCGGGTACCAACACTAGCGGGCTTCTGGGTTTTCCCTGGGAGAACCACGGAGGTGGCAGCCTTATTTCAGAGTCAAATGGAGTAAAGGCAAACTCAACTCCACCAGCAATGACCACTGGTCCCGGCCCCCAGGTCTGATCAAGGGGCAGGGACGGCAGCGGGAAGCCCCAGGCAACAGTGAAATGTGGGTGTGAGGGGGTTGGATGCCGTGTCTGCCACAGGCGATTCAATACAGCTTACACCCTGACACTGTGGATCCCTGTTAAGCCTCAGCTTCTTCATTTATAAAATGAGAAAGCTCCTTCCAGCTCTAATTAGGTCTAAGATTAAGCCTAGAGGTGAGCATCTGACAGCTAAGAGGATCTTCTAACCCAGCTGGGAGGGGCTGGTAAAATAGAGAGGCTCCCTTCAGGAAGTCTTAGTGTTTTGCCCACAGGTGTGAGCCACTGTGCTTCCTTAACTCCAGCAGAATGGCAGGGCCATGGGGCCAGGCGTGGGATCAGGGGCTGGGTCCACATCTGGACCTCATAACCTACCAACGGGATAACTTAAGTCACTTGAGATATTACTAGTCTCTTCTTTGCAAGGTGGCTGAGAGGCTTATGTGAGAATGGAAAGCACTAAAGCACACAGCATCAGCTCAATAAATGCAATTTGCCTCTGCATTATTAAAAAAAATGCTGGGGCGCCTGGGTGGCTTAGTCGGTTAAGCATCTGATTTCAGCTCAGGTCATGATTTTGTAGCCTGTGAATTTTTGCCCTGCACTGGGCTCTGTGCTGACAGCTCAGAGCCTGGAGCCTGCCTCTGATTCTGTGTCTCCCCACCTCTCTCTGCCCTTCCCCTGCTCATGCTCACAGGTGCTCTCTCTCTCAAAAAATAAACATTAAATTGTTTTTAAATAAAACAATGCTAAACCATATGACAGAGAAAGCAAACGGCTAGAATTAAGGAACAAGGACATTTGTTATCCCAGCTGAAATGCTAGAAGCCACGAAAAGATCTACAGTAGATGGGCTAAATGTACCAATTGCACATCCAGAGAATGTATTCTCACACGGCTTTTTAAAATGCTGTTTAAAGATAAATTAGCAGAATGGGAAACTTCTCACAGCTATTATAGTATGATCAAAGTATAAACAACACAATACCAATTATGTAAAACTAATACATACTCTATATATTTGTGCATTTAATCTTTGATAAATACAAATTATAGTAGGAATTTCTGGGTGGTGAAATTATATGTTTGTTTTATCTCTTCAGTATACTTCTCTATACTTTAAAAACAATTTTTTTAACTTTTATTCATTTTTGAGAGATGGAGACAGAGCAGGAGTGGGGAGGGGCAGAGAGAGAGGGAGACACAGGATCTGAAGCAGGCTCTAGGCTCTGAGCTGTCAACACAGAGCCTGATGCAGGGCTTGAACCCACGGACCACGAGATCATGACTTGAGCTGAACTCGGATGCTTAACCCACTGAGCCCTTAAGGTGCCCCCATTTCTCTGTACTTTAAAACACATTTACAACAAGCATGTATTATTCTAAGAGACCATACATCATATTTATAAATGTCAGAAAGAAGCAGCAGCACGGAGCCAAGGGCCCTAGTGGATAGCTGGAGATGGAAGGATGGAAAGCAAGCAGAGAGGGGTTTGGGTCAGGGAACACCAGGTACCCAAAAAGCTCCTTTTAAGACTTGGGAGACAGAAGTGTTTGAAGGCATAGAGGAAGCAGGCTCTCAGAGAAGTCCAGCAAAAACCACTGGGAAGAAAGAGACTCAATGTGCTGCTAAAGCTTCTCCAAGCTTCCCTGAGCTGAGCTGATCTCAGGGTTACAATTTCAACCTGAGTTCTGAGGTTAGGACTAAAGGAGTTATTACATATGAAATGCCTGACACCGTAGAGACATTCAATATATGGAAGGGACTGTCACTATGTGACAATAATTTATGCAACACCGAGTTCTCCACTTTTGATTGGATGGGGTGGCCCATGGATGGTCTTCCTAAGTGCACTTGACCTCCATCAGCCTGCCTGGGTCAGTGAGGGGCCAGGAGTCCGGATACTTGGAACCTGCTCCTTCTGGTCACACAGCAGAGTGACAGCAAATGAGGTTGTGTGATGTGGTGTGAAGTGGGGGTGGGGCAGGGTCTTTCTGATCTTCAGGAAATTGGCTTCTTACCACAACCAAATTCATCAAAAGCCTATTCCTGAGATCAGATTCAAATTCAAGTCCAAATAATGCTGCCATATAATGAATGCAGGGGGAATACTAAGTCTTTGTCAGGGGCCAGCTCTTTGCCACGGTCTGTTTTTCTGGCCTGCACTAGGAAGACAAGAGTATCTAGAATCCCATGGGTGATGCCCTCCTCCTGTCCACACTCCTGGTTTTGAAGCTGAAACAAATCCAAGCGTGTCTTCCCACTGCTTGCCCTTGGGGTTAAGGACTTGCAGGTCTAGGAGGCTGGCCTTGGCCAAGAAACAAAGTCAAGTCAACTGGCACCTATGGAAGGCAAGCACATGCTTCGGACAGTTACTAACCCCACAGACCCCAACAACTAGGCCAAATGACTCCCAGCTGAGCAGGCAGTCATGGCCGTGTCAATGGCACAAAGGTGCGTCACAAGAAATCATATCATTAACCTAGAACAGAAGGCTCATCCTAATCACCTGGTTTCTAGAATCTCTCCCTTGTCTTCCCTTCACTCTGTGACCATCTGAGTCATACTCCTAAAATACACATCTTAAATTCCGCAGATGATTTGCCACAGCCTAAAAGATCACCTAAGTTCCTCAGGGTGGGGGAATATGGCTCCCCATAATTAAAATCAACTCTCTAATTCTCCTGGATTGGCTCCTACACTCATTGGTTTTCAATGCATTGCTCTGGAGGACACTTATACTTTTGCATCTTGGCACACAGTATACCCACCCCCTGCATGAAATGTCTGCCCTCCTCTCTGTTCTAACTGGTAGAATCTGATTCACCCTTGGAGGCTGAGCTTCTGAGTGATGCCTTCTCTGACCCCCACCCACCTCCGTGCCCCCAGAAGACATTTCACGCCTTGCTGTCTGTGCTTGATGACCATAGGCAATGTCAGGTTCCTCCGTGAGCAAGCCGGAAGCCAAAAGTGCCCTCTGAATCGTTGGGGACTTGCCACAAAGCTCGTGGTGTTCAGAGGTGTGTGAATGAGCTAAGGCCACCAAGAAGCCTCATCCCCACAACGACGGGCCTACAGTCTGGGTGCTCCAGAAATCATTTCTAGTAGTGCCACAACAAAGCGGTCACAGCCAACCCTTTCAGTCATCGCCCGCCACTGTTGCCAACAGTCAACACCTTTTCACTTTTTAACGTTAATTTTAGGTTTGCGAGGCAAAATGATCGAACTAGGTTTTGCACAGCCTGTGCTTGGCACATTTTTGACACTATGGGGATGTCAGATGGTAACGGTAAAGAGAAGAGTCAAAGTGTTTGCTTTAGGACAGACGCCAAGAGCTTGGTGGGGATGGGAATCAGCACACACTACTGCAACCGCCTGGCTGAGAAAGGACAGTGCCAGGTTCTAGGACAGCCACTGACGACCCTCCCAGCTGCCTGGGACTCATCTGAGAGCCGAGATCTCTTGCCACTTCTTCTCCCTCTCTTGAGAAGATGCTTTCTGTTTACTGTGGGGTCTGAAGCTGAGCCTCACGGCTACTAAATTAAATAAACCTCCATCCTATTCCAACCCTTCAATGATTAGATTCGAATGTGTCCCACATCACTTAGCTAGGAGTCTACCACACACAGATATCCTAAAAAATTTAAATATTGAAATGCCATTTCACTTACCTTCTGTGTTTATATGCTTCAAATTCGGAATCCCTTTCTGTACTTTAGACAGCTCCTTGGGCCTTCGTGGTTCTGATTTCTAACACGGGGCATATGCGGAAGGACGGGAGATGGTGGTGTCTTTGAGTAAGTGTGAGATCCTTTCAGATTCTGTAACTCTATGACTCTGATTACACACATTTACATACATATTCAGTGAAATCTGCCTGTCTCCATCTTCATTTAAAATATACGTATTGGGGGGTTCCTGGTGGCTCAGTCGGTTAAGTGTCTGACCGGCTCAGGTCACGATCTCACAGGTCCAAGCCCTGCGTCAGGCTGTGTGCTGAATGCTTGCTCAGAGCCTGGAGCCTGTTTCAGATTCTGTGTCTCCTTCTCTCTCTGTCCCTCCTCTACCTGTGCTCTGTTTCACTCTGTCTCTCAAAAATAATAAAATAAAATAAATAAAATAGATTAAATAAAATAAATAAAATAAAATAAAAATAATAAATGTGTTGGGGCACCTGGCTGGCTCAGTCAGCAGAGCATGAGACTGCTGTAGGGTCAAGAGTTCAAGTCCCATCATGGTCACAAAGCTTATTTTAAACCAATAAATGAATAAGATAAAATATACATGTCAAGAAGACCATACAGTTCATTCTAGAAGCAAGAGCTGACAATGCCTACTATTGCCCTTACCTTCTTCTAAATTCCGAGTGTACAAAAGATTGTACAATTTCATCTTTGATCTGTTGGCTGATTTCTTAAGAGTTCTGTTTATTTAGCAAACATTATTGGATTGATGCACTAAAGTCTCAACTCCAAAAACAAGTCTTTTTTTCCCCCCGACCCCCCCCGCCAGGTCTAGGTGCTGGCAACTATTTTTGCTATATCATTTGTGTCTCCCTCTTTGCCCCTGAAATCTGAAACGCTTGCTTGGTAAGGTGAATGCCCTGGACAAACACTTGCTGAGTGATGGAAACATATCCATTAATTATACATGCACAAGAAAGGGTTAGTGGGGACCAAGAATAGTCATGCATTTTTAGGAATTCTGAAATAAATCTGGTTCTATTTCTTGTCCAGGGTTGCTATAAGGCAGGGCAAGCACCCATATTGACCGAGCCTTTCTGCAAGTTGGATGCTTTCTACAAAGCATCACAGTCAACTTAATGCTCAGAGCGGCCATGTGAGATGGGCACTGTCAAGGAGGATGCAGAAGACCCGATGCCAGCTCAGCCCAGGCCCCAGAGCATTTGGGGACAAATCAGGACATGCACCTAGAGCTCTAGGATTGCTCAAACCACAGACTGGTGCTGAATTGGTCCTGGTGCCTGCCAAAAACACATATTCCCAGCCACAACCAAGTCACTCTGGATTTACAAAAGTGAGACCGGGAACTGGACATTTTACACAGCTCCCCAGATGCTTCTGATGCTGGAGACTTACAGCCAAAGGGCAGCAACTTAAGGAGTGAGGCCGAGTCCACTCTCCTTAGGAGCCTCCCACCTGCCAATATAAGCAGTAATCACCCTACACTCCGGGGATGCCTCGCGAAGGCACAGGCAATGGAGGAGACCAGTGGCCCTGTCCAGATGCTACTACTTCCTTTTGGACTTCATCACACAGGCAGAGCACCAGGCGGGGCCATGGGAGAGGATGCTGCCAGCGTCACTGTGGGACATTGCCCCTAGAATACAGATGGGCTTGCAGTTCATTGTTGTACCCTGATTCCCCACTCTGTGGCAAGATCACAGGAAGGAGGCTTTTAAGTGAGAAGCCTGGCTCACGTGGAGGTTGGGGGCACCTTCTCCTGAAGGTCTCCTTCAGCCGCTCCCCATTTCCTTGGCCCGGAACAGGAGAAAGATACATGCCTGCTCTCTTCTCACCCTGCATTACTTCCTAGTGCTACAGATTCAAATGCCCATCACACAACAGGATCTCCCAATTTCCCTGGCCTGGCATGACCACCCACACGGGACAGAACCTGTTCAAAGAACTGACCTGCTTCCTTTCATGAAAAAAAGGTCTTCTTTTGAAGCTGTAACAGCTGTTATTTTTGAAAACAGTAAGACATTAGCAAAGTTGAGTGTCAGAATTGCATACATTCTTTAAAATGGACAGTGTCTTCGAGAGACACCTGGGTGGCTCAGTGGGTTAAGCGTCCGACTTCGGCTCAGGTCATGATCTCACAGTCTGTGGGTTCGAGCTCCACACTAGGCTCTGTGCTGACAGCTTAGAGCCTGGATCCTGCTTTGGGTTCTGGGCCTCCCTCTCTATCCCTCCCCTGCTCACACTCTGTCTCTCTCTTTCAAAAACAAATAAATGTTAAAAAAAATTATTTTTAAATAAGTAAAATGGCCAGCATCTTCTACCTCTCTGTGCATTTTGCTCTTCCACAAATTATTTTTTTCTGTCTATCGAAGATGAATAATAATCTCTCACATTTACACAGAACTTTATCATCTTCCAAGTACTTTTACTCATATGATCTCAGATATTTTCTCCTGGCCAGCCAGGGAGGCTGCTCAGACGGGAATCCTGATCTCCATTTTAGCAATGACACAGGAGCAGAGATAGAGTGGCACGTCCATCCACCCAGCTCCACCTGTCCACATAGAGCAGTACCTGCACACAGGTCTTCCAGCTCCAACCGCATCTGACCCTCATAAGAGGCTCTCATTCCAAATAATTTTTGCCCTGAGCAAAGGAGGTCACTTCGGATCCATTACTGGGCGTGTAAGGCCAACTGCTCTTCCCATGACACAGGACATGAGTGGTCCAGTGGCCATGGTTAAGGACAGACCATCTTATCAATAAACAGGGACCCAGATGATGGTGCTGAAGTCAAGACCCTGTTGGAATGCTCATTGCTAGGCCGCTACACATGTAGGTTGAGGAAAACAAAGATAAACAGAAGCTAAGGGGAAGGAAGCCTTGTGTATTTCAGGGAAGCCATGTTCCAGCACTGAATCTACTGGATCGGGCAGCAAGAGCAGAGGATGTCGGGGCTTAGGCTGCGTTCAGGGGACCCCATGGTCAGTGTCACACCAAAAGTAATGCATGGGAATGAAATGACAGCATGCTTCTCAGCCTCTCAAGGTCAGCATTTTAGCAATGTACAGACAGCCTTAGAAATGTGTTAGGAATCTGATTTACACTGGGCTTGGGGGGTGGGGGCTGGTGCAGAGGACCCATGAAGTAAGTTCTAGGTCTAGCGTTCTAGAATGACTCTCCGCACATGGATGCACATCTTTATTGTTGAGATTTCGATGAAAGAAGCCTGAACTCACAGGGTTAGCATGACCGTTTCTTAAGAATGTCACCAAGCACCAGCCTCCGAGCTTGGGATTGCTACTAACCCACAACTAAGGTGTCTGGAGGTTCTAATCAGTAAGGCACGAACTTCCCCCAAGTCAGGCCAGGAAGAAAGGACAGTCTGGTGTGGCACTGAAACACAGCATCTGGCATAGACATTATGACCAAAACATTATGTAGGTGAAAACCACTGCAGTCATAAAGGAACAGATAGATCATGGAGGTCAAGGCTCTAAGACCCATGGAACACAACCACAGCCCACAGCATGTTGCCACAGTATGTAAGCCCTGTGAGTATTTGCTGCTGTGTCCTCAGCCCTCCAAACAGTGTGTGGCCCCTCGAATGCATTCAGTCACTATTTGTGGAAGTAATGAACCTCCTGAGCTGGTCACTGGTCACCTAGAACCAGGACTTCCAAATCAAAGTTAACTAAAACAGCCCTCAGGCCTGCCTCCCCTATTTCCATCTTCTCAGAGGTCAAGTTCTAATGATCTGTGGAGTAAAAACTGTTATGTCTCCATGAAATCTGGGCACTTCTGAGCACAGCATTAGGTGGGCCATTGTGAATCCAGAGCCATGAGACTTCCGGGCTAGCAGACATCTCAGAGGCCACCAGACTCCCCCCCCCCCCCCCCCCCCAGCGTCCCGCGCCGCCCCGGCTCGTCCCACCGCCTGCGCTCTGCGGTTCTCCGCCCCTCGCCGC
>NW_027531904.1:1459391-1513819 GCF_008692635.1 Crocuta crocuta
TACAGGAGTGAGGATGAGGCAGACGCTTAGGGAGGAAAGTTCTAGAACTTAGAACTAGGAAGTGGTAACTGAAGCAATGGGAAAGGTTTTTTTTTCTTAACTGAAAAAAAAAAAAGACTTTGGTTTTGAAAGAGGCATATGGCCTCCTCCCAGGATGCATGAAAAGGCTGAATTAATTGATGCTTCTGCCCAGGTGGGGAGCATGGGGTCTGTCAGTTTCTAAACCTGAAGCCCCTTAATTCCTGGCAATGTGGAATTTTCAATGAGGAGAAGAAAAACTTGAACAGAATCATTAAAAAGCCCCAGAAGGGTTCTCAGACACTAAACAGCTCTCTTCTTCCACAACAGGCTGGTAAAGGAAGGACACAGATTAGATTCCTCAGAAAGATTAAAAAAACAAAAACAAACCCCCCTTGGGCTGGCTTTAGACATTGGAGGAGAATGTGCTCCAGGCAAGACCCATTTTGGGCTTCATGAAACCCAGCTGGCTAGAGGGCCCTCAGACACACAGGAGAAATCCAGAAAACAGATGGGGTGCTTTCCTCTAATGGCAGTCTGGCCCAGGGAGGTTCTGCAGGTACGGGGGAGGCCTGGGGACGCTGGTCCTGACAGTGGCCGGGTCCCAGTTACACCAGAGGGAATGCCTGCAGCCTGCACAGAGCACTGTGTGAGCGCCCCGCTCCACCCTGCCTTGCTGACTAGTGCAGGATGGGGATCAGTCTCCAGGGTCCCTAAACTGTGGTGCTGTCCCAGTCTCCCACCCTGTCCCACCAGCAGCCACCACACCCTACAGGCTCTGGCCAAAAGCACTGGCCCCAGGAGAAGGAAGCAGGTGGGCGCCTCTTCGGGGTCAGGAAAGGGCACCAGATGAGGGCACGTACTCACATCTTACGGACCTCTCATGGAAGAGCTTCTGCTCTTAGGGCCACCATGGGGTCTGGGGCTGCGTAGGCGTTAGCACTCACTCCCGGTTGTGAGTATGGGAGCTCTGTGCTCCCTGTCCGAGCTGTGCTGGAGTGACCTGCCTGGAGCCAGCAGAGCCCAGGCCTCTGCCCTCTGCAAGGTGGTGCTGGAAACTAAAAATCAGTCTGCAGACTGGTTCATGGTTCGCTCTTAGATCCCTCTGCCTGCCTGAGAACCTTCTTGCAATTCATCATTCCATATGCGTATTTACTTGAGTTTATGTATCTTACATTTAAACTGATCTGGGTTTCTACATCCCTTTAGGCCACACAACATGGCTTTTTACCTAACTTGTTTTAACAAAGGGAAGAGTGAAGAAAAAGCGTGACATCCCCTCTGACAAAGTTTACCTTCGCACCACTATCCTCATAATATAGACAGCAAAGAGTGAGTTTTATTGGAGTTGTTACCAGCCTGGTCTTATTTCTTTATATAAATTCATCTAAGGGCCTCCAGGCGACTCATGAGGCCACTAAAGGAAACATGGGTGGCTCCTGAGTGGCCAGCTCAGGTATTAAAGCCTAGACCACGGCTCTGTCTGGGGCTACCTGTACCCACTGGACTAACTGTCCCCAGCGTGGAAAACCACATGCCTGGGAGCCCACTGTTCTGGATTCTTGATCCTGCTAGGCCCCTTTAACTCTGACCTTGAACAAGCCATCAAACTCCCTGAATCTCACTTCCCACCGCTGTGAAATGTAGTGACCATCTTGTCCTGTGTGAGGATTACAGGAGAGTAAATGGAGATCATGTGACACATTATGGCCACTGATAACTGAAAGGGCTATCGGTATTGCGCCGGGACATAACTGAGTAGTGAAGGGGATATTCTCATTGGCCCTTTTCTTGCACGACAGCTACAGGTCACTGCTAGAAGAGACTGAGAAACAAGGCCACCTTTGATGTGTAAGTGGATGAATCCAATGGCCACTGTCATTCTACCCGATCCACCTGCCACCCTAGACGCAGGTGATCCCTCCTCCTCCCAGAGCCCAGACAGCACCTGCTAAAGCCTCCCAGCTGCTCCCTCTGGCCCAGGTCCATCCACTTCCCCCTACGCCCTTGGCAAGGGAGTGTTCCAGGCTCTCTTTCTTGTCTGCACCCACCCACTGGGCCATCTTGTCCAGCCTTGCTGCTTTGGGAACCGTCTCATACAGATGACTCCCAAACTGACACTTCTCCCGGCCTGTGTCCCTGTACCCAAGTCCCCACTCACTGTCTGCGTCTGAAGCTTAGCAGCTCCCAGCACAGGCTCCGGGCCATCCCCCCACCCGCTCAAGTTTGCTCTCTCTACAGACCTCCCCAGCCTAATGGCAGCCCCACCCATCCAGTTACCGAGACCCTCCTTGACTCCTTGAATCAACCGCTCTCCACAAAGAATCCATCCGAATAGGTGTCAGTGCTCCCTTTAAGGTAGGTGCGTGCTACCCCCACCTTACCTGCCTCCGGGATCCCTCTAGGTCCCTGCGTAGAGATGCGCCCCCTACTTGCTCTCCACAGCCTAGTGTCAATGGAGCACACAGGGGCCATCAGATTCTGTCACTTCTCTGCTCAGCACCCTGCCATGGCTCCCCATGAGCTTTCTTGCATAAAGCCAAGATCATCCCGACAGTCAATAAGACCCCATTGACGCTGTGCTTCCTTCGACCCTTCCCTTGCTGGGCCCCAGCCAGGCCAGCATCCCTGTTTCTCTGATCTTCCCTCACCGTCTCTTCATCCCCATGTGGGCATTTATGCCCCTCAGTCTTTCACCCCACGTGTCTACCCAGCTGCCCAAGCTGGCACACGGCTACTTCTCCATGAACAGGGAGGCCACGGAGGCCACGAACTGGGGGATATGGAGTGAAGGATCGCACTGTTGTCCTGGGGGTGGTGAGAAGATGACCATCTTCCTCCAAAGAGTGAAATATTGCAAGGATAGTGTGAATTTCAATGCTTTCTGGCATATGGACAACGTGCTCCAACCTCACCCCCTGCTGGACCATCCACTCTGCTAGTAGGCATGCCTCAGTATCCCCACCCACATGACAGAGATGATGATATCTCACCCGTAGAGTCTTTTGATATACAAGCTTCTTCTGTAAATTTTAAAATTCTGCACAAATTCAACATTGTGAAACTTTCTGTACACTTCTTTCTGTGATCTGTCTTCCACGCTCTGAACCCCAAACCCTGTGCTACCTGCCCGATACGTTGACACAGACGTCCTCTGACACCTCAAAGTCGAAACTGCTCAGACGTGCCTTGGTTTCCCTCATTTCCCCCCTTTCCTCATTTCAGCTTCCCGTCACCCGCCGCCAGCTGCCGGGTGATCATCACCTCTTCCCGATCCTCATCTGCCTCATCCAACCAGACTCCTGTTCTTCTTAGCACTGCTTTTGTGATGCTCCTCAAAGCTGTCTCCTGGCTGCATCTCTGACTTGGTGCTCGTCCTCCTGACGGTCTGCCAGAAGCATCACGATGCCTCCCGAGGGGCCCGCCACCTGCAGCTGCTTCCCACTTCAACCCACCCAGTCACAGCAGCCAGAACTTTCTGCCAAAAACCCAGGGCATCTCCGCTATTCAAAAGCTTCCGATGGGCTTGCCCATGACATACATAGTAAAATCTGACAATCCTCCGCCTCATCCAAAACGCTTCCCTTCCAGCTTCATCTCCATTTATACCCTCACCATGCCTCTACTTCCTCAAAGGCTGGATGCACAGCCCAGCCGAGGCTGTAAAGGATACGCGACACTCAACCTCTCAGCCTCCCCTACAGCTGTTTCACCACCAAGACTACTACACCAAAGCCCTACCCACCCTTCCTTTCGGACTCTGGGATTCCACATCTTCAAGGGAGCATTCCATTCTCTCTCCCATCCCTGGCCCCCATGGTGCCTCATCTCCCCTCATCACCCATGTGCACACACGGTGTGGCCCTCTGGGCTTGAGACAAATCTGGACAAAGTTTAACACTAGCCCCTCTTAGGGGACGGTGTACTCTGGCCCCCGTCTTGACCAAACATCAGTCCCGCAGACACCCAACACAAAACAAGAACCCTACGGGGGCAATGGCCCACGGTTGAGGGCAGGCAGAACATCACCACCACTAACTCCCAGGGCCATCAATTGGCTAACGCGCCATTGAGTCCTGTGTCCATGTCACCTGAGTGGGCATGGCTGACGTCCTTTTTTACCGATGATCTCCTAAGGCACCGCAAAGTCTCTCAGCCACTTGGCCAGCAGTACAGCTCTCAGTCTCGGGAAGATTCTCCAATCTTCCTCCCACAACCCCTGGTCCCTCCAGGACTGACAGTGACATAAGGCCCCCTCAGGGACTTCCCTCAGACACCTCACACTTCCACATTTTGTACAGTGAAATTCCAAAGAGGGTCAAAGCTAGGGGTCCGGGAAAACCTTTGAGGCCTCAAGGAACAGGAGGGCTCATTAGCACAACTGAGCAGCAGAAGCAGCCCCCTTATTTGGGCTTCGAGAAAGCCCTGTCGTCAGATGGCTGGTTTCAAGGAAACAAAATCGGCTCGTGTTCCTGCTGTGCACTGCGTAAGTTCTAAAAGGTTAACGTAATTAACATTTTCTTTTTTCTCATGCTTTTCAAATCCTTTTTATACTGCTAATATTTCTCCACTGACTCATCCCTTTGGAGGAAAAAAACAACAACAAAGAAACAACCCTGTGTTTAGCTCCTTTAAAGACTTCATAGATTTCCTTGGTCTTTCTTCTTCCTTGCCCTAACCTTTCACGTGGGGACCCCCGGCACAAGCAAACGAAGCCCACATACTGGAGATCCTCTGTGCAGAACGTGTCTTTAACGGGCTACCGGACATTCAGAGCGCTCATGAAATGTCCTCCCCGCGTCCGTCCCGTACAGGGCGGAACCGAGCTCAGGCAAGATGCCAACCTGCAGCGAGGGTTCATTTAGGTAATTCACAAAACACGTTCATTTCAGGATGAACACACCAGGGGCCCAAAGGTTGGCATCTGCTTCTCAGGCCATCAGACCACTGGGCAAAGAGTGCTTCTCGTCCCCACGGTACAGTTTTGACACCTCGGTGGTGTCCTCAGGACATGCGAGGCGCCGGAGAGGTCCCATGGGGCACTGGAGAAGCATGGCTGGGCTTCGGGAGATGTGGGTTCCAATCCCCCTCTGCAGCGGTGGGTGTGACTTAAGGCAGCCTTTAACTCTGGCAGACCGCAGTCTCCTCCCTCTGTAAATTCAAGCTCTGGGGAGCGTCGGATTCTCAGACCCCTGTTAGACCTAAAATTTTCCAAATCTTTCAGCCCTCAGGGCAGAATCCTTCCAAGGTTGCCATCGGGTTTCCATGGTTCCATCAGCCGGAATGATAGCAGGTTTTTAAATCATTTTAAGCAACTGTAGTGACCGTGCTCTTTGCTGTGGCTCTGGCAAGATGCCACGATCCTCTCCCCCGACCTTCTCAACCCGGGTTTCTGCCACGGGCTCTGCGGAAGGCGAGAAGTTGTCCACCGTGCATTCCCAGGATGAAATTTTGTATTTTGCAAAGGTCGTTTCCCTTGCTATTTGTTTGAGAAAAGCATCAGTGCATAAATCTCAAAGCCGCTGAAGGGAAAAAAAAAATATCCAACTGTGTCTAACATGCAGCTTTTGAAAACCAACTAACCCTTTGGGGCATTTTGCAGAATAAAATACACAGAAAGAATCAACAGGAGGGTGGCATTTAAATTATTCAAAGGAACATCATTAAAGCAAACTTTGCTGTGCTGGTGGGGGCCTGGGTAGAGCCCATGTTCAAGATAAATGCACAACTCCTTTGGGACTCCTAGTACCAATTGTTACAAAATTATAGCCCAGAACATTTTATTAGAGCAATAATGCACCTTAAGAAACATAACTGGGCAGGCAGCTGCAATTCTGAATCATTCCTAGGTAATTGACCTGTGGCCTCTAGGCTCACAGACGTGTCACCTGAGCCCAGAAGGAGCCTGATTGAATCATAGATCTTTTACTCTTCATAATAGTAGATGGAAAAGTTCCATTAAAATGTATTTGGAGGCACCTGAGTGACTCAGTCTGTTAAGTGTCCGACATCGGCTCAGGTGATGAGCTCACGGTTAGTGGGTTCGAGCCCCGCATCAGGCTCTGTGCTGACAGCTCAGAGCCTGGGGGCTGCTTCGGATTCTGTGTCTCCCTCTCTGTCTGCCCCTCCCTCACTTGTGTTCTTTCTCCGTGTCTCAAACATAAGTTTTTTTTTTTAATATTTTTTTATTTCTGAGAGAGAGACAGTGTGAGCAGGGGAGGGTCAGAGAGAGAGGGAGACACAGAATCTGAAGCAGGCTCCAGGCTCTGAGCTAGCTGTCAGCACAGAGCCCGACGCAGGGCTCAAACCCACGAACTGTGCGATCATGACCTGAGCCAACTGAGCCACCCAGGTGCCCCCATAATGTATTTTTTAAAAACGTATATGAAGGCAAGAGTTCAGGCTTCAGCTGGATGGGAACTCAGCTCCTTAGGGCAGATGTCATTCACAAAATCTTATAAAATCATTCATTCATACAGTGTTGGCTTGACTACATATATGTGATCAGGAAAAAAAATACTAGGGGGAAAAAAACAGACAAAACTGTACTTTATCCCTGCGATGTGGGAAAATAGAGGATTCTTATTTTCCTTGTTAGTCTCTATTATGTTTCCAAATTTTCTATGGGGAGGATGTATTCCCTTGGGAGAAAACAAACATTTTTCAAAAGCAAATGTTCACATGGGCCTTTGCCCAGGCAATGACTACAGCTAAGGAGGTAAAAGATGCGAAACGGAAAGCTTGGATGTGGACACTCACCAAGCCCAGGTCCGATCCCTGCTCTGCCCCCCTTCCCCCCTCCCCCGCAAGGATCTTTAATTCCCAGAACACGGTGACCCTGTGTCTCATGCTCACCACGGTGTAAGGGCCTGGCTGGGCGGGCCAAACGATCTCTGACAGCTGTTCCCACATCACTAGGGACAAATCCTAAATTTGGCATCCTCTAAAAGGGAACATGTTTCCTTTCTTCTCCCTGGTCCGAGATCTGGCTTGTAAATACAACAGGCTGCGGACAGTTTTCAAATAAGCATGTTCCATCCAGAGAAAGCCATCCAGGGATGATAGCACAACTTTCCCAGTAGAGATTCCATTTACTGCCTCTTCTTTAAGAAATTACTTGGCAACAGGATGTAATTGAATTAAAGTATTTACTTGAACATATACCCTCCAGAGCCTGAAAGAAACAGGATATTCTTCTAAGCAACTGGCAGTTTGGGGGAGAGGCTTGTCTGGCCATGGGTCAGACTTGCTCTGACGTTTAAACACACACGTGGGCTCACGGGTTCACACACACACCCCTCTTTCTGAAGCAACAAGTCGAGATCTCTTAAGAGATACACCAGCAGAAAGCAACATGCTCTCATTTCCGGGTCCTACAAAAATTCTCAGGAACACCAACTCCAGCATTCTGCACTTGGCCTTGGAAACCATGGAAAAAGCCCCAGTTGCAGCCTGTTCCCCTGAAAATTAGAAGCAGTGATTCCATTATGGAATAAAACCCACCTAGGGGGAAAAAAAAAAAAAAGGCCTGATCNAGGTATTGTATATTTGAGCCGTTTGAATATTGCATTAAATCCAGTGTCCCAGTGGTCTTCTTTCTAGATTAGGACATTTACCAATTTGCTGTTGGGATGTGTTTTTCTTTCCTTTTCCCCTTTTGTTTCTGTTTTAGTAAAAGTGTATCCCCAGGACCTAAAACATTCTCCGGTGCTGTCGGCCATCAATAAATATTTATTGATGAATGGAGCATGGCAGGGCAAGGCCTCTGAGCATCAAGGATCAGGTGCATGTCTCTTCCAGGGTCCAGCAGATCGAGGCCAGGTTGGAGGGGCAGATTTCAGCGCTGGTGGTTTTTCACGTTGGTGCTAGTAGGGTCCAGAGGCTTGGGCTCTGGTTCCGATGAGACTGGCCTCTGGCTAGAGACAAGAAGCAAATCACTGAAAGCCTGTACCTGCCCCTGTCACCTCTGTCATGACCTGGACCTGACAAACACCTGACCAGCGACCTATGCCTCACACCTCCCTCTCTCCCTCCACGAGCCTCCTCGGTCTCCTCTCCTCCATCGTGCCTTGCAGCACTCAGTGTGATCAGCAGCAAGTCAGCAGAAGGGACTGGTCTGCTCACTGCTAATCCTTGGCCCAGATTCTCAGGAAGATTCTCAAACAGGTGGTTTATGCATACCGAGGAGGACACTGATGAAAAGAGGCAACGCAGGCTCTAAATGATGCACAGCCTCTCCATGTGCTCTGCAATAAAGCGTCCCTCTTGCACACGTGTAGAATGCAGATGATGAACCCAAGAACCCAAGATGCAGAAAGGTACACTCTGCAGTGCCCTTGTGGTTTCCGCCCGTTGTTGGACCGATCATTTCGTGCCGTACCGCGCACGATCGGTTTCCAGCCTGTGCCAACTGCTTAGCTTGTGTGGAAAGTGTGCCTTTATGTTTTCATTCAGGTCATGGATAAAACTGTGGAATGGCACAAAGCCAAAGGAAGACACCAGTGGCGGCCCACACCAGAGGTATTTGTAGACCAATGCCAATCTAATACGAATCCTATAGGGGCAGTGTAGCATTGTGGTTAAGAGCATGGTTACGAGCGGCAAAGAAACTGGGGCGGGACTCCTCTTCTGGTACTCCTGGCCATGCAACCTTGGGCAAGTTGCTTAATCTCTCTGAGCTTCAATCTGCTCATCCACAATATAGGAAAAATCATGAGAGAGTACCTTTTTCACGTGGTTGATCTGAGGATTCTATGGGACAACATATATAAAAGCCTTAGCCTGCATCAAACACATGACTTCTCTCTCCATAAATGGAAGAAACGTGTTATTTAACAAGTTCCCAAGGACACGATGAGAAAATTTGTTGACACATAGCCAGGTAATCATATCTTGGGCATCAGTTTGATATAACAGCGATTCTATCAGAAATGTAATGCATTGACTTGGCCCTGCTTGTTTTTAGAGAGCTCGTGACAATTCCCAGTCATCTTCAACCGAAGCGCCCCATCTGTTTACTAATCCACTCTGGACATTTGGTGGAGAATGCTGTCACTCTCTCCCGCGTGTTGCCTATTATGTCCAGAAGCCTTCTTTTCCTGCTTCATACAAACCATGACAACTTTGTGATCTCCTTTTCCTCATTCCCTGGATTTTTTTTTTTTTTTTTTTTTTTAAAGAACCAGGATCTATGAGCTGATTTCTCCAAACTCCCTTAAGAAAATACAAAACAGAATTCAGGGCTCCGTGCTACTTTCTTTTAATTACTCTGGACTCCAGCTGCTCTGTGAACCTGTTTGCCCCACCCTTTCTGTTTTAAGGCATTCTAATCAGTGAGGAAAATGCAAATGAAACAAGAGCTGGCTGGTTCCACTTTCTGTCATCTGTTACACTCACCACCTGCTCTGTCACTTCTGTCCCCTAAGCGAGAAACTTCTTAAAGATTCAGAAGTGGAAGAGCCCATTCAGAAAGCAAACAAACGCAAATAAACACAAACCTGCCTTCCAATCCTTCTTTCTCCCACTTGGCAGATAAGAAAACCAAGGCTCCAGTCTGTGGCTAAATCTATTAAACCAATCAAATCGAGAGGTCATATCCTGCTTCAAGCATCACCAGATATAGCACCAGAAGAGTCCCTGTCCCCACATGTGGGGACCAGTGTTGGGCAATGGCTTGGGCATCCGAAACTTCCTCTGCTGGACGGAGGGCAGAGTTTTCCAGGACAGAAGAAACAGGCAAAGGGACTGAGATATGTAAACAGAGCCAGTAAAAGATCACCCTTGGCCAATAAAATGCTTTTATGAGGTAATTAGCAGTTCATAAAATCTGCTAAGTAACTTAGAAACCTCTCCACCACTTCTTTGTGTTTTCCGCTACTAAAGGGCCCTGGGGAAATATTAGCTCTTACTCGGGTGATGAATCACACAATACTGGCAAGGTAGATAGCAGCCACTCACAGGGTGGAGAACTTAGAAAATTCCATCTGCTTTGCTGACTGATAATCTCAAGTAACCCTGGTTTAACAGTAAACTGTCACAGGAGACCGTTACAGGTCAGGGAAGGAAGAGAACAGACAGTGGCCTGAAACAAAGACTCATCTCCTTCCCACATGGTATGGGGTAGACCTGCCTTGCAGAATGACGTCCAAAATTAAACATCAAGAATGTTTGGTGTCTGGCTCCATGCCTAGCACTGCCCCAAAACACAGGTGGCTGCCATCGATATGTTTGCTGGCCACAGGAGGGCCGTTGTTTGATATCAGCACTCATGAGTGCCCAATGTCCCTCCAGTATTCTTCTTGAGAACCCTATGAAGTATCACCCATAGCCTTTTTTTTTTTCTAATTTTTTTTTCCTAATACAGACAGAGCACAAGCAGGGAAGGGCAGAGAGAGAAGGAGAAACAGAATCTGAAGAAGGCTCCAGGCTCTGAGCTGTTAGCACAGAGCCTGATGCGGGGCTCGAACCCATGAACCGCAAGATCATAACAGGAACCCAAGTGGATGCTTAACTGACTGACCTACACAGGTGCCCCTCACCCACAGCCTTAAGGTGAGAGCCTCAGACTTCGGGAAGGATGCGCCTGACTCACCATTGAGCCTCTCATCCTGCTCTGCTTTCATTAGAGCACTTGTTACTACTGTTATTTTTTCTTTTAAATGTTTATTTTTGAGAGAGCACAAGAGGCAGGGGCAGGGGTGCGGGGGAGACAGAGGATCCCAAGCAGGCTCTGCACTGACTGGAGTGAGCCTGATGTGGGGCTCGAACTCATGAAACCACGAGATCATGACCTGAGCTGAAGTTGGACACTCAACAGACTGAGCCACCCAGGTGCCCTGTTACTACTGTTATTTTGTTCCTTTTTTTGGTTTGTTTTCATCTCTCTTACACCAGGGTGTAAGTTCCATGAACCCCGAGACCTTCTATTTCCATGGCTGCGTCCCCAGGACTCCGAGAAGTGCTTGACACACAGTAGGGACTCAATAAACATTTGTTAGATCGAGAAATGTGTGGGTCAAGGAATACAAACACACACACATCACTTCACATGAACACATATCAACATACAGTAGGAGGAATTTCACTTAAATACAGATTGCTGTGGATTCCAAAATAAAGAAGTCCGAACTCGTTGGACGGCATAATATTTTCATAAATATCCCAAAGGACCTGAGGCTCAGTTAACTCTGAGGACTAGCTGGGAGGGCATGGGGGGCCCCATCCCCCGTCACCTCTCAGCCAATCACCTCTATTTAGAAGACTATAGAAACGAAAAGAAAAGAGAGATCTGATAAGAAATCACTGAGATTAACTCTGCCCATGACATGGAAGGTAGTAGGGTCGCATCAGTTTCTTTAATTTGTTTTTTCCTTTGTTTTTTCACTCATCAGGGGACAGACCTATGCTATGTCCGGGGCCCTGCAGCCAGGACCCACAGCAGGGAAGAGACCATGTAAAGCACCACGTACTAAGCCAGGCATGCAGGCTGCTCTGGGGGCCCCACACACAGGGGAACCAGGCAAGGGTCTCAGCCTCAGAAGACAGAGCTCAGACACCACGCAGGATCACAACCAGTGAGATGAGGACTGAACCCTCCAGAAGGATTTCCTGAAGCAGGAGGGTAAAATCAGTTCCAATTTTCAAAGGTGTTTATTAAAAGTCAATCTCTCTTTTACAGACAAATTTTATGCAAATTCCACGTTTATGCTCCTGCAGGTTACCAAAAGATGAAGAAGAGATTTAATGTTTTAAAGGACAATGAACTTCGGTCCCCTAGTTAAAAAAAAAAACATGACCAGGCTAGCTGTTTGGCCCCAATGTGACCATTTAGGATGTAAGCAGCTACTAGACTCTGTATGTTGTATAAAGAAGGGGAGATTCCATTTAAGTGGAGTCTTATCCTTAGGAGGAGAAGCATCAAGAAACCCTTGAGAGGCTTTAGCATACTCACCACCTAACCCCTCATGTCACACTTACAGAAGCAGGAAACCCAAAGGGACCCTCAGAGTTCTGGTTCAGACCCTTCCCTGCAGTCACGTGACCCTGAGAAAGCTACTCAATTTCTTGGAGCTTCCACTCTTGCAAAATGGGTTCTGGTTTCCTGGGATAACTACCCCACTCTGATTCCACACAACCAGCTGTCTGCAAGAATCTGATTCTCTACAGGCTGTGCCCCAGTGCCCTTGAATGCGCGACGACACTGCATGCTTCCTGACTCCCCAACCAGAGGGCACGGCTTGTTTTCCGTTCCCAAACACAACCGGTCTAATCTGCATACTGCACCTAAGTCGGCAAGAAAAATTATATAGCTGGAGGCTAAAAATAATTCTGGAAAAAAAAACACCTCTAAATATCCAACTTCCTTTGCTAAAAATCTGTCCTTTTTAAAGTCAGGAATTTCTCGGTATTGCTCGAATATTATACTTTTCTCCCCCTCCCTCCGAGGGTTCTTCAGGATTTTATGCCAACGGATGGGAACTTTGGATTCAGACAGGATTTCCTGCCCTATCTCTGCACCTTCTGACTGAATCTACTCTCAAAGCAATAAAATGCATCATTGATTTTGTCTTCCTGCCACTCTCAGAAGGGGGGGGAGTCTCTCACTACAAATGGGCTATGAGTTTTGTCTTCTAAAACCTGGGGCATCACTATAATAAATGGCACGGAACGGCAAGGCCCTCTGGCGCCTTCCCACCAGCTCCCTCTGCCTGGGTTCTCGATGCCCTTGACACCTGCCTCCCTTCAGGTCATCATTAGAGAGAAAATAACATGAGAGTTTATATGAACAGCTCTCCAGAGTGGGACCCGCTTCAGGGCAGGGCTGTGCCTCATTCATTTTTGTGGCCTTAATGCTCAGCCCATAATAGGAGCTCAATAAATCTCAGATGAATGAATGAGTGAATACTAAATGAAGGGAGACCACACTTTTAATGGCACATAATAGGAGCCCATAAATCACAGATGAATGAATGAGTGAATACTAAATGAAGGAAGGGAAACCACACCTTTAATGGCACATAATAGGAGCCCATAAATCACAGATGAATGAATGAATGAATGAATGAATGCATACCACACCTTTAAGGCAGACACATTACTCTCCGGCCACCCAAAAACGTGCTATAGGGACATAGCAACAGACACCACAATCGTGTCAACATTGGAGGGCTTGGGGCTGTCACTCCTTGAGAACTGGCTACTGTCTGGGGAATCCCGTGTGCTAACTCATTTTATCCTCACCAGAACTCTCTGACTGGGAGAGAATATGTAATTTACATGAGGTCACACAACAATGAAGCCAGGGTTGTTTTTTGTTTAACTGCCATTAGAATCACATCTTATGCACCCCAGAACCAAATGATCGAACAGATTTCTAAGGTGGCTTGAGAGAATACATATCTTTGGAACACATTACGCTGTGCACTGGGTTTGCCAAATGCTCTATGAAAAGATGTGGACACAGGCGTCTTCTGAGCACTGATGTCAAAGAGAAGGCAGCCGGGCTCCTGTCACCAGTCTGCCTACTGGGGCAGGCTTGCGCTCTCGCTCGCGCTCGCGCTCTCTCTCTCTCTCTCTCTCTCTGCAGGAGAGTGCTGGGCCCACCCTCCCTTCTCCCTGTCTCTCTGGCTCCCTTCTTCCATCAATAACACCCACACAGAATCCAACGTGTGAGTCGATGGCGGTCACGGTTACCATGTAAGAAAATGGAAAAAGAATCTGACTGCTTTTCAGTGCCAGTTAACCCCAAAACCCGTGACGTACTTTTTTCACCTTGCCAGGGCAGGGGTCATGCGGGCCGGCCCATGTGGTTTCAGGAATCTGGTGTTTCTGCCAAATAAATCTGTTGAGACTGTCCTGTTAATTCACTGAGACAGATTTCAATATTGCTTCAAGCCAGAAGCTTCAGGACATGGCAAAGGTGTGTGCTATGGGGAAAAAATACCGTTGGAGCTTATCAGTCTACCTGGCTGGTAAAAAACTGGACTCAGAGAGAGGCATGGGTCCTGGACATATGACAGCTGGGAATATCTGTCCCCGCCTTGAAGCTGGGACACGTGCTAGTCAAGACAATGGGAGAAGGGTGCCGGGTCTCTGAAAGCATGCTCTCTCCGACACCCTGTATGCATGTCTCTTCCCCCGCATGGTCCTGTGTGACCTGTGCTTTGGGGAACAATGGGAGGGCACAGTCTTCACTGCCCTGACATGAAGACCACTATGACCCCTTTCTCTTCTTCCACTCACAGGCACCACTAAAACCTTAGGTCTGCCCCAGAGGACAGCATATAGACGCATTGAGGCAGAGTTCAGACACCCCGTGAGCAGCTGGGTTGGACTGGGTCTTACCATATGACATGGGCGGGATCTCCAGGCAGCCTCTGTGCAGGGCTGAGCCAGACAATGGTTGGAGGCGATCCTCAGTGTAGGGGACAAAGGGCCTCCTTTTCCTGCCTGCCTATGAATCTTCACCATCAGGTAAATGGAGGATCATCAGGCAGGCCGCAAGAGGAGGGTGTTCTCAAAGGAGAAATCAATCACCCTCCCCCACATCTCTGCCAGCAAACTCTCGGTCACCCTTCTGGCCTCACCCCAAAGTCTTCCTGCTGTCCCATAAGTGCTTCAAGCTCCACCAGCTCATCCGGGCCTCGGGCAGGGCTTGGCCAGAGCAGTAACTAACAAAGTTCATAAGTAAAAAGTCATCTCTAAGGAGAACAAAAGGGAAAGGGCGGGACTAGTGTTTATTGAACACTGAACAACACAGAGCTCCACGCTTTAACTCTTCTGCCTCTCCCACCAACTTCATGAAGTCTGTTTTTTTTTTTTTAATATTTTTATTTATTTCTAGGATAGAGAGAGACAGCGTGAACAGGGGAGGGTCAGAGAGAGGGAGATACAGACTCTGAAACAGGCTCCAGGCCCTGAGCTGGCAGTCAGCACAGAGCCCGACGTGGGGCTCGAACCCACAAACTGCGAGATCATGACCCAAGCGAAAGTCGGACGCTTAACCGACTAAGCCACCCAGGCGCCCCACATGAAGTCTGTATTCTTATCATCCCGAGTTAGGAGAGAGCAGAGGCTTTGAGACTGGAGTCAGGCATGTGGTTTGCTCAAGGCCACAGAGCTGATGGGCAGCAGGTGCCAGATTCCGAGGCAGGGCTCCGGCTCCAGGGCACAGGGAGTGGGCGCTTCCACAAGCCAGAGAGAGAGAGAGAGAGAGGCGCCCTGGCACCTCCCCCAGGCCTTGGGGGAGGGGGTGAGAACAGTCCCAGGGGAAAACTCAAGACTGACCTGACTTGCAGATGCAACTTCTATGTGCACAGGTGACCGGACAGTCAAAGCCACCTGGCGGCACTGAAAGCAGCAGCCGGCCAGCCGGGGGAGCCCCCACGAGGAGTAGCGTCAGCCCCCTTCCAGGACGCACACACCTGCACCCCTGGTTAATGACGCAGACGCCCCTAGTGTAGGTCTCTGCGCATAGTGGCAATTCAGCTGGAACCCTCTAAAAATAGCCTCTTGGGGAGAAAAAAAAAAAGGCCCATGCAGAGCCTTGCCCCAGGCCAGGCACCAGGCACAGGGCGAGTGCCAGCAGTGGGATCAGATGCTGCAGTCACATTACTGTCGCTGAGAAACACCCAGCTCACAACCAACAGCCACAATAGCCTGGCACTGAGGTTTCCATGGCTGCTGGTGGGCCTGGGGAGGATGCTCGGGGGTGGGGGGAGGCATTCTTGCACTCGATGCCTTCATCAGGCTCTGCCCTGTGCTCGCCAGTCGGGTGGGTCTCTCTCCAGTCACTTTTCCTGGCTCCTGCGGCAGCTCTGGATTATCTGCCAGGAGGCTGGTGAGAGCATGGATTTGAACCTGGCTGTGGAATTCAGAGCTTCCATTTCTTGCAGAAGGAGAGTGGCAGTGTCACAAGGTGATGGCAGCCAGCTGCTGCTGACACCACGAGCGAGGCTTGTGGGGCATGGAGACAGAACGGGCTGGAAGGAGTTGCCAGCCCCGGCGGTGAAGACCTGAAGCTGGACCACACAAGGTCACGGTTCCTAATCACCCGCAGGGCCCCTGCGTCCCACGGGCCACCTTACGTAGTAACAGAGGGATGGTGCGGACCGGAGCCCCCTCATCCGGGAAACCGAGTGACTTGCCTACAGCCATGCAGCTACTTAGCGGCAGGGCTTCTAAGTACAAAGCGGCTGATGTGCATCCTGTGGCCTCCCACCGCACCTCTCCCTCCCCGGGCCCCGCCCTGTGCCTATTACCTCCAGCCTTTCTCTGTCCCTCAGTGGCCTCGAACCCCCACAGCTGGCCCCGCCTCGGGCACAGTGCAGCCCTGACCCCCGTCACCACCATCTCTACTCCATCCCTGCAGCCTCAGTTTGCAGCCCTCATCCCTGAACACCTGGCCCCCAGCCTTTTCCACCCGCCGCCTGCTTAGCTCCCTTCTTTTAAGAAGCTCCCTTTTAACATCTCCAAACCCAGTTTGGGGCTTCCCCCTGCATTTCGGCTAGTACTCGTATATCCCATGTAGGCTCACTCACAGGAAGCCTCCAGCCCTCCAGCCTCACCTACTGGAGCAAACCCAACACAGGGTCCCCGTGCACGTTCCCTGAACATAGCAAGGAGCGCCACGTGTCCCCAAGGGCTTGCCTCACACTCCGTCTTCTCACGGATTCCAGAGCCAGTGATCCCGTACAACAGTCTCTTTGGAATCTCTTGTCCCTAAATGTCCACCTGTGCCTTCTCTCTCCCTTTCCGAACCCCACCGCCAGCACCTTTTCTTTGTGCCCGGGAAGACATGGGCTATTTGCTGCAAGCACCCATGGTCGGCCCTCCACACCCTCAAATATTCACCTCACCCCCATTTTGCTCCACTGCCCCACAGGGGATAATGGCGTTGCACTGTGAGGCTAAACCCCCTGCTAGTGTGCAGGCCTCTCCCACCTTCTCCAGAGCACCCTCCACGCAGCACCCCCTTTCTCTTTGGCGTGTGCAGTCACCCCCTTCACTGTCGGGGAGCAAGATCTGGACTCATAGCTTTGGAAGACTGTTGACCACTCTGGTTAGACTTTTCCACCACCACCCATGCTTTCCCTACCTACTTAATCCCAGCTCCTCAAGCTCTATGGAAGCCACCTTCTTGAAACTTCTCTAGACCTTTGAGGGATCAACTCCAACAACCAGACCTTAACTTTCATTCTCTAATCTCCCGGAATCAACCCCAACTGTCCACATGTGGGGTTTGCTTCTTTGTACTCTCTTTGTCGGTCTCCTTTGCAAGTAGCACCCTGAGTGCTTTCTATGGCTTCTTCCTAACTTGGGGTCTTCCTCTATCTGCTCCTTCCTCTCCAGTCACACGTGGGTGGTGGAGTGGCTGAATGCCTGCGTTCCTTCCTTACACGCTTCTCGACTGAAGTGGTCTCCACCATCATTTCTAGCAAGATCTGCTCTTCAGAGGAGAGTTTCAAGTGTATGACGCAGCCCTGACCTCTCCCGTTATCTTATCCTCACCTAACTCGTCTGGAGACATCAACATTCAGATGCCCATCGCCGCTTCAATCCACCCACTCGGAGCTCATCCACCAGCTCCTCCCATCTCCCCCTCCCCCTCCTTTTGTGGCCGTGACCAGCTGTGACTCACACACTCAGTCCTCAGCATTCCCCGCCCCCCCCCCCCCCCGGTTGCCTCCACTCTTGCTTTGATGGCTCTCTGGCATCCATTCTTTCTCATTTCCAATGCCACCATCCTATTCACCTTAACTCATTCTTTAAGCCATGCCATAGTTCCTTACATTGGTCTCTGTGTGTCCCATTTGCTGTGTCAAAGTACACAGGCCCTGGATTCTCCCATCACCTAAATCAGGACTAGCCTCTTTCTTTGGCCTTCAGAGCCTTTCCTGGTCACAACCAACACACCTGCAGCAGCAGAACCTGGTTTGCTAAGTCCCAGTCTTGCCTCCCTGAGCCTTGTCCACACTGTTTTCTTGCCTATAAGGTTCACCTCTCGCCATTGGGCCCGACACAATCTTCCAAGCACAGCAGAACTTTCATCTCCTCCTTGAAGGTGGCCTCACCTGAACCTCTTTCTCACCACCCTTGGATTCTCTAACAAGTAAGGTCTGTACGATTCATTTGTAAATCACTCATGTATCTGCTTCTAGTAGCTCTTCTAGTGGCCATGTTTATTCTTCTTACGTCCAACTAAACTACCAGCTCCTGCCTTCACTAGGTTTCCTGGCTGTTGTTTCTGGATCTGGAAGCATCCACCTACAAGCTTCGTGGGTCGAAGTGGCCGGGCGCCCCAGCCCCATCAGCCAGCAGGGACTAGACTCAGTGCTAGGGTCGGTATGCAGAGGCGACGCCCCCAACTGTGACCCTCAGCACAAGGCAGGCTGTTCGCCTCACCGCCAAGCGGAAGCACTGGCTTCTGCCCCAACTTACTGCCCACGTCACATTCCAGCTCTCCTGTGGAAATGGAAGGTGCTTCGGAGCCAAGCCTACTAACGTCATGATGGAAGGTGGCCAGTATATGTTTACCAAGACACTCAGCCCCAGGCCTAAGCTCTTCCTTGCCTGCCTTGAGGATGGACCTTGACTGTCTCAGGTCATTGCAAACAGTCCTCTCTGGAACAGAAACCGCTACTCATCTGCCTTCAAGTATGTCCTACTGTCCAAAGCTGCTTAGACATGGAACAGAGTAAGAGCGTGCCGACCACTCTGGGGACTGGACCTACCATCCAGCCAAATGGGTCTCCACCATATCAGAGCCCTGCCTGGTCCTCCTCACTTCCCCCGCCTTCCTCTCCCTCTCCATCCCGCACCCCACCCCCCACCTCACCAGCGGCCATGTTGCTGAATTCCCAGAACACCTGGAGCCTGAAAAAAAAATCCCCACATTCTCCATCTACGGAGAAGGACATCCCCAAAAGTTCCATTTCCCCCACCTCCTCCATCAGAGAGCCTGGCACCCCAGGCACTCAGGAACTTGCATTAATTTGATTTTCGAAGGCGAGTGTCTGCGTGGGCAGATGGAACAGGAGGGGGTGGGCTTTTTGGCCACCAGGATGGAGGAGAAGGCAGGTTTGCTTCCTCCCATTGCTCTTTAACCACTGAGCCTCTTTTTCCTAGTGCTGTTTGAACACCACTTCTAAGAGGCCTGGCTGATTTCCTGTGTTTGCAGGGCCCGGGGCAAGTACAGTTCAGTGCCCATAATAGCAATAAATTATGACTGTAATTTAAACTGCAGGCCTGGAAAGAAAACCCTAATCTAGGGCATTTTCACCCCTACAGCCTTCCAAAGAGAGCCAGTTTTCTTTCCAGCTCTTTCTCTGGCTCTTTGCACCCACGCTTCACATCCATGCCCAGGTATTCGGCTCAGAGCAGAGTGGTGTTTAAAAGAGCCAGCAGGTGGCCAGATGCCCACACAGCCCGCTGAGCAGTGGGAGACCGAGGGGGCCTGACCCACCACTTCCTTACTTTCCCTTCTCTTCTAGGGTGGCGACAAAGGCACAGACTTGTACCCTTGTATGTCTCCCCTGCCATCGTCCAGATGAAAGGAAACGGGGTTATGCTGAGGCTTCTGCCTAGATTAGGGAAGATGTTCTGGAAGCCTCGGCCTGGCTTGCTGGGGGCTTTGTCATCACAGTTTCCATTGCCGGTGAGCACCTACTGTGTGCCCAGCCTTTTACATGCACTATCCAACTCCACGCCTGCCAGCCTTCTGTCACTCATTAGGTGAACACTAGTCTTACACCATTTGGCAAGGGGAGAAACTGAAGCTCAGAGAGGTCCAGCGTCTTGCCTCAAAGTCACAGAGCCTTGTGAAGCAAGTCCAGGAATTAAACCCATTGGGTTAGACATCAAGTTCAAGGCCTTCTCCCAACATGCTCTAGCCAGCAGGATGTTTGAAGGTCCTTTTGGACTTCACAGGATTCTGACGAGTCTATGTCTCAGCTGGATTCAAAACCAAGTAAAGCGGCTTGATTATAAGTGACATTCTCCGTATCCCTGGAAAATGATCTGCATATTTGCAAAGGTTTTTTTATTTTTTATTTTGAAGATTTTTAAAAATGTTTTATTTATTTTTGAGAGAGAGTGTGCAAGCAGGGAAGGGGCAGGTGTGTGTATGTGCGGTGGGGAATAGAGGATCCAAAGCAGGCCCCGTGCTGACAGCAGCTAGCCCAATGTAGGGCTCACACTCATGAACCATGAGATCATGACCTGAGCCGAAGTTGGATGCTCAACTGACTGACCCACCCAGGTGTCCCTAAAAAGCTTATATTGAGAGCGAGAGAGTGAGCAAGTGAATCCCAAGCAGGTTCCATACTTTCGGCACAGATCCCAATGCGGGGCTGGAACTCACAAACTGAGACTGTGACCTGAGCTGAAATCAAGAGTCAGATGCTTAACCGACTGAGCCACCCAGGTCCCCTCCTTTTGCATATTTAAAATTTTTTTTAAGTGTTTAATTTTTTTTAGAGAGAGACAGAGTATGAGTGGTGGGGGAGGAGGGCAGTGAGAGAGAGGGAGGGGCAGAATCCGAAGCAGGCTGCAGGCTCTGAGCTGTCAGCACAGAGCCGATGCTGGGCTCGAACTCGTGAACTGGGAGATCAATGACCTGAGCTGTAGTTGGACGCTGAACTGACTGAGCCACCCAGGCACCACCCCCTTTTGCATATTTTTAATGGTTTATGTTTTTGGCTGACAAGTATAAGTCAGGTGATGGCCTGGGCATGTCTCGGCAAGTAAGAGCTCCCTGCGCAGTGCTACAGAGCACATGAGCCCACAGGGACAGAACTCACTGCATCTGGCCTTTCTCGGGACCAGGGTCCTTGACTCAGGAGGCCCACAGGACTGGGATCAAGGTCTCACTTCCCTGTCATGCAGCAGCCAACCCAGCACCTGGCCCAAAGGACACGCCCATATCACAGAAAGACCAGAGGAAAAGAGCACATGCTCTCCCCTCAGCAGCAGGCTGTGTGATGCAGAGCACACCTCAACCTGTGTGAGCCTCCGTGTTCCCATCGGTGAAATGGGAATAACAATACCAAACCCACTGCACTGCTGAGATTCGTGGGGAGTTCGTGGAACCTGAGCTTAGAATTCATTCTCCCTTTGGACTAAGAGCCCCTTCCTGCTGCCCTAGGGGCTCTGGCAAAGGTACCCTCTCTGGCAGCTTCAGGGTCTCCTGGGCACCTGCACACGGCTCCAGCATGGCGGGTCCCAGACCATCTTTCTCAAGATATCAGAACTGGCAGATCAGGTGACTTGGAATCTTCCAGCTTCAGTCTGTTGGCTTTGCTCAATGAGCTGCTACCTGAATTGTGCTCTTTACAGTCAACGAATGACATTTCCTTTTCATCAAGTCCTTCTCTGAAGCGATCTAACCTTATAGGCATCTGTGATTCCTCTGAACATTCTCCAGGCCCCTGGGAGTCCTCTAAAGATGCTTCTACTACCCTTGAGTACAGCCTCTCCCCATCGCCTGAGCCACGGTCATTACAGGGGAACCCCTTCTACCTGAATGAGGCTCCTCACTGCAGCCCACCATCTCTGAGCTGCACCATTTCCACAGCCTCCTGGTCAATAGCAGGCGGGGGGTACTCTCCACGAGGCCACCCCCCGCACCCCTGGGTGCAGCTCTAATTTCTCAAGTGCTTCGCTACACCGAGTCATGAAATAAATGCCACGTGTAGCCTTGTGGCTTCGAGGCGACTTCGTTCCTGGAACAGCGGGCCGTCTGTGATAGGAAGGGGCCTTTAAGACCTTCACTTCCGATTTGCTCATTTCGCTATAAGGAAACTTGAGGCCTGGGAAGACTGGGCCCTTCTCTGCTCTGTCATCCAAACTGACCCCTGATGAATGGCGAGCTGTTTGCTCAAGTGCAAGCCATTGCACTCTCCAAGGCTTGAAACGGAGATTAAAATATGGTGACATCTGTAGAAGGCAATAAGGTTAGACCTCAGAAGAAAAAAAAAAAAAACCCACTCATGCAGCAAACGACCGTTATTATTCCAGGAAACAACCGACCATGATGGCAGGCTGTGGCCCTGCCACCCGCCGTTCTGCGGGCTCTGTCCTCAGCCTTCTCTGGGCTGTCTGCACCATCTGACCTCACGTCACCTGTCTGACCTCTGGCTGTGACAATTCTACTCAGATGCAGCAGTCTCTGAACCTGGGGACCAGCTTCCAGCCTAGGCTGTTCGAAAAAACACAGCAAATCGCAAAGTTCCCCGATGTTCAACCAACCACCTCTTAATACCACCCGCCCTGGCGGTCTCTACGCCTCATCCACTCAACGGCTGGATACTGAGGTCTGCCTGCATGCCAGGCACTGCGCTAGGAGCTGGGGATACAGCCTGCCAAGAGCAAAGTCAAGTCCCCGCTCTAGGTCAGCTGACAGTCCTGTGGGCAGAGGAGACAATAAACAAATAACTGAGTAAATATATCACATGTCCGGCACTGATGGGTGTTGGGTGGGGGAGGGGAGAGGGAAGCAGAGAAAGGGATACAGAACAATCACTGGAGAAGGAGGTGGAGTCAGGAAGGGAGGCTATTTTATACAGGGCAGCAAAGCAAGCTTCTCTGGTAAAATGGAAGTGAGAAAACATGCCACTTGAAAGCCACAGGGAAGAATGTCCTGGGCAGAAGGGAGAGGAAATGCAAAGCTTTTTCTTCTTTTTTCTTTTTTTCCACAGCGAAGTTGACCGGATTATAGGGACAGCAGGTAAAATCACCAGGGCCTCCCTGAGACTGCCTGGTGGGTCTCATGTCGTTATTTACAACTGACTTGAGGCTCAAGGCAGCTAAGGTGTCATCAAGCAAAGAGATCAACAAGGCTTCTGACGTAGAAAAAGAAGTCCAGCCGAACACGTGATCCCAGAGACATCAACAACGGAGCTGCAGGGGAAAAGGCTACATCAAGTCTGTTTTCCAGGGAGGCAAGGACCATAGCACGATGCCTCCACAAAAGCCCAGCAATTACACGGAAATGCATGAGGATTTATGATTAAACAGACCAATACCAACCAATATGCCATCGATCAGTGCTTGCCAATATGTGCGTCCTGGAAAGAAGTGGAAAAAACTTCCCCAGACCAAACTAAGCTGGGAAACATGGGCTTGAATGAAGTCAAAAGGGGTTCTTCGTACAGGACTTCTCAGGGCCTTGATTATGTTAATGAGCATCAGCATTCTCCAAAAGAGAACTTTATCCAGCTCATGTATTTTATTGTTGCCGTTTGTTGTTCTGGCAGAGCCCCTTCCTAGAGTAATATTATTTGAAACACTTCGGGCAAACACTAAATAGGTAGATAACATCACTTGCGCCTCCATGCTGTGTACTGGTATCCCATAATTCAAAGGCCTCTTCTAGTGTCCTGTTCTAAGTGCTGGGGATACAAAGGAAAGTAAGAACACCAAGTATCACGTAGTGGTTTGCAGGGTCAGGGGCACCTGCTACCCCCTCCAGCACTTGCCAGCCTCCTAGACGGTCAGGAGCGGGGTTATGGCTGCAAAGTCACAGCAAAGCCAGGAAGCCTGGGAGAAGTCCAGCACACGGGCCCATGTCCATAGACCTCCCGGCCCCGCTGTCCCTCTCCATGAGCACATGGATCTGGAAAAGGCCGCCATGGCGTGCACGTCTTCTTAAAGCACATTCTTTTTTTCACGCCACTTGCCTGCCTGAACTAACCAGAAGGCAATGGAGGAAACAACTCTTGCTGGACTGGTTGCCCCTTTCACTCTCCACCCTCTGGTCCTCGTTAGAGCTCACGCTCAGGAAGCTCTGAACAGCCTTTAGGAAGACTCTTGATGCACCATCACTCACACCGGAGGGGAGTGGGATCTGCACACACACACACATGGTGGCCAGCCCCGGACCACGCAGATCACAGCGGGCCGGCCAAATCCACAGTTTGGGCTGGTGTCCAAGCCTGCTCTCTTCCTGATACCCCGGCGCCTAGTTTATTTATTACACAACTGTCCAACAGGCAACAAGCCCTGCCTGAGACCTTATCCAACTGGCAAGCACACTCCTGAGATTGAGTAGGCTGGAAGAATTTGACCCGGGGTACTGCTCAGACCCTTAGCCGCCTAACCAATCCCTTCGGTGATGGAAAGATGGAGACCCGGTGGTGCCCAGGGCGCTCTGTATTAGTGCCACCACAGCCGAGCTATGCACCCTGGTCTAGGGCCCCCAGCAGAACTGGCTCTTGCTTATTTCAATTCCAGAGCTGTTCCTCTGGAAAACATTCTGATGATGAGGAGTCAAAGGTTCACCGACTTCCCAACTGTAAATCAGGGGATGGCTCAGCAGAGCACAAAATTTGAGGCAGCGTGTATTCCTAGACCTGGACATGGGTGATGGCTGGGGTCACTGAGAAGGCAAGTGAGTCAGAGCAGAGAAATCTATATGAATGTCACTTCAGAAAAAAAAAAACTTGTCAGAAGTTATACACTTTTCATTCCCCCTACAAATGACTCCACCTTACGATACGGTACAAACTCATTTTACACATCAGAAATCCATAAAATCCCATCAAATAGAGTCTCTATAGCTGAAGTATTACTCTTCTGGATCGGCAGGGTGGTTACTTGCCTCACCTGACCACAACTGATGCTATTCAAAGCAGATCCGTTTTACAAAAAGATGTGTTTTTAGTTTCAGTTTTACGTTCACATATACCACAGAAAATGTTCACCGTCCTAATTATTTTCTGTGCATAGGAACCGCATTTGCCAATATCACTGAAAAATATTGAGAAAACAAGCTATACGTGTGTGTGTGTGTGTGTGTGTGTGTGTGTGTGTGTGTAACCCTTAAGTTCTACCCATTTGAACACAAAAGTTAAACCTCTCATTGTTTCAATGCCACTGTTGACTCTCCAAACCCTGTGAAAATGAATCTAGATCACTGGAGGGGGGGAAGGGGAGTGGGTGGGGTGGTTCTCAAGTGCTGGGTCTCAGTTTCAGGTGGACCCACTTCAGCCCAAGTGGAAGGAATTCCAAGGCTCCAAACTGTGTGTGTCTATTTACATGTGTCGGGGGGGGGGGGGGAANTGGTGGTTGGCCATTTGGGGACCAAGGACGGGATTGTCCAGTTCATTCAACAAATGATGTTGCCAGTAAGGCTGTTCAGTTTGCTGAGCTGACTTCTGCATCAAAGGCAACCTCTGGCCCCATGAGAGCTTCGCCGTGTAGCCCAAGGGTACAAGAATGGCAAGTCCCCTGCTCCCCCCAGGTCTGCCAGTCTGGATCCTTCCAAAGGCACCATCTTACTTTTTTAAGAGATTCTTTCAGAGCTTTTGAAAATAAACAAACTTGCTCTTTTTTAGAGCTATAACCCTACAAACCTGGAGAGGGTGGATCTGTGTTTCTAGGGTTAAATACTGCTATTAACCTCAGGACACCCTTGTTTTATGCTTTGAGGAAAAAATAAATATANCAGAAATGCTGGCTCATCCTACGGCCTCTAAAAACCTGAGATGTTCTTACCACCAATTAAAACAATCCACTGCCCTGGTGTGTCCCTGATTACCCAAGGCCCTTCTGTGTACAGATCCCCCTCCACATTCTCCCCATTGAAAAAGACACCCCCTTCCTTTGTTTTAGCCTTAAACTACATCTGACACCCTCTCTTACCTCATCTCCTCCTTGAGGGGGCAGGAGTCTTCATTGATTCAGTGTAAGACAGGTCTCCGGGCCTCACATCGCAGCCAAGTACCCATCCAATGTGCATGTCAACTCCAGCTTGGAGTCGACAGTGAGTGAACACTGTTGTCTTTTCGCTACAGAACAATGCCTACATAATTGGTGTTTATGTGTTACACAACCCACCTTAGCATTAGCCAGACAGGTTTTAGGAGAACAGTGCCTCACTCTTAGCAGCATTGGACATGAATTGGGTCTTTACCTAGAGAAAAATACAAGGGCTGTTATGTTGTCCTGAATGTTCCACCATAGAAATCCTCTGGTCTTCTTGTGTGCTGCCTGGAATGCGGCCTTTTCTTTTTCTTTTTTGTATATAAACTCTTGTACAATGCACACGAGTGCTTCATCAGCACGATTGGATGTGGAAAGTTCTGCAACTTGATGTCGCACAATTCCCACACTATCCGTTAATGGGCCCTTCTGCTACTTCCTTTAGCAATTACTTCCTCTGGGTAAAGGATTCCAGCTGTCTAAGACAGATATCAAATAAAGAGAGAGATTGCTAAGAGGATGTGGGGTTTAAACAGGCATCGTAACTCGTACTTTCCTAGGTAGGGGACTCTCCATTTCTGGATGTGGTAGCTTAATGAAGTCCATTTAGCACGGACTTCCATGACTGCACAGAATACATGTATCCTGTTGATTAATTTTACAGTGTTTTGTCTTTTGGGGCACTGGAAATCTAGTTTTTTTGAGAGAGCTGACTTTTGGGGTGCCCACATGGCTCATTGGCTTAAGTATCTACGTCTTGATTTTGGCCACAGGTCATGATCTCATGAGCCCCGCATCAGGCTCTGCAGTGACAGTGTGGAGCCTGTTTGGGATTCTCTCTCTCTCTGCTCTCCCCTATGTGTGTAAGGTCTCTCTCTCAAAATTAATAAATAAACTTAAAAAAATAAAGAGCTGATTATCAATAACTATGGAAACAAATTGTAAATTTCTTCTTCTTTCCTCTGGGTTTTTAAACTCAGCATAACTTAAAGCGCTTAACAGAAAGTTGTGCTGGAAAAGGGCAGGATCTGGCAGAAATAGGTCTGATCTAAGCAGACAACAGTCGCCACCATGGAGCCGAGAATCCTCTACCCCCCCTTTTTCTTCCTGCTCTGTAATCAAAAAGCATCTTTCCTCTTGAACTAACTCAGTACCTGCACTAAGTCCAGAACAACTCATTCATATCTGACGAAGGAACTGTGTTATCTGGTTCCCATGGAAGTTTTAGCTCACATCACAGATTTTTAACTAATGTCACAGCCGTGCAGAGCTTGGTACAGCAAGATCATCCATTCTTTTTTTTTTTTTTTTTTTTAATGTTTTATTTATTTCTGAGAGAGAGAGAGAGAGAGAGAAAGACAGCGTGAACAGGGGAGACTCAGAGAGAGAGGGAGACACAGAATCTGAAGCAGGCTCCAGGCTCTAAGCTGTCAGCACAGAGCCCGATGTGGGGCTCAAACCCATGAATCGTGAGATCATGACCTGAGCCGAAATCGGATGCTTAACCAACTGAGCTACCCAGGCACCCCAAGCATCCACTCTTAAACCTCAGATGATAAACAAGCCGGGCCTTTTCCCCAAGTGCAGAAGGCAAAAATGACTGGCAGAATTCTTAGGCAACTAACTCCAGCACAAGCAGGAATATGTGAGATCTAAGTAACCTCCAAATTGACTATTTTCTGATTATTGCTTTCTAGGCTTTATATTAAACAGATCAGCAAATTACCCAATCACATGCCCAAGCAGGAGACAACAGAGCTACTTGGCAGGTAACCACAGCACACTGAGTACTCCTGGGGGATCAGTCTGCAGCAGATTCAGGAGGAGACATCAGGTCTACCAATCTGGGTTCCTTCCACCACACGGACAGGCCGCCCTGACAGAGGCGACAGTGACTGGAACACAAGATGATTATCCAGTAAATGAATCTGGGAGCTCCCTCGGCCTGGAAATCAACTAGCTGGAATGGGTTCCCCACTCCCCAGTAGCCAAGACTATACCCCAACTCAACTGGTCATAGGACAGGGAGCCCCAACTTTCTAGACGCAGAGCAGCTGCACTGCTGAGCACTCCCTTCAACAGGCAGGATCAAGGCTCAGGCAGGTGCTTGAGCCTAACACGTGTTTTCCCCTGTGCAGGTCACTCTCACACTCGCCTTGAAACACAGAGACCAGCAGGGAGACAGCGTCTCTCACCTACACCAGAGACCCACCATACTGAGCCACAAAGTAGGTCGTGACGATGGGGCCCCACATGCCTGCTCGTGAAAGGGACAGGGGGGCCATCGAATCTGGATGTTCTTGAAATGAGCCCATGTCACCACCACTTGCACCTCTGCGCAAGCTCTGAATGATGGGCTGGGGGCTCTTCCGACCCAGGAATGCTAACCTGCACACGACTTCCCCTCGCCAACACCACAAGGCTGCCTTGGTGGTTTTCTATTTCTTTCCCTTTCCACCCCCCCTTCTGTTTATTCTTCAAAGGCCAATCACATTTCTGCACCTCACTTCCCTACATACTATTCTCTAAAAACAGCTAGGAGAAGACTGGGCTACTTATTTAAGTAGACTGTCTTCAAAATAAATATAATGTAAACATCGTGAACTTTTCAAGGAACCAATGTTCTGCTCTTTAAGTAGCACATAAAGACAGTGATGTGCATTAGCGTTCAACAGAAGAGTTTCAGAGCCTTGAGTAGCTTTTTGCTTTGTTTTTTCACTATTCCCATAAAGAAATAACCAGGGTCTCAGGGCTTCAGAGCCACACACCATACTCTGCATGTTACTTTGTTTACTGTCAGACATCACTGCTTCAGGTAGGTACTCCTAGGCAAGCCTGAGATGCTTTTAGAATCTGGTTTTCCCAGGATGAAAAATAAAAGAAGGAGGTTTTTAATATTAGAAAAATCATCACAGTTCAGTCGAGACTAATACCTTTCAGGACAACAGCAGGGAAGCTCGAGTCATTGCTTTTGTGAGCACATCGGCTTTGCTTTCCCAAATCACTCACCAGTGCCCATTCCCTGCTCAACTCAGGAGACTCCCCTGAAAATCACTTTGAGTTTTCTGATGCATGGATGACAATGACAGCTAATCCAGGGAGTTAATGTCTCTGGTTCTTAGTGTTCAATTGATCAAAAAACGGCCAATAATTCATTCCTGTGTTCAACGCCACTCAAGCATCTACTCGAGTGCTGTTAGAGACAGAATTACTGAACCTCTCCCCCTCTCCAGGGCTGTAGTCATTATCAGCACTGTATCACCTACTGCCATATGTACCCCCAAAACCAAAAAGAGGACACAGAAGCCCATCGAGGTTGTGTGATTTGAGCAACAGAGCTGGTAGATGCAGAGCCTAGACTCACACCCAGGACTGCCCAGCTCTCAAGGCCAGACTCCTGTCTACTCCAGCGTGGGTCTCAACCTCTCCCATGAATTGGGGATCAACTGGAGACCATGAGAGCTGGTGCTTCCCAAGCCGCACACCCAGAGAGCCTCTCCGGAAGGTCTCTAGAGGACCCAGGAATCTGCAGCTATAGTAAGTGCCTGAGATGGCCCACATGCCACGTACCACAATGCGCCTGCCTAGAATGCACATTTCAGGTGATCTGGAGAATCCTCAGGACCTGGACAGAGGCTGATAGCTGCGGCTGCTGCGTGGGTCAGAGCACGACCCCCATGGGAAGTGTGCGGCTGGTCCCCAGGTGTATGGTGCTGCCAGGTGGCACCACGAACTCCAGAGCCCCCCATCAAGCCACGGGCACCCACCAGGTGTCACCCTCTGGCTGGTGGGGAGGGGTGTGTATCCCAGGCTCTGTATCCATGGATTCTGTGAAGAACTGGCCGTTGTGAACACCTGACCTGTTCACTGTTGCTGCCTGGGGCACAAGTTAGATCAGATGGGAAGGCTCCGGACCCCTATAGGAAGTCCACTGCAGGTCCCGGTCCCTACTGGACCCGGTCTTGCTCTCGCTTGCCAACCCCCGGCCTTTCCCATGAGGTCAAACAGCAGAGAAGTAACAGAGTGTCTGCTGGAGGGCTAAGGACATGTCCACTGCGGAGCAGAGGTGGCTCGTGCCAGGAGGCACAATGACGGGGTCTGTGGGTAGACCCCGAGCCTGACGCAGGACAGGCCAGCTGATGAAAAGTAACAATGAAATGCTGCTGAGCAAAAGGAGTGCACACTTCACAGTATGTACTTTCCGGAGCCAAGAGCATTTATTAATACGAATCACTGGAGAGGAGACGGGACATGTATAAATTATTTCAGAAAAGACTTTTCAAGCATCGAGCAACATTAACTGAACTCCCGTCATGCATGCTTGCCTGAATTCACGGAACAGGCAATGTTACAATGTGCCCACGCTGTGACAGACAGGCACTTTTCCCGGCACAGTGGACATTGCAGTCAGCTGTGGGACAGAGCGTCCCTTCCCATCAGGAAGTTAAAAACATGCTGCCAGGGGTTGGGGGAATGTAAAGGTACATAAAATGCATTCCCTGCCATCCAGAGAGGAGCTGCATGTAAGTGAAGGCAGGAAGAGGGATAGACTTCCCTCGTTTCACCTTCCTGGAAGACATTCTGCAAGATAAGCAGTGTCCTCACACCCATTTTGCAGATCTGAAAATGGAGGCTCAACACATGTAAGTAAGTGGTTGTGTCCTATAGCTGATAAATGTAAAAACTGGTAATTCAGAGGACCCTGGGCAACGTTAACGCTTAATATATGCAATATTAGCCTAAGTAACCCTTGTGTGCGACAACAAGATTCTTTTTTAATTAACTAAGTTCATATAATTAAAAAAGGTATACATTTGGGAAAATGTACTTCAAACACTATAAGGATATCCAGTAAAAACTGAGTCTCTGGACCAGCCCAGGCCCTTCTCAAGAGGCAGCTGCTATTACCAGTTTCTGGATATAGCTTTACTGTGAAACTCCAAATATATATGCCATGTGTGCCAAGCAAATAAGGTTAATTGTTTGGAAACGCTGAAATCAGTAAGAAGAAAAATTCTCAGAATGACGGGTAGGAACCCATTGACCCACATTCCATGTTAATAATGGCTTTTTTCCCCTTAATGAAGAGAGAAAAAGCACTAAATATGCTCATGCTATGCTGCACTTAGCACCTGGGCTTTACAGAATTAGAAGAATTGTTACCAGACCTGTAAAAACCCATCTCTTTGCCTAGACAAGTCCTGAGCAGATACTTTGTTCCAGGGAATCTTCAGAGGGAAACGCATTGGATGGATTCTCCCTTTTGTGGTCTTGGGCCAAGCGCTATTGATGGGTATCACCTGCCCAGGGGACCGGTCCGGACAATGATCAGCAATAATCAACCCCTATGGCAGAGAAGTACCTTCTTTCCCTGTGAATGTACATCTGGTCACAGGGATGGGAAAGCCATGTGTCTACACCGCAGGTTAAGAATCTTCACGTTGCTGCTGGACTAACATCCTGAATCCCAGCAGCTAAGGGATCAACAGTGACTCTCACCAAGTCTTCACCCAAAAGCCCAGTGCAATGGTCTCAAAAGCGTGGTAGGAAAAAGGTGCTTCTAATGATCCTTATAAGCAGACTGAAGGAACCCACGTAGGGAGAGGTACCCACTTAGGTATCAGAAAAGCTGTCAGGCAAGCTTCTAGGACACTGCGTTTTAGAATACAAAGCCCAAAATGAAAGACTAGAGAAATATAGGCCGACCAGCCGGTTAGATCAGATCAGCAATCCTTCATGAGATGAGCTTCAGTCTTCTAAGAATTTAAATCCTTCTGTGCTGATAAAGAGTACAAATGGTGGGCACCTGGGTGGCTCAGCCAGTTAAGCGCCCAACTCTTGATTTCAGCTCAGGTCATGATCCCATGGTTTGTGAGTTCGAGCCCCACATTGGGCTCTGCTCTGACAGTGTGGAGCCTGATTGGGATACTCTCTCTCGGCTCCTGACACACTCTCTCTTTCTCTCAAAAACAGATAAACTTAGGGGCCCCTGGGTGGCTTAGTTGGTTAAGTATCCGACTTTCGCTAGGTCATGGTCTCGCGGTTCATGGGTTCGAGCCCCACGTCGGGCTCTGTGCTGACTGCCGGCTCAGAGCCTGGAGCCTATTTCAGAGTCTGTATCTCCCTCTCTCTCTGACCCTTCCCTGCTCATGCTGTCTCTCTTTCTCTCCTAGAAATAAATAAAAATATTTAAAAAAAAATAAACTTAAAAAAAGAAAGAAAGTACACATGGGCCCTTTCATACAGGCTTCAGCCCATTAAGAAATTTCCCTGGGGGTGTATCTGAGGCCAAGGGCCTAACCAGGATCCAGGTATCTCTGTCACATCAGTTTCTTCCTTTAGCCCCAAGTACGGCACACAGGGACACACATAAAGATAATATTCCCTGCTAAGAAGGGAGGCATTTCCACACAGCTCCTTTGGGTGAACCTGAAAGGCACTAATGGCTGTTGCTTCAAAAAACGATTGTAAACAAATACAGAAAATAACTGAATTACCAAAAACAAGCTTAAATTTAACAAACATGAACATACGGTCGTACTGACTTCAGGTCTCTTTCATTTTGTTCCTGGCAAACATTACAGAGTTGAACCTCCTTTTTACTGAAGTCCAATCCAATTTTCCCTCCTTTCCAGAGAACACAGCTCCTCTGAACTTCCACAGGTCTCTCCCATGCACGATTTTGTAATTTTGGTGCTTATGTGTTGCTATGAACAATGTCAAGTGCTACTCTGTGCTTTAAGTGACATGACTAGGATACGGTTTCACTGCAACTTCTTTACTGACTCAACATTTGGTTATCCGGATATATCAAATCCATTCATCCAATAATTGCTATACAGGATTCTAGTTTATATGTATGTATCTATCTATGTGTGTATAACCCTAAATGATGGGCATCTGATTGATCTCAGTTTCTAACTCCTACATCTCCAAGGTGAGCATTCCTGCATAAATATGCTTCCTCATGCTCACATACGCTGGATTTTCCCTGAGATCTACCTGCGGAGCTAACTTGGAGTAGAAACTGTCACTTCTTCTCCATAGTGATTTTATCAATGTTCATTCCCAGCAGCACTGTATGAAAACCCCCACATTTTTGTTAACCCTTGGTGTTGTCAGATTTTTAATTGTTGCCAATCTGAGAAGTGTGGGAGCGTACCTCACTGTATTATACTTTTTAAAGTTTATTTATTTTGAGAGATAGAGCATGTGTGGTGTGGGTAAGCAGGGGAGAAGCACAGAGAAAGAAGGGGAGAGAGAATCCCAAGCAGGCTCCACACTGTCAGCACAGAGCCAATGTGGGGCTCAAACCCAGGAACCATGAGATCATGGCCCGAACTGAAACCAAGAGTTGGACGCTTAATCGACTGAGCCACCCAGGTGCCCCTGTATTATTTTTAATTTGCAAGCCCCGTCTACTAATGAATTTTAAAATATTTCATGCTTATTGCCCATCCCATTTCTTGTCTCTCATTTCTCCCTGTTCCTATCTGGTACCCATTCGTCGATGGTATTGTCTTTTTAAATAGTGATTTGTAGGAATTCTTTAAATACTCTGGATATCAATCCCTGACTGGTTACGTGTAGCAGATCATGTCTCGAGTTATATGGCTTTTTAATTTAGATTATGGTGGTTCTTAATAAGGTTTTACTTTTAATGTAATCAGGGGCACCTGGGTGGCTCTGTCGGTTAAGCATCTGACTTCAGCTCAGGTCATGATCTAGCATCATGTGAGTTCGAGCCCCGTGTCGGGGTCTGTGTTGACAGCTTAGAGCCTAGAGCCTGCTTCGGATTCTGTGTCTCCCTCTCTCTCTGCCCCTTTCCCACTCACACACACACTCTCTCTCTCAAAAACAAATATACATTTTAAAAAATAATAAAATCGAACTATCATTTTTAGGGTTTGTTCTTATTAAAATTTCTACAATTTCAGTTTTTCATATTTAGGACTTTAATAGTTTTTAATTGACTAAAAGTGTAATCAATTTTCTTAGTACAGTGTGAAGTAAGGATCTGACTTTCTTTTTATTCCTTTCTGGTTTGCTCAAAGTGTAAAGCATTTTCCTCACTTACTGGAATATCTGTGTTCTCATTTATACGCCCACACATGTATACATTGGCTTCTAGGCATGCCAGTCAGGTTGAATGATATATATTTTTATAATCCCTGTGCCAATACCTAAATTACTATAATTTATAATCCAGGTAACTATCAAGGCAATTTCCCTTATATAATCCACATACACAAAACTATGTAATTTTTTTTAATTAATTAATTTTTATTTTAGAGAGTGAGAGAGAGCAAGCTAGTATAAGAGGGATGGGGGGAGAGAGAGAAACTCAAGCAGGCTCCACACTCAGCGCAGAGCCTGATGCGGGACTCAATTCCACGACCCTGGGATCATGACCTGAGCCAAAATCAAGAGTCAGATGCTCAACCAACTGAGCCACCCAGACACCCCAGTTATTCTTGATCAAGTACATTTCCTCATGAGCTTTCGGATTATCTTGTATTGTTATACACACATGTACACACGTACACACACATGCATACAACCCCGTTTCCTTTTTGTTGCAATGGTATTGAAGTTACAGACCAAATTTGCAGAGACATGACATCTTTATGACACTGAGTCACTTAATCCATGAACATTGTAGGTTTTACCTTTTATTCAAAAGTTTTCTTTTATGCCTTTAAATAGAGTATTGTAACATTCTCCATAAAGTTCTTGTCTATTTTTGTAACATGTTCCTCCTTAGGTGCTTCATAGTTTTTGTTGTTAGTGTCAATGTTCATTTTTTAAAAACCTTTCCTGCTTGGTATTTCTCTATAGGAATGCTAATTGATTTTTGTACACATCTCTTAACATGTAACAAATTACTGCTGCTTTATAGATTGTTTTCTACAATGATAATCATATCATCCTTAAAGATGGAAAGTTTTGTTCTTTTCCAATTTCATGCCCCTTTTCCTTGTCTTATAAAATAAATAGCCAGAACATCCAATGTGATACTGAATATTAAAAAAAAGAGAGAAAGCATCCTTAAGTTCCTGAAGTTTCAAAATTAAGTATAGTGTTCACCACAGCAGTTGTTTTTGCAAGCCACTGTCAGAATAAGGAAGTTTCCTTCTATTTGCAAATTGCCAAGAGTTTCTGCTTTTTTTCTTGGTTTGTGTTTTTAGTCATGAATACATATTACACTTTTGTAGAAAGCTTTGTGCCCTGCCCTCACCTTGCATTGAGATGCACAAGATTTTTAAAGAAAAGCTTTCAGGGGACATAACTACTCTTCTTCTCCAAGGTTACAAACACAGACTTGAAAAGACGAAATCTCCCATCTCCCAGCTAGCTAGTCTGGTCTAAGTGGCAAGGCTGGCGGGGTGGGGGTGGGGGGGTTCCTTTCCCCCCAGTCACCTNAAATCTCCCATCTCCCAGCTAGCTAGTCTGGTCTAAGTGGCAAGGCTGGCGGGGTGGGGGTGGGAGGGGTCCTTTCCCACTAGTCACCTCCGGAGATCACAGAGATCCGCAATTCCTCTGTGGTTGCCTGTTGGAATGACTCAACACTGTTTTGATCTGAAATTGTCCCTAAATGTCCTTTGGGGGGAAAAATTCATAAGTGAGCTTGACCTCCTAGCCATTGGCTGCCTGGGGCATCAGCTCTTCAATATAATCATTACGAAAAGAAAGGGAAGGGATCCTGATACATGGTACCCACATTACCCATGGGATCCTCCCAAGGAGTGAATACGGTTGGCATCATTATCCCTATTTTCTGCTCGAAATCAAGCCTTGGAGAAGTTAAATTATTTGCTCCAAGTCTCACCGGAGAAAGTGACGGAAATAGGATTTGAACCCAGATCTGGATGACTTCCCCACTCACCCCCACACTTTCCACTGCTGACAGTGCTGCCCCCTAAGTCTGCAGGTGCACCCGACATAATTACCTCTGGCTCCACAATGCTGACCTCAGGGAGCCAGCAGGGCTACTCTCCTTTTTCTGTTTTATTTTTGTCTTTCCAGTTACTCTGTAAATTAGTGGTTGGGGTTCCAAACCGCCCACTCTGTGGAGTACTGTGAATAATATAATTAAGCACAGGAAATGGTCCATTGTTAGTCTACAACCCAACAATGAAGGTCAGGGGAATTTTTCCCATGTGGGGACTCAGGGCTGAGTCCCAAGGTGGAGGCTCCTGTAGACAGCTGCAATCACATGGGCTGGCTGCCAGGCATTGTGGCTCAGGACTGCAGAACCGCGGGCACAGAGCAGTACCTTCCAGAAGGCCGGGCTCCCCTTTGGTGGTGCTAAATGCAAGGCACCTCACAAGAGAAAGAACTCAGGTGTGCTGGCACCACCCCCTTCCTGCCACGGGGCTTCCATGACTTACCTTATTTAATCCTCCAAACATCCCACAACGGGAGTTGGCATTTTCCAGCCTTTACAGATGAGTGGATGGAGGTTCCAAGAAGCGATTAACTCAAGAGCCCTCCAAACCCCAAATGGTGACAGAGCTGGACTCAGAACCCAGTTCACTACTCTCCTAGATCTTCACCCTGCACTTCAATCCCCCGATTTCACAACTGATTTCCCCAAACACGCTCCTCTGCGGCCAGACTGCTCAGTTCAAACCCCAGATCAGCTTTTACAAATTCTGTGTCTTCGGGAAAGTCCTCTACACATCTCCGGGCCTCCGTTACCACACATCTCAAATGAGAACAACAACAGTACCTACCTTCAAAGGGCTGTTATGACAACTAATGTTGTGTCTTAACACAATGCCCGGCACATTTAAGGAATATGTATTAGTTATCTATAGCTGGGTAACAAATTACCTCTGAACCTAGAGGCTTAAAATGACAATCAACGGTGGATCATCTCATACAAGCGTAAGGCAGAATTTGAGTGGTTCTGGTCTGTGGTGTCTCCTGAGGCAGCAATCAAGGCATTGCAAAGCTGCAGGCAATGGAAGGCTTGACTGGAGCTCCCAGGATGGCTTGTTCACATGGCTGGTAAGTACGTGCTGGCTGGAAGGGGGAAGCCTCAGCTCTCCATGTGGGGGTGTCCTCACCACATGCAACCGGCTTCTCCTACAGCAAGTGAGCTAAGATAGCAAAGTGGGAGCAGCATGCCCCTAACGACCTAGCCTTGGAAGCCATCATTTCCGCACTATTGTATAATTACACAGGTCAGCCCTATTCACTGTGGAAGGAGACCGGGCAAAGGCATGCGTGCCAGAAGGCAAGGATTCCTGGAGACCATCTCTGCAGGCTGGCTACCACAGGACCAAGACCACTAAATGAAAAAAAAAAAAAAAAGGAATCGGATCGTAACTATCCTTGCATTCTAGGTGCCTGACAGGCAACCCGACGTCATCGATACGCATGTATCATAACGGATGTATGGATGAAAAGGGGAAACGCCCCTGTCATCCCAGACAAGTTCCATTGTAGCTCTTTGTCCTTTTACCACTTGCCTTCTGAGAGATTTCCAAAGAAAGAATGATTTGCTCTCAATTTTGACTTTAAATCATTAGTCCTCAAATTTCATCTTCCTATAAGTGTTTGGGGCAGTAATCTCAAACCAAGAATGCTACGTAGGTTTCTCCTTCAGACAACTATTTCAGAGTGAAATACTTCCTCTCAATTCAGAAGACTCCAAGCAGAACGAAATTTTCTGCCTTGGTTAAAACGTCTGCAGGAACGCACTCATGCAGCGACTAGTATGTGCCCCAAGACAATTGTGGGAAGGCTCCTCCTTACACAAATGCAGACTATCTGCTTCCTCCTTCCCCCACCAAAGCGATACTCAGGAGGTAAGCTCGGGTGAAATCCAGAAGATGCTGCTCACTGAAGCCAGTGAGCCCAGGAGCATGTCTGGGGGAGAGTGTCTGATGACTGGGGAAGAACCACCTCCCTGAGGGACTGGGATTCCCTTCAAGGTCTCTCAGACTGCTGCTTCTGGGCAGCTTTCTCACATCAGATCTATGTCAGGAACCGTAGACGTGGGGACATGTCACCTCAACAGCATCTGCACTAGGCCCTACTGGGATGGCCTCTCCAGTGGTGCTGGTAGCTCGGCCCAGGATGACATTCTCAGCCACAAGGGCTACCGCCCTAACTAACAGAAGTGCAGCAACTGGCTTCTGGGAAGAACGGATGGTGGGCCTCTTCCACAACACACACACAAAAGGGATCTCCAAGGACATGACACTGGGGTCAAGCAGGTATGGCTGGTGGGCCTGAGAAGCTGCCATACTTGCCCTGGTTTCCCTCCAGAAGCACAGGAGCAGAAGCAATCACATCTTGGCCTCTGCCAGGAGTACAGAGGCCTAGTGAGAGCACAGCAGGTCCAGAGCAAGCTTCACTCTATGCCGTGCTGTTGGGATCTTACTCTCAGAAGACGTGAACATGGCTTCCATGATTGTTAGTTTCGTGTCTGCATCCTTTTCTTTTTAAATATTTATTTTTAAGAGAGACAGAGACAGAATGTGAGCAGGGGAGGGGCAGAGAGAGAGGGAGACACAGAATCCGAAACAGGCTCCAGGCTCTGAGCTGTCAGCACAGAGCCTGACGCGGGGCTCAAACTCACGAACCATGAGATCATGACCTGAGCCGAAGTCAGATGCTTAACTCAGTGCCAACTGAGCCACCCAGGCACCTCTCTTTTTGCTTTTTAAAAGGTGATAACAAGGTGCGTTTTGGCCACATACATGGTTCACACATGTCTGTCTAGCAGACGATGCTAGGCTGGACACTCTAAATTAGAGACAGCAAATCGGCAGCTGAGGTCCACACAGGACTAACAGACAGCCTGTAGGAGCTATACAACATTAGGTCAGGGGTGATTTTCATTGCAAACAGTAGCTAACATTCATACATTAAAGATTAAAGACAGATGGATTCCAAATTCTCTTTAAAAATCAAAAATAGCTGCTAACTCTGGGCCCACACTCCTACGTGGCAAGGATGGCCACCAGCTAAGCAGGAGCTGTTCCATTTGGACAGCGCACCTGCCCCCCACCCCGTTCTCCTCCCTCCCCACAGCCCCGCCTGCTCCCCAACACGGAGACAGGGGTCAGCTGCCATTTGTCACCCCACTCCCGGACAGCTTCGTATATTTAAATTGTCTTCCTGGCTTCTGAAGCTAATTGAGTTTGAGAGTCAGGGTGGGAAGGATTCTGGGGAAGAGCAAAGGCGGTAGGNGAGATGTCCCAGGGGCATTTGGAAAGACATAACTGAATACATATAGGAAAGAGCCGGAGGTTAAGAACAATGCCTTCGGGACACCCAGAGGCAAGAGGAAGAGAGATATATGTAACCAGCTCAAGACTGTGAGGACAGGCTTAGAGTCAAGAGCGGGGNTTTTCTTCTGCCTCCTTTTGCTGGACCCTCCCACATAACAAAACTTTCCTGTAGCTCACTTAATTTTTAATCTTTTTAATTCTAACTTTATTTTTTTAAATATTTATTCATTTTTTGAGAGACAGGGCATGAGAGAACAGGGGAGGGGCAGAGAGAGAGAGGAAGACACAGAATCCGAAGCAGGCTCCAGGCTCTGAGCTGTCAGCACAGAGCCTGCCATGGGGCTTGAACCCACGAACCGTGAGATCATGACCTGAGCTGAAGTCGGACACTCAACCAACTGAGCTGCCCAGGCGCCCCAATTCTAACTTTATTTTTAAAAGTTATTTATTTTTTCACTCATTAGTTGAGTGGTGATGTCAGACGTCCAATCCATGTCATCTTTTTAATTTGCAGCTCCTTCTCATCAGCCCTCAGAAAACCCCCAATCCGTACATAAGAAACAATTGTTGGTCAGGTCAGGCAGCAGCTCAGAGATGGGTTCTTGAGTCAAACTCAATTTGCAACAAGTGCCTTGAATGGACCCCCTTAATCCTTTCTCACCTAATCCCACATCCCCCAAATGCAGCCAGCAGAATGCCTCAAAGAGGACCTTTAAATATCTATTGTGCCTGCCAACTAATTCTATCTTCTAAGACCCAGGATAGATAATACTTTTTTCTTTCAGTGCTTGAAAAGAAGTCACATGTCAGATTGTCTTTTGAGCTATGTTGACCACAAGTGGTATTATTTTTTTTATCATGATCATTATGATTAACAACAAAGCAGGCTACTTTGACATCAAATGACACAAATTCCAAGAGAGCAGGAACCCGGTCTCTTTCACTGTTATATCCCCAGAGACCAGAAAAGCACTCAGTGCCCAACACAACACAGGCGCTCAATAAATAAATATGCATTGAATGAATGAATGCATTAGCACCTATCATGCGCTCTGCTCCAGAAACATGAAAAGAATGAGGCAGAGCTATCATTTCCCTTCACACAGCGCCCATGTGCAAAAGGCAAAGAATCGGGTGCTGTGAAACCCCAAAGATGAATGGGAAATGGTCCCCGCCTGTGCGCGGCATGGACACACTGAGAGGGACAGTGTCTGATCGCCCCGGCTGGCCACTCTTCACGTTAACCACTCCAGGCGTCTACAGGCATGAATACAGACGGAGACGCACTTAACCATATTGCCTAAATGTTAAATGTTTAAAATCAAGCTAAAACTGTTAAGTATGTTCCAGCCTAATTTTACAAATACATCTTCATAACAGCAAAATTAAAACTATGTAAAAGCCATCAGTTCGTATCAAATAACCATGGTTAGAACAAATCCAGAATCAATCCCGTTTCCCCCCAGAAGATTCCAAGGTCCCAGCAGAGTAGCCAGTGTGGCTGCTGGTCTGACCAGAGAGAGGTTATCTGCATATATATACACACTGGATTTTGACACTTAAGAAATGGAAATGGAAAGAGAATGTATAGATCTTGGCAGTGATTTTGGCTACACTGGGTTAAGATACATTAAGATTAATCTCACTTGTTTATGTATCCAATGTGTCCACTGGAAAATTAAAATTAACACCTGACGCCCACATTGTATATTTTGAGGTGACCGTCTGCTCTAAGGGGATGGGCTGGGGAGGCTCTGATGGGGCAAGAGGAAGGAAAAGGACCCCACGGACGCCGCTGCCAATGGCCCACAGCAGCTCCCCAGCCTCCTAGCGCAATTGCTCTGGAAATCCACAGGATCAACACCCACTTTCTTGTCCTCTTTGCTGTGGAGCACAGAGAAGCACCGTGTCTCCCGGCTGAGGCTCAGCTGCTTGCCCACCATCGCTCCCCACTGCCCCAGCCCCCACTCCTGGCGAAGACGAAACAAGTGGCTGACGGGCCGCCGTCTCACCTCACAAACGCCACACACACACCACACACGCCACAAAGACCCTGCCCGCAGGTGCTCCATCACCCACCCTCCACCGACTTTGCTCTTTTCCACACTCCTTAGGGGAACCTGAACTTGGATGAGCAGGTCCAGATTTGGAATTCTCAGCCTCCTCAGCTCTAGAAGCTAGTTTCTAAGAAGAGCTGGCCCCTGATGCCTGTCTCCTCCCTTCCTGGGCTCCATCTTCTTCCTCAGAGGCCTCTTCCATGGACATAAAGACCCAGCAGCCACAGGTGCGAGCTTCATGCACTCACTGCTTCTTCTGTCCCATCTCTGCCAAGAGTCACCTGTCGGCCACCCCTCAGAGCCACTCTCTGCAGGACAAGCAGACCCTAGAAGAGGCGCTGTGGCCCCTGGACTCCTTGGACTTCTGAGAAGCACCAGAGCAGAGCCCTCTAACGTGCAGAGCTGGAGGACCCTGATCTGACCAGAGTACTGTGCTAACAGCACCCATCAGAACAGCCAAAGTTAAAAATACAAAAAAATCCCAAGCAATGGTGCGGATGCAGAAACACTCCTCAGCCCCTGCTCACTTGGAAATGTGCACCAGTGCGACCAGTGCGCAACAACTTTGGGCAGCATCTACTAAACACGAAGGCACGTCAGGACCCAGAAATCCCGCTTGTAGGAACACGTCCAACAGAAGCATGTACACACCTTCACCGAAACCCAGGCACTGTCATGCTCACAGAGGCTCTGTTCACAATACCAGCNGCGGTAAGGATATGGAGGTCCAGTGAGACAGCTGGTGCCACAGCCACACCCAACAACACGGGCAAATCCAACAAACAATGTGTGGAGAAACAGAAGGCAGACATCACAGAGTACACGCATATCAGTCCATTTATATAAAGTTCAAACACAGGTAAAAGTCACATAATGTAATAAAAGACATCAGGAGAGTGGCTACTTTGGAAAAGAAGTGAGTAGGAAGAGACTAGAGGAGCCATGATGGAAGCTTCTGGAACGTTCCATTTCCTGATCTAGATGGTGGTCACATGGGTGTGTACATGTTGTGAAAATTCATGTAACTTGAGTGTTTTGCCCTATGTCTGAAGAAAAAAAAGAAAGGTCACTGTAAAAAAAAGGATTCCTGGGGCAACTCAATCTTGGGGTTGTGGGTTCGAGCCCCTCACTGGGTGCAGAGATCACTTAAAAACAAAAAATAAAATAAAATCTTAAAAAAAAAGTTTTCTGTAAGGGAATAATGGGTTGAAGATAACATCATTAATGTAAAACACAAGTAATTAAAATGAATACCAAAAAAGGGGTTTGGCTAGGCCTCTTGTTACCTCCCTCCTATAAAAGCTTTCATCAGCCGTATTACAAGCTTAAAAACAGTGGCAAAAATTCAGGAACAAGATGTGAAATGATGGAGAAAATAATTTGAAGTACAGATTTATACTCAAAATTAACAATAAACTTATGTACATTTTAGTCTTGAGATGGTACAAAACCATTAGGCTTAGCAAGACAACTTTTTAAAATACTGTTTATTTCTTTATCTATTTAGTTTTGTAAAAGTTCATTTGTTTTTGAGTGCGAGAGAGAGTATGAGCAGGGGAGAGGCAGGGAGAGGGAGACAGAGGATCTGAAGCAATGAGGGGCTTGAACTCACAAATTTTGAGATCATGACCGGAGCTGAAGTTGGATGCTTAAGTGACTGAGCCTCCCAGGAGCCCTGTGTTTATGTTATCATTTTTTACCTACATTTTTGCTTACTCTATAATTTACATTCTACATTAAAAGGAATACAAGTATAGAATTTATACACACACACACACACAAAGTATTATTTGTACTTATGGAAACTTTTTAGGCAAATTCTCACCTTTGGAAACCCTGATCTCGATGCATGAACATAAATATATGGTTTTATCTCTCAAGGAAAAGACACAGAACTGTCTACACTCTGTGGAAATTCTGGACTTTTAAAATTATTTTGTAAATCTCTAATAAGGACAGTTGAACCATGCAGGAAATCTGCTTTAAAAACTATTCATTTTTTCCTGACGTGTGAAAACACAGCTGAAGCGGGAGCTCATCAAATGTAACTTTATCTCCCTTTGAAGCTTCAGAAATAGTCTGGAAAGAGGATTTATGCCCCAGCACTGAGTTCCCACCACTGTCCCTTGAGAAAAGTCAACAGAGTGGAGAGTCACACAGCTTGTGGAGCGGCCAGAAATGCAAGTAAAAATCAAGGTGCAACCCCTCTTTTAAGGGGGAATAACCAAGTGCGAATCTGACCCCGCGGCCCCCATTCTGGATAAACAGAACCACTGTGTGGCTGGGAGAGGGTCAGAGGGGTCACAACTGACCTGGGAAACCTTGTGACCAGAAGCCCTGCCCACCCTGCCCAGGTCTCCCTTCTGTCTCCGCAACTGGCATTTCTGCCTTGTTTTATCAGCCTAACTAATGCAGACGGAGCCCCTGTCCAACACAGGGCATCCAGACCCGAATTAGAGCAATGTTAAGATTCAGGAATGTACCGGAGGTTGAGGACCTTACAACAGGACTTACAGAATCAGAGAGATGTGTACATGTGTTCACGAACCCCAGCTTCCTTCCACCCTCTCCGGCTACCATGGCAAATTTCATGTTGATCTCACTCTCCTGTCCATCGCCGCTATTTTCTCTCTCTGTCACAAATATCAAACTGTGATTTTCATGAAGTTACAGTCCCCGCGGTCTCCCCATGCCACATGACCAAACAAATGTGCTTTTGCTACCTCAAGAAGGAAATAAGGAATTTGCTTTTAAAAGTGTGCTGAGCACTCGGGGGAAATTCCACCTAACACTTCCTTCTGATGGGTTTCAGCTCTCCATCCATCGAGGGGAGTCAATTACAGATTAAGCTGGAATTGGAAGGAAACTTTCTGTGCAGGCTCAGCTCTCTCATTAGGACAAAGGCTGAGGATGGAGGGAATGGTCTTAGTGCTCTTCCCAGAGGCAGCTAAGGAAGATGTTTCAAGAAATAAACAGCCCCCATCCCATGATGCTCAGGGCCAGGCTTCAAGAAAAATGTGGGAGAATCGCACTGGGCCTTGTTATTAAAACTCTTAAGCAAGACAACCTCTATAAAATGGGAATGTTGTGAAAATGAAATGAATTGGCCAGCACACAGGACCCTGGCTGGCCCATTGATCACTTCAGCAAAAAGTCAAGTGCCTCTTAGCTGGTTAAAATGGGACTGCTTCCAACTGGCCCCATCCCCAGCCTCGTGGACGTACTCAGGGGATATATAGAGGGGACACCCCACTTTGGATGTAGCCTGTCTCTTGCTCCCATAAACCCAGGCAGTGAATGCCTGTCTGTGAAGGGACAGAGCCCTCCAGGTCCTGGGAGTCTCAGAGTGGCGCTGACACAGGTAAGCCAGCCCGGAGGGAGGCCTAGTCTCCATGGCAGCTGCGGTACAGAGGGCTTGGGAGACCTACAGGAATGCTTTCAAGATCTAGCTGTGCCAACCTGGGAAAGCCAGGCAGTGCCCTACATGCCAGCATCCACCACAGGCCTCCACAGGACAGGTAGATGACACATGTCCTTCTTCACCCGCCCCCTGTGCTTTCGCACATCGCCAACCATTTGTGATTCCCAGACCCAGGTCTTCCTCCCCAAATGCTGTTTTCACAGACGCTCTGTAGAGGGAACCAGGCAGGGGTGGGGGGCAAGTGCATAGAACGTGAAAACCTACCACATCCTTCACCAAGAACAGCTCTACTCTGCCGGTTTCTTGTTTTGGACATCACCGAAGATTTTGTTTGAACAAAGGATTCCCTAACTCCCTCCCCCCCCCCGCCCCCCAAAAAAAGCAATTTGAAAATCACTGCTCTAGGGGAGGTTAACCTCATAAATTCTTAGAGGAAACTTCAGTGGGCAGGGTTCTTCAAGAAAACATGGAATTGCCTTATCTACAACTCTTTCTCAGATGGGCCCTCCTCAAAGTCAAGGCCAGACTGTGAAGTTACTTGAATGGGCACTCTGGTGCGGGCTGAGTTACCTTATGTGCGCAGGCGCTGCTCTGATCGTTAAAGAAATCTGGTGATGCACACAGACCACTTGCCACCTCTCCTGTCTAAAGCAACGTGTGGTGGGGGCGCCTGGGCGGCTCAGTCTGTTAAGTGTCCAGCTTCAGCTCAGGTCACGATCTTGAGGTTTGTGAGCTCGAGTCCTGTATTAGGCTCTCTGCTGTCAGAGCAGAGCCTGCTTTGGATCCTCTGTCTCCCCACCCCGCCCTCCTGCTCCTCCCCAGCTCCAGAGCGCTCGCATACTCTCTCTCTCAAAAATAAACAAACATCTTTAAAAAATAAACGAATAAAGGCATGTGTGGTTGGCATGACCTGTAAGTGGTCCTTCTTCTGAAACCAGCAACCGTTCCCTCCACAAATCTGCCAGGAACTCTTCCAGCGGCTCCCTGCTGGGTTTGCCAGCTGAAACCGCGTGCCCGTCTGGCTCTGCTGCAGCGGGATGGCCCCACGCTTGCGCTGATGTGCGTGAACTTGAATAAGGGGCACTGGGGACGCAGAGGACCAGAGAGGGCGTGCGCACTGTGCCTGGTACGGACACGAAAACGTGCTCAAAGGCAGCTGCTCAGAGTATAAATGAGCACCATCCTTAGGCAGGGGCTGCGCAGGGCACCGGGGAGGGGACGGTAGTCCTTTGGGAGCTCAAATCTGGGGCAGGAATTCCATGTTTACACTGATGCCCATACTCGGTAGCACAGTGCAATCTGTTCTAACATTTTCACCAACAAAGAACTGGGGGAGGGATACCTCCCCCCTTTTCATAAAAAGCTTTTTGGATGGGGCGTGCAGGCAGGTCTGGTTCCGAGAGAGAGTGTGTCCCAGTTTGGATGATCAGTCCTACAACAGCCTTACATAGGGAGGACTGGGCATGTGAGCTGGTACCGAAGGGCCCACAGACTGTCCACAGGTAGGAAGCGGTGCACAGAAGGGGGTTTCAGAGGGTCCAGGGCAAATAGCCACGAGGCAGGAAAGAGGGGCATGCCAGGGAAACATCGAGGAGTCCCGATCAGCTGGAGCACAGAGGACACGGGGAGTCCGAGAGGAGAGGAGAGGAGAGGAGATCCAGACAGATTCCAAGGGCTTCACAGTCTGAGTTCGTGCTTTCCTTTGAATGGGCGACGGTGCCTGTGGAACTTTCTGAGCAGTGGTGTGTTGGGAGGTAGGTGGGTGTTAGCAGGGCCAGTGGGGAGAGAGGGCAGACAGACCTAGCAGGGGAAAGGCGGGCCTGATCGGTGGGACCGGAACCCTGGCATCTGAACTATCCCACTCCCTCCCAGCCACCGCCCAGACCTCTCCCCACCAGGGCTGCCCGTCACTCTGAGAAATGCTGGCTCACATTCCCGAACGGGAAGCAGCCCGGTCAGCAGCACGTCCTGGACGCACACTGCTCCTGGGACCGTCTATTTTTGGCCCTCCCAGGCTAGGGTCTGACAAGAAAGGCACAGCTGCCAAGGCCCTTCCTCCCCAGTGGGACCCACTGTTCCATAGGGTCACGTCAGAAACCTAGTTCTGCCTCAGTCGTGGTCACCTGAACCAGAGGGGCAGGGAACCTCTCTCCAGAGCCACCATGTACCGTCTCCCCGGAGTCTGGGGAAAGTCAGCATGTGCTGAACCAGAAATCGTTCTGGAGCTGGTGTGCGTCCCAGGGAAACTCACACATGTCCCAATGAGCCAACTTGCCCTCCGTTCAACCATCGCTGCAGGGCGCGAGGGAGAGCACCACCACGGGAGGCAGGGTTAGACCTCTTACAGAATGATCCCTGAGCAAAAGGGATTTACACTCAACGAGTCCTGTCTAGAAAAGATCCACTCAAAACAGGAATGAGCTTGCACGTTCCATACCGACTCAAGCTTCCTCCTTACCCAGCCTAGCCTCCCCTCCTCGCCCCTCCATCGCCTTGTGAACCCACCCCGCCATCTTTTCCTTGGATTATTTTAAAGCTCTCTGGTATCCCGGCCCCTGCAATCTCCAATACATTCTCAGAACTGCGACCCAAGATGACGGGCCCTTGAAGGCAGTGCTAANGCCATCTTTTCCTTGGATTATTTTAAAGCTCTCTGGTATCCTGGCCCCTGCAATCTCCAACACATTCTCAGAACTGCGACCCAAGATGACGGGCCCTTGAAGGCAGTGCTAAGTATCAATCCTCCTTCCTGTCTCTGCGCACAGAAAGGTACGATAAATGTGGAGTGCGTGAATTAATACACAGGGAATGAATGAACACCCCGGCAGGGCCACACGGGCAGAGCACCCGGTCCCAGGCAGCCCCTGAGAACCATAAGAAACCAGAACCATAGGTACAGTGAAGGCAGGGAGAACTGGGCAGAATGCAGCGAGGGGGCTCAATGGAATCAGGCAAGAAATATGCAAATCCAGCCTCTCTGTTGCCTCGCCATTAGGGATGATTTTAGGGCAGCACACGTGGGAGGTGAAAGTCTGCATTTGTTTTCCGCAGGGGCACACATGTCTTCTTTGCTTGGGAACGTGGAGCTAGGTGGCAGGGGCGTGGCTGACAAATGTGGGCAGTGCTGACGAATGCCATGATCTTGACCAACAACAGTTTGTACCCTCGGTAATAAAACCACCAGGATAATAAAGGTAACAGATACTATCATTTAATGAGTAGATCCTGGGTGAAAGGCATGACATGAAACACCAGACGTACGCTACTGTACATAAACATTCACGATACTACTAGGAGACAGTGGACTTAATAAGCTTAAGCATCTTGCTCAAGGTCACACAGCTACTAAGTGGCAGAGCAGTGACTTACACCTGGACTCTCTGATGGCAAATTTACTACTATGCTATAGTGCCATTCCCCCAGCCCCCCACCCACAGATTAATGGTCATACTCTTTGGGGAAGAGGTGGAAAGAAGGAAGAAAAACCCTCTTGGTGCAATGTTTAATGCCAAAAGAACTGTAGAATATCCGCCTCTTTGCAGATGAGGCAGCTGTCTCTCAGGGAGATTAAACAGCAGGTCTGGAGTCAACAGTGATCATCTCACCAGGGAGCAGGGGTGAGAATGGCAAACGGACTTTGGAGTCGATGACTAAGATGGGGTGGAGACTGGGGCACAGGATGGGGTGGGGGTGGCTTTTCTAAGTGTTGAACTAGATCAGAGGTCAGCAAAGTTTTCCCGTGAAGGACCAGGCAGCCAAAAGTTTAGGCTTTATGGACACAGACAGGACTTGGTCCCACAGCTTTGCTGGCTAAGCCCTGAACCAGATATTGATGGTGGTTTGTGGCAAGTGTAAAGTCCCAGGGGAGACTCCTGTTCCTAAGAACAGCTTTCATATATGAATTCATTCATGACGTCTGAGAGTTTACTTTCTTCTATGAACCCAGAATCATTAGCATAAATTGTCAAAAGGCAAAGCACTGGGTAATTATTAAATGGACTCCCGTGGGAAAAATTCTAAGGCGCACACACTTTTTATAGTGGGAACGGAAAGGAAAACATTTCCCTCTAAGTGGGGAAAAAAGGAGCATGCATTCCTGTACTCTGAGCCCTGAATGTAGGACAGATTCTAAGACAAATCGACGTTAGAATCCTTGGCTCGCCTTCCACGTGTGGACCAGGGCATAGGCGAGTTCACGGTCTGGGTAGTCAAGGGTTCTGAAGATCACTGGCTTTCAATCTAAAGGCCACATATTCACAGAAACCTTCTTCCTTGGAGGACAGAGACCCATGCACAGTGCATTCTACTGAGAAAAGAGTTTAGTCCACTGAGGAAAGAAAGAATTAAAGGATTAGAAATACCTAAATCAGAAATAATCCATCTTTATAAACAGCTAAAGAATAGAGGGGGCTGCAGAAGGGAGGCTCTCCCTTACTGGTGAGAAAACCCCTCAGGTTAACTGATTTATAGATGCGTCTTTGACCTCCAGAAGATAAGCTTCCTAGTCCTGACAGCTCTCAGAAATCTAAGAAACTCCCCAAAGGTGGGTGACAGGAGAAAACCAAGAAACACAAGGTGCCATTTGTTTGCTTAGAAGATGATCTGGTGCAATATCAGATTCAATAATCAACATTTCTATATTCAATATCCAAGCCAATGCTCCATGTTTACTGAGCGCCCGCCCTGTGCCTGGCGCCACGCTAGGTTTGGGAAAACAGTGGACAAGACAGCCGAGGTCCTTGTCCTCAGAGTTTAGAGTCTCCTGGGAAAGAGCATTTAGAGAATACGTGTTTAACTTCAGCCACCAAAAGCAGATCTAATAAGGTCTGCCTTCAATCCCGCTTTATTGAGGTCTCCACTTTCCTGGGGTACATTCTCCACAGCTTTGTCCTTCCTCCCTAACAAACCAAAATGGCACTGAGCTAAGCGGTTTTCTCTGGAACTTCCGGGAGATCCCTTGTTTCAGTGTGTCGCTGACAACATGAAAGTGTGACATCCTTGCACGACTGCTTCGCTTCTCTCCCTGGACCACAAGACAGAGGGGCTTGAAGCAGAAGCAGTGTGTTACTGGCCAGGCTGACCTCACCTTGTTCTCTGGCTCCACTGGAAGATAAGAGCTGTACCACTATGGGAGAAAAAGGCTGGGACAGGTAAGTTTTCTACGTGGTCAGTTTATTACAGAGATGGGAGGGGAGAGGAGAGAGAAAACAGAAAAGAAAAGGAAAGAATGGAAAAGAAAAGAAAAAGGAAAGGAAAGAATAGAAAAGAGAAAAGAAACCAGGAAACCTCAGATACTCTATTACTCACAGGTCTTTACTGAGAAAACTTTTCCAAGACCTATTCCAGCTAAGTAGCTGATACCGAGAACTCAGGGACAGGAAAATCCCAGGATACAAAGTGGGGCAGGGAACACGGACATCACCTAAATTTAAAGAAGCATAAACAGTCATTAAAAATTATGGCTTCACAAAAATAATATAAAAACAGGGAGGGGGACAAAACATAAGAGACTCTTAAATATAGAGAACAGAGGGTTACTGAAGGGGAGGGGTATTAAGGAATCTACTCCTGAAATCATTGTTGCACTGTATGCTAACTAACTCGGATGTATATTTAAAAATAAAAATAAAAAATAAAAATAAAAAATTAATAAATTAAAATTATGGCTTCAAAATAGAATACAAAAGCCGAAAGCTAGGCTTTGGTAAAAATAACTCTGCAGTGATCACCTCAGTCTATAGAGAGACTCTCTAACCCTAGATTATACGAACAATTGGAAAAACTGGCAGGTGGCAGGTTGAAAAATGGAAGAAGAAAAGAGCAATGAATTTCTTATTTTGTCAAAGGGAAGTAAGATCGCACACCTACCTTCTTCTATTCTTGTTTAGTAATTAGAGAGATGTAAGTTTATAACCTGATGCAAAGCATTATTGGGGCTTAAAACAAGCTATCTTGTTATTCATCACCGCACAGTTAATAAAGAGAAAGACAAAACATGAACAGCAAGTACCTGCAAATATACAAATCTACACAAAAGGACATGGAATAATTAGAAATTTCACTAAATTCCAAAAAATGCAGAATGAGTTTAAAAATTAATTAAGCCTTAATCCAATTATATGCTGATTGACAAAGCACACAAAACATAAGAATTATGAGATGTAACAATAAAAAAAAAATGGACAGAGCAGTATCAGGCAACAAAGGAGAACATTATTAAAGGAGAGACAGAGTGAAGTTCAAGTTAAAAGAGCATTACCTAGAACTCTACAAAGTAGCAATCCCACACTTGGGTCTTTCCTGAAGGAAATGAAACTATAGAGATCTGTAGGCGAGTGTTCATAGCAACGTTATTCCTAACAGTCAAAAACTGGGTGCCAAGGTGCCTAAGGGTACAGGAGCAAACGACATTAACACAAGGGAACACTATTCCAGCATAAAAAGGAACAAGGTTTTGCTAAGTGTGCCACACGGCCTATTCTCAGAAGCACTTAGGCTGAATGAAAGCCATCAGACACAAAAGGCCACCTGCTGTATGATTCCATTTACATGACATTCTAAAAAACTATTTAATGTTTTTATTTATTTCTGAGAGAGAGAGAGAAGCAGCATGAGCAGGGGAGGGTCAGAGAGAGAGGGAGACAAAGAATCCTGAAGCAGGCTCCAGGCTCTGAGCTAGCTGTCAGCACAGAGCCTGACGCAGGGCTCGAACCCACAAACTGTGAGATCATGACCTGAGCTGAAGTTGGACGCTCAACCGACTCAGCCACCCAGGCACCCCTACATGACATTCTAGGGAACGCATAAGGAACAGAAATCAGACCACTGGCCTCCAGGGACTTGGGGGGGAAAAGAGGGGACGGACTGAGAAAGGGTACCAAAAAAAGAAAGAAATTTTTAAAAGTGATGGAACTTCTCTATCTTGATTAAGGGGGTGCTTATCCAACTACACATTCATCAGAACTCATCAAATCGTACACTTGAAAGAGCACATTTTGTTGTCCTGAAGCAACACCTCCATAATCCCAACTTTTAAAAAAGAAAAGAAAAAAATAATTAACAGCAGCAAACAAGGTCCTTTTATAGAAGATAGACTGCGTTAAGAAAGGGTCTTTTATGTTAGCATCTGAAAATTAGAACAAGGGGAAACTGGGAAGGTCATCACCACATGGATGAGTTTAACACCTCTTTGATCAACTAGATTTTTTTTTTGAACACAGAGTATCCTTATTGAACAAAACCATAACTGAATAACTAAAAAGTAACCAACAGCAAACTCTACCAATGGGAAATAAACTGATTGTAACTACTACACGTTATCTTATTTTCACCGATTTTCTGTAACGCTATCAGATGGTCGCTATGCCCAGCCAGCAGGTAAGGACAACGACACACATAAATACGGGGAAATTTGCCAAGACCCATGGCCAACGGAACCGAGACTCAAATCCAGGCCAGTTGCCATGCAAATGACAAGAGCCAAACCCAATAAGTATATTCGTAAGTCTGCCATGTAAAAAATGTAAATGTAAAAAAAAAATGTAAATGTAAAAAAGCAGTATTTCCTTATGTCTCATTACCTTATTATCATTTGTCCACTGTACAATAAAGGGCACAACAAATTCACATAGAATTTATCCCATTAAAGGTTCTGGAGCCCAACCTCTGCCAAACTATGTGATCACATCCACCTAAAAATCTATATGCCTAAAAAATCACATGAATCCCAAACTGTATGAACCTGTGGATCGAGAGAAATGCCAGTGCTTATAAGTGACAGCCGAAACACAAAAAGGTGACCTTACAGAATTAAGAATAGAAAGTAAACCTGTAGATATTTTCTGCAAATGCCCCTTTGGATTACCATCCGTAATTATCCACAATCACACTGAGCTGGCCTAGAGCAAGAGGAAAAGTTTAAAGAACTCCACAAACTTGAAAACTTTATTTTTAAATTGTTTAATGTTTATTTATTTTTGAGAGAGAGAGAGAGAGAGGGAGGGAGACAGAAAGTGCATGAGAGGGGTAGGGTCAGAGAGAGAGAGAGAGAAGGGGGGGAGGGGGAGAGGAGAGGGGGTGAGGGAGAGGGTGAGAGGAGACAGAGAGGAGACAGAGAGGGTGAGGGAGAGGGTGATGGAGAGGGTGAGGGAGAGAATCCAAAGCAGGCTCCAGGCTCTGAGCGGTCAGCACCGAGCCTGATGTGGGGTTTGAACTCACAAACTGTGACATCATTACCTGAGCTGAAGTCAGACGCTTAACCGACTGAGTCACCCAGGTGCTTAATTTTATAATCTAAAGCCACACGAACAAGACCGAAAGATCTAAGAAGCCATGCTACTGCACAGGTCCTCTGGAAGCATCCATTTCACATAATCCCTCTCTTGTTCCTATAATCCACGGTGCGCCCCAGGGTCCATACAACCAATGGTCAGGAGCTCTGCAAATAGAGGCTGTGTCCCAGACTAATGGGCTGGAAAACATTAGGAGAACTGGATGCCAGACCTCACTGGGGGCAGGGGGATAAAAAGGAATTATGCACTAAAGAAGCTAGAGCTGAGTCTATATTCTAAGAGGGAAGAAAAAGATTAGCACAAGACTTGAGGGATGGCAGTCCATCCTTTACTGACCAGTCAAGCTGGACGCCGACCACATGCGATGACTGAGCCCTTGACTATAGCTGCTTACAGAGATGCTGTAACACACACTGCATTTCGTGGATTAGTACCCAAAACAGATGGTAAAATATTGATTAATACCTTTTGTATTCATCATGTATTGAAATGAGACTTTAAATACTGTGGATTGAATAAAATATATTAATATTGTAAAATTATGCTGTTGTAATAGAAATATTAGGAATATGTTATTTTACCTGTTTTCCTTTTTAAAATATAGCTACTGGGACGCCTGGGTGGCTCAGTCAGCTGGGCATCCGACTTTGGCTCAGGTCACGATCTCACAGTTCGTAAGTTCAAAACTCACATTGGGCTCTGTGCCTACAGCTCAGAGCCTGGAGACTGCTTCGGATTTTATGTCTCCCTCTCTCTCTGCCCCTCCCCCGCTCATGCTCTCTCTCAGAAATAAACAAACATAAAAAATATTTTAATACAAAAACATAGGGGTGCCTAGGTGGCTCAGTCGACTGAGCATCCAACTTTGGCTCAGGTCATGATCTCATGGGTCATATGTTTGAGCCCCACATCAGGCTTTGTGCTGACAGCTCAGAGCCTGGAGCCTGCTTCAGATTCTGTGTCTCCCTCTCTCTGCTCCTCCCCTACTGATACTCTCTCTCTCAAAAATAAACAAATATTTTAAAAACTCTTTAAATAAAAAACATGGCTCCTCTACTTTTAGTGTAGTTGAAAGTTTCTAATTGTGTGGCTTGCATTTGTGGTCTGCATCCTATTTCTACTGTTTGACACAGTGAGAGCCAGGCAGTGGCTAAAGACAGTAAGGGTAACAGATATTCTAGTATTTGTAACAATGAGCTAATATGTACTGAGCACTCAGTGTTCTAAATACTCGCCCGGATCAGCTGTCTTTCAGACAGCACCCACTCCCCCGTCCACAGGCACTATCTTTCAGTATTTCCATTTTAAAAGACAAAGAACCTGAAAGCAAAGTAGCTTGCCCTCCATCACACAAGTGGTAGAACAGAGATCCAAACTGGGGCTTTTGGCTCTGAGTTTCCCTTCCTAGCTGTGTAGACAGAGCAGGATGAAGAAAGGGCCTATCTGTGTTTTCTTCCTTCAGAGTTGGGGGGCGGGGGGCGGGGACAGCACAGGATCCTAAGGAGAGTGCCTTCATACCAGAAGCAGCAGAGTCCTACCTCTAGTGTGGACCTGGGAGCGCAGGGTCCCGTAAGCCAGAGGGACGTGCACCCTGACAGGGCCATTCCCCCAAACACAGCAGCCCCAAAGCGGGATGGACCTTCACCCCTACTCACAACACAAAATGAGCGTCATTTTGCAGAAGACCCTTTGCCTT
>NW_027531904.1:1513857-1515547 GCF_008692635.1 Crocuta crocuta
TCCTGCTTGCTGGCCCAGGCTGCTGATGGCGTGGCCCTACTTTGAGGAATAATACAGCATGCTGATTTAATTATTTTAAGCTCCTATTATTTGCAGAGTACCTAATTTTTTAAGGTCCCTCTGTGCATATTGCCTCTCCCTGGCACCCCAACAATTACATGAGGTGCCGTGAGCCACAGCAGTACCCTGATATCACTCTGGGATCGGACTGAGAAGCACAGTGACTCGTCCAAGGTCACACTTCATTCAGCCTAGGGTTCTGCCTCCGGGGCCAGTGATCTCTCCTTGCTCGGCCCCCAGTTCCGCTCTTACAGCTACCATGTGCAGGGCAGGGGTGGGAGGGGGTCTGCATCTCTTGCTCGGAGCCCCAGCCACTTGGTGGAGTGTGAGCGCAAGCCCAGAGGGGAAAGGAGAGGTGAGCAAGGTGGAGGATTTCATCAACAACGCAGGAGCCACGTCAAGAGGGCGGGGAGCAGACCTGGACACGAGCTTGCAGCCACCAGCTGGAGTCACAGGCTTGCAGGGGACCCTTCTGGCCTGACAGCCTGCTGCCATGGAAACCATAATCAATGAGCCCCTGGACAGAACCCAGCACTGAAAATCCTCAGCCACTTTATGAACACAGCTCGCCCCCATGCACGTGGGCATCACAACGAGCCCTGTTTGTGGCTAATCGTGACCACAGTCTCTCCTCCGTCATCTGCTGTATCCCCTGCCCTTTTGTCCAGGTTGCCTAGAGCAGGGGACACTAGATATGTGAAGCAGGACATGCTTGGGACAAGGAGTCGGGTGTGGAATGGACCCTCCCAGCCTCATGCAAAGACATGCAAATTCAATTTTTTAAAAAAAATAGACAGGTGACCGCCAACTGGAGCATATGAGGACTGCGGGCTCTCAGGCTCAGTCCTCAAACTCTGCACTGTCTGCAGCCCTTAGATAGGAGGGAGGGAATCGCCCCAGCCACTCACAGGAAGTCATTTCATCTCAGAAAAACCCAATGGTATAGGTGCAGGTATTCTATTCATTTTAAATATTTATTTTTGAGAGAGACAAAGACAGAGAGAGAGAGAGAGATACGGTATGAGTTGGGGAGGGTCAGAGAGAGAGGGAGACACAGAAACAGAAGCAGCACAGCTCTGTCAGCAAAGAGCCCGACTCGGGGCTCAAACTCACGAACTGGGAGATCATGCCCTGAGCTGAGGTCAGATGTTTAACCGGCTGAGCCAGCCAGGTGCCTCTCTACTCATTTTACAGACAGGAAACAACGGCCCAGAGAAATGAAGTTGATTTCTCCTAACTGCACAGTGAGGACGCAGAGATGCTGGGTTGGAACCCAGGCTCCCCAGCACTCCCGCCTTCCAGCACTTTCTTCCCTCTGCCTGGACTCCTCCTTCTACGTTCCGGTCCCCAAAGCGACTTCTGCCATCCTTTGGCTTCTCCGGGCGAAGGCACCTTCCTCTGTGCTCCCACGGCACTTGGTAAGCACCGCCCATGCAGGAATTTGCACAGCTCATTTTTATTCATACGTCCGTCTCTGCAAACACTGCCAAGGTCCCCAAGGACAAACAGTAAATGCTAAGAAGAGTCAGGGAAACAAACAACAGTGACCCTTTAGGTCAGCCTGACCCCTCAGGAGGGGCCTGGGTTTCTGGAGACTTGCTGTCCCTGTCTCAGCCCGGCCCCCCTCCCC
>NW_027531904.1:1515572-1532801 GCF_008692635.1 Crocuta crocuta
CCCCCTCCCCTCCCGGGAGAGGCCTCAGGCTGCCCCTGAGCCCCGAGAGGCGCCCCACACTTGTGGTCATTCTACAGATGGGACCGGGCCCCCCGCTGGCCCCTCAGGTCCAGGGATGCTTTCTCTCTGGTCTTGTCACCTATCTGTGCCAGCTGCCACGTGGGGACACAGCTCACAGAGAGTGTACATCTTATTTAATACGAAGGTACAAAAAAAAGTGAGTGAATTGAGCCAGAAACAATAACTGGTCAGAAGGAAATACTTTTACTGAAGTTTCTGGATGGCAGTCGTGTCTCAGCAGATGAAATGTAACTGGAAACCCAAAGTAAACCCCTCATCGTCTGCGGTCCCAACACCGGGTTCTGCCTTCGGCCTGAGCCACGATACCCCGCCAGGACCTGCTATATCTTAATTCGGGTGTTCCCAGCCTTGGCCTTACTGATATCTTGGTTTGGATAATTCTTTGTCGTGAGGGCGGTCCTCTGCTCTGTGAGAGGTATCAGCTGCCTCCCTGGCCTCTGCCCGTTAGATGCCATTCACCTCGGTGACACAACCAAGCACCAAGAAGGGATCCCAACACTGCCATGTGCCCACAAAGGCGCAAAGCCGTCCTAGGCTGGGAACCATGGCCCCGGCCTTTTTCCCTGCACTCACGCACTCAAACTTCTGCACCTCCCTCAGAGCAACCATTATTTTAGACATCCAGACAAAAGCCCAGCGTCTGTGGGTCCCATCTCTGCTGCTGTTCCCTCTGGTTTTCCAGTCGGCCACCAAATCCCATTAGTTGTATCTCAGTTAACCGAGGCTTGAATCTAAAGTCTATCCCTGGCTAGCTGTGTGTCTTCTGTCAATGCAGGCAACCTCTCTGGGCCTGTTCTTTAGCACAGAATGGGGAGGATGACCACTCAGAAGGTTGCCATCAAGTTCAGATGAGATTCATGTGCGCCGTGCCTGGCAGCAGTCGGCACTTGGGAATCCGTTCATTGCCTGGGTATTCATGGCCATTTCTCTTCTAGGCAGTGAGAAGGGTAAAAGAACGAAGTCCCCACCCTTCTGTCTTTCCTTCTCAGTTCCCTGTGCCAGCGTCCCGCCCACTGCTCCTTCCTCGGTGTCGGTGGATGGAGGTGCGGTTCCTCTCACAGCCAAGATTCACATGATCCACGTAGTGCCAAAGGCCAAACTGGGGGCCATGTCGGGGCATGTTCTGCGGGAGTCTGTTCTCACCCAGAGGTCACAGGACCCTGGGCACTAACGCCTCTTCAGTAAGTCATGTACCGTGAGATGAGCCAGCTGTGCTCTCCTGGTGCCCTGGTTCCCAGCGGCCCCTTGCCTCTCATTCCCATCCCCCGCCCGGGCGCAGACACCTGCGTGAGGGCACCATCTGGGTCCCAGAGGTCTGCCATACACCTTCAGCCAAATGTGAACGCAAAATTCTCTTAGCACTTTAGAGCTGATCTGCATTAATTGCGGTAGTTGCATTCTATAAAGTTGTGCCAGACACGAAATTAGTGAATGCTGAACGACTGCTCCCTGGGGAGTCCAGAGTCAAGTTCCTGTGAGTCTCTGGTCACAAGTCTCATCGACACATCAATAGATAACCTTGTTATAGAAGTTTTCTGCTTCAAGACACCTTACTTCATATATGCTGTTGATTCATTAACATTGAACTTGCAAGGCAACAGCTCTATGACTCGAAAGCAGCTTATCTGACTCGCATATTTTCTCCAAAAGGCACATCACAGCCTTCCTGCACTTAGGAACACAAAACAGCACTTTAGCGCTACACTTGAGAGCCATTTTAAACAACAAAATCAACAAAAAGCACAAAAGCGCGGCATTAAATAGACCACAAAAAGGGCAATTGTTTATAGCAGGAGAGCTGAAACAAGGCAGAAAGTGGCCTCATTTGACCTCAGCTGGGAACATTCGGGTGGGGCAACTCAAGTTTTTCACCACTCTGTAGGTGTCTGCAAATGACCACAAAAGGCTGTGAATACGGATTTTGAGCTTGCAAATACATTTCAGCAAGTAGGCAAATCGGCAAATATGGAATCCACAAAGAATAGGGACCAACTATATATGCCTGAACGTGTCTAAAGATTTACACACATATCCCCCGCTCTGTGTCTACCTGCATCTCAGTACAGGTGTTTGGCTGGTACATGGACCCCCAGCACCTCAGTCCCTCTTCCTCGGTCAGGCAAACAGGTGACCGTCCTATCTGCCCTTTTTCCCTGGGGAGGCTGCTTGGCTGTCATAAAGAAAACTCTCTTGGCGTCAGCAATATCTAGTCAAGGCAAGACACCGAATGTGGCAGGATCCACGTTCATTGCCTATGTGAGGTCAGGAGAGACCTGGAGGTTTGAAGGCTTCCTGGGAGAAAAAGATCCACTTGCTCAAAAAGAAAAAAAAAAAAAAAGCAAACATCTTGCGTTACTGGGGCTCTTTCTGGGTCCCCAGAAGCCAGACACGGCCCATCTCCACGATGCCTGTTTTTACACTCTGGAAGTGTTTCAGCGAATGGTTACAGACCTCAAAATTCCATGACAGGCCAGCTGCGGGACCAGGAGAGGACCCCATGTCTCTCCCCCCACCCGGTAGGCACCTCACGTGTGTGACCCCAAAAGCCTCGCTGGCTGTTCCAGGGTGTGCCGGAGCCCAAACTGCCCAGGCCTGGGGCCAGCTCACCAGCTGCAAATCTCAACACGAGTCTCATTGTTTTAGAAACAGAGCCCAAAGACAGGCATGCAAATATACTGCACCATGGCCGTATTTTAAATAATGCATTAAAATGTCGTTCAGAAGACACTCTACCTCTCCCCTACCGGGACAAGGACCTTGGTAACAAAAGTGGTTTAAACAGCTTGGGAAAAGCAGGCTGAAACTCAATGCCGGTGCCTTTTTTTTTTTTTTTTTTGTAAATGGCTATAGACTTCTTTTTCTAGTGGAGCTAAACGTTTTCCTGGATGAGCAAGTAAAGTCTTTTGCCTTTTAGCATTTAGCTAAGCGGGGAAAATGCTGTACTTCTCGGCCACCATGACAAACGTAAGGCTGGATAAGTGTCACACATAAAGCTGGGAAATCGGCAGCCACACTGACCACTGCTCCCAGCTCAGATTTTCTTCTAGGCAGAAATCCAAAGGGCTAACCCTGCAGAATGCCCCAGCACTCAATCCAGATCCCCGGGGCCCAGCCTCCGCCACCAGGAGCCCCACAGACATAGTTAAATCCCTTCCTTGGGAGGATGGAGATTTCTCTTGGGAGAAGCAACGAGTAAGGCTGGGAGGTACCAGGAGCATTGCCACCAGGAAGGAAATGATAGAGGTCAAGCGGCACCAAGTCAAAGTAGATTTTGGTAACTCTCTTGACGGAAAGACAGTGCTAATTACAACGAGAGGCAAACATGAGAACTTTAATCCACGAAAACCGTTAGCTCTTGGTATCCATAGAATGGTGAGATATTTTCTAAACTACAACACCCCCCCCATTCATTCATTCATTGATTCATCTAATAAATACCTCATTGCTTACATGTGCCAGGTACTTTTATATACATATTTGCTTCATACAATGAAAAGGCCTGGTTTAGAGTGAGGAGATGGGTACTGGAGCGGGACAATGAGGAAGGACGGCAATGCCACATGCAGGCGGCACTGCAGTGAGACCCGGTATGTGCACGGCAGATGGTGGGCAGAGAAGGCTTCCCGGAGGAGGGGACCCCAAGAGCGGACACAACATGAAGCAACAGGGGTTTGGCAGATCTACTGAGGGAGGAAAGAGAATTCCATGCAGAGGAACCAACACATGCGAGGTGTAAAGGGCATTGACACTCATGGTGACCAGAGCATTACGTCGTAAAAAATGGAGTTGCTGAGTCACGAATGTTAACGCTGCCTGTCAATTATACCGCAATTTTAAAAAACTTCAAAAAAACAGATATTCAGTGAGATCATCGCATTCACAAAAAGCAGCATAAAGGCGCCCATAAGCAAGGCCACCCTCGGGGTCATCAAAAGTCACGCAGTGCCTGACGGGCATGCTTGTGGTGCTGTGGCCACCAGGCATGTGCGAGCCCGTGCACAAATGTTGTGCATGTGTGTGCACGCGCGAAGCAGTAGAAACGTCATGGGAGGTGGGGGGTCACTCGTCTCCGTCCCGGCTCCCCACTCCCTGTCTGTGGCTGAACTTCCTTCCCTCAGCACCATAATAAGGTGCAACTGACCTTGTGGTGATGGTCTATGGAGCCCTATGCATCTGACCCAGTGACCAGACAGGACACGGGATAGGCACTGATCTGGCGGGGACACCTCCATGATGCACAGTAAACACAGTGCAGAGAATTGTGGAGAGCTAGTCACACTTCTCTCTAATAACCCCAGCAAAACTCTGAAGGGTTACTTGAGAGAAAGCTCGCAAGAGGCTGAGTGTTATCTGAATGATGCACACTAAACTCCTTTCCTCTCCTCCTCTGTTTCCCAAGGTGGTGACGTGAAAGGGGCCAGGGATCCATAGGCAGACAGCTCCTCTAGTCTTCGGTCTTACACTGAAATGGGGGCACTGCTTTCCTCCGCAGCCTTTAGGAGTGTTACCTGTGCCTGAGAAAGCGGATGTGTGCAGCACTTTGATGGATGGGCTATGAGCTGCTTGCAAGATCCTTTGCAAGGCGGTCAGGCAGAGGATCAAGAAAACGCTCAGGATGGAAGCATCTGAACAAATAAGGCAATCAGAAGGAAAAGAAGATAGGAGTGTTTCAAAGCCACCTTATGTCCACAGGAAGAGGAGAGAGAAGAGGAGGAAGTGGAGCCTTCCTCTTGATTCAACTGCCCAAAGATCTGCCTGTGAGAACTCTTGGCAATGAGACTTGCAAACAAAGTAGACAGGAAGGGAGTTTATGCCGGTGGGATTTGGGAGAGTGCTGAAGAAATGACCTTGACCTCTATTCCTGCCACTATATCTCAGTGGCCCCTGGATGGTGAGCTGGTTGAAAGGAACACAGCTCAAAAAACTGTCCTTTTAGTTATTTGATAGATACTAGGGTCTAGAGATTTGAGATTTGATAGAGAACATGATCCAGGGAAATAGGATAGATAACAGGAGCAAGAAGTCAACAGGACCACATGGTTAGTCCATCTGTAAAATGGGTTTAATCTCATCTGGGATTATCTGTATACTAACCACGTGGCTCATCCAAGAGCAGACTATTGTTAGAGATCAAGTGCTACATCTGTCCTGAGCACATTGCAATCCTCTGGATTATGTCCTCAGGTCAGCTCCAGGATACTAGGGAGGGAGGGAATGAGACGAAGGATATTACTATCAAAGAAAAGCCTAACTGGGACAGATACTCTAACGACAGAATATCCTATAAAACTTCAGGTGGGTAGCTGTTGGGCTCTTCTGGATTAATTTATTCCACAGTCCGCTTCTGTGGGTAGCAATCAAACTATAAAAAATTAGTTCTGGATAACTCCTGGGCTGCTCCGATAATTAAAAAGCTCTTTTATCACTTGGAATTCTTATTTAAAATAAATAAAGATGCAAAAACTATTGTATTTATGTAGACAGAGGTTCCTATAATCTAACCTCTTCATGCATATTTAAAAAGGAAAACACAGGGGCGCCTGGGTGGCTCAATCCGCTGGGCGTCTGAGTTCAGCCCAGATCATGATCTTGAGGTTCGTGAGTTCGAGCCCTGCGTCCATTGAGCTGGCAGCCTGGAGCCTGCTTTGGATCTCCGTTTCCCTGTGTCTCTGCCCCTCCCCTGCTTTCTCTCTCATTCTCTCTCAAAAATAAACATTAAAAAAAAAAAAAAAGGAAACATAAGCAACAGAAATAGATGAAGGTATTCGCCCTTCTCCAAAGTCCAACTCTTCTGCATCATTTACAAAGACAGTTTTTATTACAGACTAAATATATGTATTTCCCCAGTCCCAAATTCATGTTCAAATCCTAACCCCTAAGGTGATGATATTAGGAGGTGGCGCCTTTGGGAGGTGACAAGCTCGAGAGACTGGACACCTCATGAATCGGATTAATGTCCTTAGAAGAGAGACCCTAGAGAGTTCCGTTATCCCTTCCGCCATGTGAGGATACAGGGTGAAGGCGGCTCTCTGAACCAGGAAACGAGGTCTCAATGGACCACCTTGATCTTGGACTTCCCAGCCTCCAGAACTGAGAAAAATAAATGTTTGCTTTTTAAGTCACCCAGCCCATGGTATTTTTGTTATAGCAGCCTAAATGGACTCAGATGGTTTTAAAGCCATTTAAATGTAAAGTTATCTGAAAGCAGAGCTTAAAAAACACAGATGCCTCCTCTCTCTTGCCGTTGGAAAAAAAAAAATTATACAAAGCTTTTGTCTTCATGACCTAAGCTGCCTCTTGGAAAGAAGATGCCGTACGAATGTGGGTTGTGGCCTGGCAGCCAAGCTCTCCACAGAAGTAACAGTTCCAATTCTTTACATTCCACAAAGCTGCCACCTTATCTTCGGCCTGGGCTTGAAACCACCTCTTTTGCAGGAGACGTGCCAGCTGCTGGTTTTGAGAAGTGTCACCAGGGCCCAGGCAGGAGTCCCTTCCACTGCTGAGACATTCAAACACACCCAGGTTGATTGGGTTCTGAAAAAATGGTTATGGCTCCTAAGGGACCCATAAAAACAAAATGTTCCTAAAATTTGCATTTGGAAAGCACATCTCTGCCTAGTACTTTTGTGCAGACCTCAGCCCACAAAATTCAGGCTCAGGGCTCAATGCCTTGTTGGGGTCACAGGCTGAAGAGCTCCGAGCCACAATTTGTGCTAGATCCAATGAGGATTTTGACGCCCCATGCACCATGGGGACACGGTGATGTTGTACGCCATGGAAAGGACATCTCACTGAGAGCTGCTAATGCTTGCAACCCGACAGAAGAAATGTGTGAGGTGGTCATCAGAATCCTTCCTGGGTGGCTCGGTCGGTTGAGCATCTGACCTCAGCTCAGGTCATGATCTCGAGGTTCTTGAGTTCAAGCCCCATGCCAGGCTCTGTGCTGACAGCTCAGAGCCTGGAGCTGCTTTGGATTCTGTGTCTCCCTCTCTCTGCCCCTTCCTTGCTCTCTCTGGCTTCCTCTCTTTCAAAAATAAACATTAAAAAAAAAAAAAAAAAGAATCATCTTTACCTAAACTCTGGGCTGTCCAGCACCACACCCTGACCTTGAACCACCCTGTCTGCACTGATGTCTGTGCTGGCCTCAGTCAGTGCAAAGCCTCAACTTGTCTCTTCTCTGCATCCCAAATCTGTCGCAAAGCAGAAGCGTCCTGACCTCATCGCAAGCCAAGGGCGCAGCCACCTGTTTTCTGTCTGGGTTGTTTCTCAACCTCTCTCGACCTTGTTAGCGCAGATCAGAGCTGCCCACAGTTAGCCGGGCACACGCCCTGCAGCTACAAAATGACAAGCCTCTGATGCCTTCTGGGTGACTCCCTGAATGGAATCAACCAGGCGAGGCTGAGCTACACAGACTGTTAAAAGAAGTGCCCAGGAAGGACACTGAAGGCATGAAGCTTCACCAAATCCCCTCTAGGCTCTGAAGGGAGCTCCCCTCCTCCCTGGACGGGAACTGGGATTTGTGTCCTTGGGGTTGAACCAGATTACAGGACTGTGGCTCCAACAGCAAATGCTGTTGAGAAGCACCTTAGAGCCGATGAGCCCAGTCACTTCCCTCAAAACACACACACACACACACACACACACACACAGCATGTACACACATCCATGACCAGAGACTCCCATTTACACGCTTCACTCACAGACTCATGCACATATACATATATACTTGCACACACGTTTACTCCCGCCCCCACACACAGGCACACTGTCACACATCTACACACACTCACCTATGCACACACACCTGCCCACCGCCCACAATCCCAGGGCTCTGTCAGGCCGCACCGCAGTGGTGCCGGCTGACAGCGAGGCCCGGACACCAGTCTCCAGGCCAGGTGGGCTGCTGAGCAGGGGAAGGAGGTGGCCGGACGACACAAGAAAAGCAGGAAAGTTGGAAGGAAGTGGTGATCTGGGTCACGAAGGGAGCAGTCGGTGAAGGCTGTGTGTAGTGAGCCTGAAGCGGAGGAAGCCTCAGAGGCCCAAGTAAGACAGTTCCTCACAACGGAGGGGATGTATTTTGACCTGTCGGGTCTAGCTGTCAAAGTCCGTCCTCAGCACTGCACAGAAGGCCGGGGTTTGAGCAGGATTGTCGGGCTTCTCGCTCATTACGGGACATCCAGCCGGTGAGGGGGTCCGCGGTCTCCTTCAGAGGTTGCTGAGGGGACAGGTTTGGCCCTGGGGTTCCCAAGCACAGGTTGGTGATGGGTCCTTATTTGATCATGTGACTTCTCTGATTACCCCGCTCTCTAGGACCCTGGATTTTAGTGTACAACTCTTTCTCTCCCTAGAAGTTTTTGTAAACCCTCAGCACCACGGAGTGTCCCCACAGACCCTCTCTCACCTGGTCTGTATGCTGTTGTGAATAGACAAGGCCCCCAGAGCCTCTCAGATGGGGGTATGATGGGGACTGTCCCGGCAGCCGCACGGCACATGAACGGTTGGGCCTGGAGGTAGGGCGTCTGGCCACAGTCAAAGACTCACAGAAACAAAGTATAGGATGAGACACGATGGCACCAGAGAGCATCTGGATTCCAGCACTGTCACCAGTATCTGGTCCTCTGGACCAAGAGCAAGTTACATAAGCTTTCTGAGCCTCCATTTCCTCATCTGGATAATGGGAATAACACCTTTCCTGTGAAGATCAAAGGAAATCATTCTTGAGGCACCTGGGTGCCTCAGTCGGCTAAGCGGCCAACTTCAGCTTAGGTCATGATCTCATGGTTCCTGGGTTCGAGCCCCACGTTGGGCTCTGTGCTGACAGCTTGGGGCCTGGATCCTGCTTCAGATTCTGCATCTCCCTCTCTCTGCAACCCCCCCCCCCATTTGCACTCTTCCTCTCTCTCTCTCTCAAAAAAACCAAAATGTTTTTAAAAAAAGGAAATATTTCTGAAGAACAAGCCCTAAAGTACACAGAGAACCATAGAATTTAAAAGGGTTCTTGTACTTAAAACTACAAGTTTCTAAAACTCCTGGGGCTGCAAGGAGGCTCTGATTGATTAAAGCCTGCTTCTGCTCCTCCCCGGACACACTGCTTAGCTGGCTTTCCCTGCCTCCCAGGGACACCGCAGGCCTGAGCCCAGGGCCAACAGCTGATGGGATGTGTGCAGAGGCGACCTATGCTGTCCCCAGCCGGGCCCACATGACTCCTCACACCTCTTCTGCCCCCTTCTTTCCTCCTCGACACAGACAAACACAGCAACCTTGCAAGAGACATTAAAAACATCTATGCCAAGGCATAAAAAGCCACCACCTGGCCGAGAGCAGCCCACCTGCTTGTCACACGAGCNCCCCATTTGCACTCTTCCTCTCTCTCTCAAAAAAAAAACCAAAATGTTTTTAGAAAAAGGAAATATTTCTGAAGAACAAGCCCTAAAGTACACAGAGAACCATAGAATTTAAAAGGGTTCTTGTACTTAAAACTACAAGTTTTTAAAACTCCTGGGGCTGCAAGGAGGCTCTGATTGATTAAGCCAGCTTCTGCTCCTCCCCGGACACACTGCTTAGCTGGCTTTCCCTGCCTCCCAGGGACACCGCAGGCCTGAGCCCAGGGCCAACAGCTGATGGGATGTGTGCAGAGGCGACCTATGCTGTCCCCAGCCGGGCCCACATGACTCCTCACACCTCTTCTGCCCCCTTCTTTCCTCCTCGACACAGACAAACACAGCAACCTTGCAAGAGACATTAAAAACATCTATGCCAAGGCATAAAAAGCCACCACCTGGCCGAGAGCAGCCCACCTGCTTGTCACACGAGCAAGAAATACATGTCGATTTCAAGAACGACACATGCAGGGGTTTCCTGGTTAGAGCGGTAATCAGCGGCTCAGCAAATACACTCACCAGACCCAAAACTGGGTGTAGGGGAGGAGACTTAGTAAAGGTTTCATCTAACAATGGCAAACACAAAGCAAGCAAACAAACTAACAACAAAAAACCCCATCAGAAATGACAGGGCCACTGTATCTACTTTTACAGCTGAGCCTTGATTTGTCACACAGACATCATCGGATTTGTGGGTCATCCCAGGCAAGTTCAGAATCTCGAGCTGGCTTTCTGGTGCCATTCCAAGGCTCCCTTTTCCTGCAAACTTATTCCCACAAATCAAAAACCATGAAGAATCCCCACCCAAACCATTCACGTCAACTGCAATGAAGCCATGGGGTATGTTCCACGATTAGGTCAAGTGTGGCTTGGGGTGTTTGCACCATCACCCAGGCCACGTTCTCAGCAGCGCAATAATTGCAAGTCAGACCTCCTGGGCTGCCCGTCCAAGTGCCTGACCCTCGTGTGACAGCTGTCTGGGTACAGGATGGGGCCCGGGGGGTCCACTGGCCAGCCGGAGGATGCATGGACTGCATGCCTCGCAGGGCCCCCAAGCGCCACTGCTGGGCTCCCCACCGGGTTTACAATCTTCCACAGGGACTGTGTATCATTTTATACCCTTCCTTCATCCAGTCCTATCCCAGTCCTTCATCCACTGCCGTTTTCTCAGGCGTCTGTCATTTCCCAGTTTCCCTCTGGAGTCACAGGAAATCCTTGCTCCACACCTCTTAAAATTTCCACTCCGGCAGCACCTGGGTGGCTCAGTCAGTTGAGCATCCGACTTCAGCTCAGGTCATGATCTCGTGGTTTGTGAGATCGAGCCCCACATCAGGCTCACTGCTGTCACAGCTCAGAGCCCGCTTCGGAACCTCTGTCCCTCTCTGTCTACCCTTTCCCCGCTTGCAGTCTTCCCCAAATAAATAAATATTAAAAAAAAAAAAAATTCCACTCGGTAAGGACCTCATGTGCCACCTCCTGCTGTAGTCTGTGACATTTTCTGAGAATTTCCAAATGACCTGCGGAGGACGTTCTCAGGCCCGGTAAGGCTGGGCTCCACTGGGACCTCGAAGACCTGAGCTCAACTCCTGACTCAGCCACATCCCACCTCACGACCTGGAGGGATTACCTCAAGCACAGGGGACTGTCTTCCCCGACACGATAGCAGTAATGACACCTTTTGCCCCAGGTTTTTGTTTTTTAATTTTTTTAACTTTTATTTCTGAGAGAGAGTGTGCATGAGCAGGAGAGGGCCAGAAAAGGGGAGACAGAGGACCCGAAGCAGGCTCCACATGGTGAGAGCAGAGCCCGAATGTGGGGCTCGAACTCACAAACTAACATCACGACCTGAGCCAAAATCAAGATATGGAAGCTCGACTGACTGAGCCACCCAGGTACCCCTGCCCCCGATTTTTATAAAACTATACACATCCATTCATTTGACATGTATTTACTGCATCCCTTCCGTGTTCTGAGAACCATTTTAAGCTCTGAAGACCTAACAGTGAATGATGTGCTCTCACGGGACCTGTGCTCTGACAAGGGGCAACAAATAAATAAATACATGACATGCCAAGTGGAGGAAAGTACTAGGAAGAAAAAGAAAGTCAAGTAAGGGGTGCAAGAGTGAAGGTGGGGGTCAGTGGGAGATGGGTGTTGAGGGACGGCCTTTCTGATCTGGTGACAGATGAGCAGAGGCCGGAGCAACACGGAACAGCAAGTGCAAAGGCCATGAGGTCTGAGGCATAACATCACGTACAGGAAAACACACGGCAAAGGGCTCTAAAAACACAAGACACGATTGGTCTCTGGAATCACACTTGGCAGCGAAACGTCTCAACAAACCTTCGTGCCTGACACAAACCGGTGTTATCTGCCTTCCTTTCCCCCCAGAGGGCCACTCTCCTGCACCGCCACCCTCCCCCTGTAAGAGGATCCACCACTGCCGGAGATGCCCTTCAGAGAAGGACTCAGGACTCGCCTGAAGAAAAGAAGAGCGAGACGGAGACGCTCAAGCACTGGCACCTGGCAAAGCGGTCTGTGTGCCTCCTTTGTTATCACACCCTCACTAGCGGCCGAGTCTTAACAAATCTTGTGCGAGTGCTTTTCTGTAATTCTACTGGGGTCGCGGGTAATGCAATTAGGAGATAAAGAAATTGCCTGGAAATGAGGATGGACGGAAAACTCAAAGATCACATTTTCAGACAAGTCTGCTTTGTCGAGTCAAGGGTTCTCGAAGCAGAATGGCAAATTTCATTCAGCCAAGGGCCGCTGGAGGGAGGGGGCAAAAGCAATCGGTTCTGAGGATGAAATGCACTAAAGCCGTGTGGCCGAGCAGAGCCCGGCCAAGGAGACACATCAAGATGACTGCGACGAGCCAAGAAGGGTCACACAGGTGGCAAAATCAAACAGATCGCCAAGCGGTCACGTAAATAAGCGAACAAGTCACGAGAAATCAGTCCTCTCACAAAAGAATGTCTGCTGGAATGAATAAAATCGCCAAGAATAGGGTAACTTGAAAGGAATGTGTTTAGGAGCTACTGCGGGGTATGGGATGTGGCTCAAGGTGTGAACGCCTCTCAGAGAAGACATCTCCAGGGGCGCCTGGGCAGCTCCGTCGGTTGAATGTCCAACTTCAGCTCAGGTCATGATCTCATGGTTCCTGAGTCCAAGCTCCGTGTTGAGCTCTGTGCTTGACAGCTCACAGCCTGAAGCCTGCTTCAGATTCTGTCTGTCTCCCTCTCTCTGCCCTCCCCCCCCACCCCGCACATTCTGTCTCACTCTCTCTTAAAAATAAACAAACATTAAAAACAAAAAAAGAAAGAAAGGAAGCTGGGTAAGTGTAGTGGTCTGGACTCGTGAGAGGCTCCATCACTATCACTGATACCACAAGCCTTCGTAAGCACCCGTTCTAGGCCAACACTGCCCTACTACGCGCTGGGAATACAGCAGGGAATGAAAGTCCTGGTCTCTGTGGATCTTACATTTTGCTGTCGCAGAACAGAAACAAAATACATAACTATGTACTGTGGCCAGTGGAACCAATTTCTGTGAGATGGGTGCCAGAGGATCCAAGGGTGAGAGAGAACAGGATTCTTCTTTACAGAACGCCTACAGGGAAGGCTTCTCTGATAGTATCTGAGCAGAGCCCTGAACCCAGAGAGGGAGAGAGAGCCTCCAGGATTTGTGGAGTGAGCCCGGTAGAGGAAACAGCCAGTGCAAGGGCCCTGGGGTAGGAATAAGCTTGCTATATGTGTAAGGAGGAGCAAAGAGGCCAGTATGGCCCCTGCTGAGAAGACTAAGCAGGAAATGAGGTCAGAAAAGCAGAGTGGCTCTGCTCACATGGGACCACGTGGCCTGTGGTAAGCCAAACTTTTACCAAGGCCTTGGTCGCAGGTGTAGCGGACCAGCCTGTGTATTTGGGGGAGATCATGCAGTCTGCAGCAGAGAATAAAAGCGTGCTGGGGCAGAAAACAGGAGGCCAGTCAAACCCTACAGCAATAGGTGCAAGGGACAGAGGTCTTGCACAGGAGGAGCACAGAAGACACTGGGCAGGAAAAATACACATCTATCCATCGAGTTCCCAGAGAGCGCCAGGTTGGCTTTCAGGCTCTTTCTCCCCACGGTCTAGCCTCAGCAGGGTGACTGCAAGTTTCTCTACGATGAGGCAGGGGCCAAACTGCATGTTCAGACAAGGTCAAAGATCTCCCAATGCCAGGGGCGATCTCCCATTGCCAGATGAGCCATTTATCCCCAAGTTGTTTTATTTTCATCTTTTGCAAACTGCTTCCTTTTGAAAAATTCCGCTTACTCCACTTACAAACAAATACGCCAGCAGATCTGCAGAGCTGGAAGGAAAAAACCCACAGAACTAAGGGAACTGGGCTGCCCAGATGTGGGGGAAAATGATCGCAACCAGCATCCAATTTCCATCCCCAATACCGGGGGCCCAGGCTGCCTCAAGGCCCTCCAGATCCTTTGCTCACTGACCTGGGGGTACAGTCTGGATCTCGGGCTCCCTGCAGAGAGCCCACCAGACCTGTGTGGTGCTCAGAAACCAGCCAGCCCCCAGCAGGAAGTCAGAGATAAGCAATAACAATAGGCAGACACTAGCTCATTTTCATTCTCCAAAAGCTGGTCCCTGACCCCAGCGTGCACTGCTGGGATGGGCCTTCTCACCACCTGCCTTGGGAGTCACTCACTCTCTCCTCTTGACCTTGCTTTGAACCAGAGCCCCAGCCCAGGACTTGAAAAGCACACACCCCAAGAGACTTTTGCTTTTGGTAACAGCGAAAACAATACCTCCTGTTGGCAAGGGACTTTACAGCGCACAAAGTCATTTAAGGAGCACATTCACCGGTGACTGGGATGGTTTTAGAACCTATCGATCAAGCCATTTTGAACTTGCACCTCTGCCCGGAAAAACACTGGTAACAACAGCTTCCAAACACGTTCACAGCGGGACTCGTGTTCTCTGCGCTGCTCATCAGTCCCTGTGTTAGCAGCGGCCTATGCACAGGGCTGGACACCTAGGCAAGCAGAATACGAAGATGAAATTCATTTATCAACCTCTGGTGAGCGCCTACTGTGTACCAGACCCGAGACACAAACACGTGGTTCCAGAGCTGGAGAGAAAACCACACAGAATGCAAAGCAGTCAGTACCACGGTTAACAGTACAGGCTGGAGCCAGACTGCGTGGGTTCAAATCCGAGTCCTACCCCTCTGGCGCTAAGCGGCCTTGTGCAATGGACTTAACCTCTCCGGGCCTCAGTTTCCTCAACTGGAAGATGGGAATAGGAGACCGAGGCCACAGGGCTGTGGCAAAGACTGAACGGGTACATGTTTGCACAGCACTGAGAGTAGCGGCTCACAGGAGGAGTAGGAGCGACTGGGATTTTTATGAAAGATACAATAGGGATCACAAGTGGAGCAGGCAGCTGAGGTGTGGGGGGGCGGGGGGGACAAGGAGGGGCTGACCAGGGTGCACAGGCCGATGGAAGAATGCGGCTCAAGACACAGGCACAGGAAGGGCTGGACAGGAGCTGGGAGGCACGATCAGCATGATCATGCTCAGCTCTGCATTGGCCATGGAGAGCAACGGACCCCCGCAGACCCCCATGAAGGCTGGTTCAGAGTGCAGTGTCCAGGCTGCCTATGGACTCCTTCTCACAANGGAGGGAGGGCGATGGGGGAGGGGGGAGATGGGGGAGAGGGGAGAGCAGGGAAGGGCAGGGCAGAGGGTGCTCTGCAGCCCATCCCTTCCCCTGCAACATGGCCTCTGTACCCCCCCCCATGCACTGCACTCCCACCACATGGGCCTCTGTCCTGATAAAACTGTACAGGGCCACCCCCTTCATCTGGCCACCTTCCACTTCCTGGTAAGCCGGAAGCTTAGATTCACTTCCTCTGGGAAGTGTGAGGGCCGCTGATTAGGCTGGGCCCCTGGAACGCTGCTTCCTAGCCCTATCATAGTTGCAATATAAATACTAGCTTCTGTAACTCCTGAAGGAGTTCTGGCCTCCTGGGACTGGAGAGGGCAGGGCAGGAGTTACCCGCTCAGTGTGGGGTATCCCTCCCTCCCCAACACAGCGCCCGACCCAAGACAGCATTCAAGACCTGCCCACGGAGTCAGCGGATGGTTTACGTTGAGGGTGCAAATAAAGTTTCCAATCCAAAGGAATCCACCCTTCCGGGGGCCCCATGACATCGAAACTATTTATGTAGTAGCACGAAGACCTTCTTTGCCTTTTTCACTCTCGTTGCGCCCACAAGTGTGCAGTGGGGGTTTCTAGCCATCGCTAATAGCTAACGCAACATGCACCTGCGTGTTCTCAGTTTTAATTTCTAATTAAATACCCACAGACATAACCCCCTGTAAACACAAGATCGCTGGGGTCCTCTCAGTGACCTGTGGAGTATGACAGTCCTGAGAACAAGGTTTGAGAACTGCTCACTGCTCTCCTCCGTCCAGCCTACCCCCACCACCAAGGAAGTGTAGATGAAAGACGCACAAAGAGAGACGAGGTCTGGTGTTCCCAGGAGGACAAGCACTCAGACCCATCAGCAGACAGCGGGCAGGATGCTGCCACCCCACCCTGAGGCCAGGCCTGCAGGCAGCTTCCTGGGCAAATCGGGCCACTTCCCCTCCCCCATGCCCCCAACAAAGCAGAGCGGAATCCTGCCCATCTCACCCTCCCTGCCCTATTCCTGACTGACAGGTTCACAGCTGACTCCCTGCAGTTCCCATCCATGGCCTGTGGTTTCATGGGTGGGGCCCACCCCACCTACCTGATAAACACCTGTTCCTCCCAGCAGGCTCCACACCTCCCAGTGGGGGGTGAGGGCGCCCCCTACTAGGTCTGACCCCCTCCCATGCACCATGTCCGGTTCCTCTCTGCACACCTCTGCCTCCAAGCCCGGCTCCATCTCGGCAGCCCTCCCCCAGGACCATCCTGGGGCTCACTGTGAGCTCTGTGTCCTCCACAGATGAAAGAAGGCGCGAGTAATTGAAGGAGTCGGTGACTTACACATTCTAAGATGATGGTTTATCTGACATTAGCCACTTTATAAATAGACATCTTCCTCTACAGGAATGACCCGGGACCGCTTTCTAGGACTGTCCCTGGTCGTGTCTGCAGAACAAGAAATCCTCCTCTGTCCAGATGATTTCCCAAGGAAGCAGCCTCCACTGAAGCCGATGCCCACTGATTTCTTTGGATTCTTCGATCCTACTTCTCAGAGTGGGACCGGTCTACCTTGTCCCTAAATCCGAGACCCTCCCAGCTGCCTCTTCCCTTACCAGGCTGATGACAATGCTGTGGCTGCAACCTCCCTCCCTGGAGATCACTCCCCTTCCCCTCCTGGGCCAGGCAGTTTGGGAGGGGGGTCAATGAGGATTTGATTTCGGAGTCGGGGTGGCATGGGGGGCAGGAGGAAATGTGTCAATACTTGCCGAGAGGAAGAAAATCAATAGGTGACAACTGTAATTTGGGAAACGATAATTATGCCACATTTACAGCCGTCTGCAGAGCCGCCCTATTGATTCTGGAAAAGTAGATTTACTGCGTCCACAGCACGGGTGCAAGCCTAGCTCTGTACTCTCTTTCCCTTCAGTGATCTTGAAAGCAGATTGAGATCCAAGATGCCTCAGTGTGCATTTCTGCACCTCTCGCCTCTGGGGTTTCACTCAGCAATTTATGATCTACTTCCGCTTACTTTACCCAGCTCCTCCTTTCTTTTTTTTTTTTTTTTTTTTTTTTTTTCCCCGC
>NW_027531904.1:1532916-1558083 GCF_008692635.1 Crocuta crocuta
TTTTTTTTTTTTTTTTTTTTTACCCCTGGAAAGTGACAAAGGAAGACCATTTATTAATCAACATCACTGGTGTTTGGTAGGTGCCGGTGACACTTGGTGATACAAGATGTCACTGTCCCCCGGTGAAGTCTCTGAGCACCAGCCTCTGTGGCTCGCAGGGGCTCAACATTCCAGTGAAAAACAAGTGTTCACACGTAGACTTAAAACAACTGCAGAATAGGAGGAAACGTTTCCAAATTATACATCTGATGAGGGTCTAGTCTCCAGAAAACAGAAAGAACCCTTATGACTCAACAGTTAAAAGACTCTTAATTTAAAAAGAGGCACAAACACTTTGAAAAGACGTTTCTCCAAAGAATATATACGAATGGCCAATAAGCACATGAAATGATGTTCTACATCATCTGCCATCAGGGAAATGCAAATCAAAACCCTTTCACATCCACTAGCGTGGCTCCGGGAAAAGAGACAGACGAAAATGACAAGGCAAGGTTGTAAGAAACTGGAACCCTCCTACGTGACTGGTGGGAATGTAAACGGAGGTGTCGCTTTGGAAGACAGTTTGACAGTTGCCCAAAACGTTAAACACAGTCACCGTATGACCCAGCAGTTTCTTGCCTGGGTATGTACCCAAGAGAGGTCAAAACTTATGTCTGCATGGAAAACTACACGTGGGTGTTCAGAGTAGCGTTATTCACAAAGCCAAAGAGTAGAAACAACCCAAATGCCTACTGACGGATGAATGAATGTATCAAATGTGTTATATCCCTGCCATGAAATATTATTGGGCCATTAAAAGGAATACAATTCTGATGCATGTTAAAATGCAGATGAACAGTGAAAATATCATGCTAAGCGAAAGAAGCCAGACACAAAAAGCCACAGATTATAGGATTCCATTTACAGATGTCCAGAATAGTTAAATCTATACAGACAGAAAGTCAATGAGTGGTTGCCAAGGGCCCAGGATGAAAGGTGATTACTAAGGGGATTTCTTTGGGGGATGATGGAAACGTTCTGGAATGAGATCACGGTGAAGGTGGCCCAGGCTCGTGAATGCACGAAAACCCACAGGATTCTATAAGTCAAAAGGGTGAATTTTATGGTATGTAAATTATCATTTCAATCAAACGATGTATATTTAAGGGTGTGAATAAAGGCAGTGAGGTTCCAAATCCCTCAAAGCCACTCACCCCCAGGGGAACTTCAGCGTGAAAATGTGCACAATAGTTTAAGCTCCCCTGTGAAATGCAGTGAAAGCCAGAGAAATATCAGAATATTAGCTACCTGTTGGTAGAGTCACAGAGGGTAGCTCCCTGGCTTTATTTCTCAAAACATCTCTGTCATCAGATTACTAAAGGCAGAATCAGCATCCCACATACCATAAAATTTAGCCTTACCAAGACCCTGCACCACACGGTCAGTGGTCCCTCACCCCGGAAAGCAGGAGTGCTGGTCGCGAGATCCAGGAAAGAAATGAAGGTGGACAAAATCTAAATTTGTTGCAGAAGGAGACACGGTGGAAAGCTGCGGTACACAGGAAATCCGAGGAGACCAGGGAAGCGCTGGGAATGTCCATGGACTTGAGAGAACCGGACCAGATGACGAAGTTCACAGAAAAACGCTAGGGGAGCACACGCCTGCGTGCATCCTGTCTGCTAACGTGCAAGAGTCTCCTGCCGCACGTGGCTCATCTGCCCTTCCCTGCACCCAATGCTATAGTCAAGGATCAGAGACCCTGCTCGGTCAAGGCTCAGGACCAAGAGCCAGTGCCAGGGCTGGACTCTCCCTGGACACTTCTAACTCTCTTTCCCAGCTGGGCCAGGCTCCACCTCTGCTCCTAGGCTGATTATTTCCCCAGCCTCCTGTCTTCCGCTCCTCTATGTACGTACCCTAGATTCTGGCCACAGAAGTGGCCCCGTGTTACCTGAGCCCACGGGCCCTGCACCGGCAGGCAGGCGTCCCAGCTGCTACCTCGGTGCCTGTTACAGTTTCTCATTCTCCAAAAAGCCCTCCAGCCAGAGCGGATTTTCCCTGCTCTCCATCCCTGCAGCCCGACATCTCTCTGTCTTTCTCTCTCTCTCTGGTACAGATTTCAGTGCGGAGTGCCATCTACAATGGCAACACGCATCACTGATGGGGCCTTCCAGCCACCAGGCACTGGCCTACTAACTTAACTTCTCATCAGGTTACTCTTTCATTCCTCACAACCACCCTCAGAGGTGGGTACCACTCTTAACCCCTGCCTACTGGGGAGGAAATTGGCACAAGGTCCCACAGCCAGGAAGTCGTCCACATCCTTCCCCACAGCCCCTTCCCTCCTTCCGAGTTTATCTGTGTATCAGTCACCCGAGTACAGAGCCCCTGTGCAACACCCCCATCACCCGCTTTTTACTGATAATTTTCACACCCCTTTCTCTGGCACTAACCGCAGCCACAGCCAGACACGCACAGCCAGAGGGTAGCAGTCAATGAGCACGTCATAGGCCCGCGTAAAGAGGTTTACAGGAAACGGTGACCTCTTTCACAATGTGAACCTGGGAGCTGACGCCAGGGCTGAAGATGGAGGGAATCATTCCCACAAGGGATGACGTAAGCAGGAAGAAGCCAAAAAAAGGCTTTTCTACAGTATTGATTCCTTTACGGACAACAGGTTCCCAGGTTATTACAGGAAGTGAGGAGGTGGGGTGCCCTGGGTCCCTGAAACCCAAGAAATCTGCATAGGCATTAGTCAGGATACAGAGCCCCAGGAGTCTGACTCTGACCTTCAACCTTAGAGCCGTCCCCAGACTAAGTGCGCATTTCCTCCGCTAGGCCTTCTCTACTCCGTGGCATCTTCCTGTTCCAGGAAAACCCAGGCCCTGGGGTCTGAGCAAAGGGCACCTGTGCAGCCTACACGGGACAGGTCTGCTACCATGCCCCACACTGCCTGGAAAGCTTTTCAATCTTGGGAACAAACTCCCGGTCTCATCAGCAGCTACTTAAAGCTCAAGGACGCATGGTTCCTACACACCCGTCTGCCCTTGGGAGAGCTCTGAGGTTTGCACGGGAAAATCCCCACACTTGTAACCTGTGACTCCAGCTTCCCCACCCCCGCAAGGCCATGCATGATAGCACTTTTGCAGAAACAGGGTGTGGGGCTGACATCACACCCTCTTCTCTAAACTTGACTAAGCTTATGTTCTCTAAACAACGCATGCTAACAACTTCTTAGGAACAGGACACAGGGTCCACTGTGGGCAGCTGGTGAGGACGTGCACAGGCCAAGCAGGGGAAGAGCAAGCGTCCCAGAGGAGGGCACGGAGACCAGGGGCAGGCCTGGCCCCACACCCACCCGTTGGCTCAAGCTGGTATCAGGGTGTGGAGAGTCGAGCATGGAACGTAGTAGTAATCTCTCTCTCCTTGGCAGTATATCTGCCATCTGTATTCTGTCCCCGCTCCCTCAGCCTTAATGGAACAGCTAGTGGGGAGGATAAACCACCCTCACGTGAAACTGGAAAGTTCCGAAGTGGCCCACGGTGTGGGGGGTGCAAATGGGAGCAGCACCCAGGGCCCCGCGTCCCGAAGTCACCTACCTACCAGGGCCAGCAAGGGGCACACCCAAGGAGAGTGGGTAGGGTAGGACCCAGGCAAATGGAGATAAGGGCTCCCGACTCATGTGTAGCAGCTCCATGGTTCAGCCACAATTGCCCCAAGGGAAGCTGATGTTGGAAGGGAACTCACGTTTCTGATCAACACCAAAGCAGGTTGAATGAACCACAGAATTACAAAAGGCTGAAGGTCTGCTGGCCTCTGGTGCAGAGGATAAGGGGCACTCGGTGGAGCCCATTTCCTGCCCACGATAACCAGGCTCCATGTGTCGCTGTCTGAGTGCTTGAGAGGGCCCACTAGGGCTCCCACAAAAAACCCGGGAGCAGAGAAGAAAGGGAAGAGGAGGTGTTGGCTTATGCAGGCAACATGGCGCCCCCTGAGCAAGAAGCCCTAAGAGGCTAAATCAGCCAGCGGCGCCCAGACGTAGGGCACACGTGCCTGCTTGGGAAAGGTCTGGACTGAGATTCTCAATGCTTCCCAGAGGGCCTGTGCCCAAGGTGGATTTCCAGGGTGGAGACAAGATGCTCTTCCTGCGTGAGGCAGCATGACTTCTTGCCACAGGGCACTCTGCAAAGGCCGGGCCCGGCCAGGAGGGGTCTTACCTTCACAGGTGCATCAAGGGGGAGGTCCCAGAAGCAGGGAGGTCCCGGAAGCGGGACCATGGTTCAGACCATGCTTCCTGTGTTCTCCTGTGTCACCCTGCCCTCCATGGGGCAAGTAGGTCCGAGTAGGAAATGCACAAGACCGTAGGGCCAAGGCACAGAGCCCATCGCCACACCCATCCTGTGGCCACCCCGTCTTTCAAGGCCCACACTACAAGCTTGCTTTGTGTCGCCTTACGTGGTGCCACGCCGGTGACAGGTAAGAGCGCTCCGTGAACACCTGCTGCCTCCGAGTCACCGGTCAGTGGTCCTCACCTCTTTCCTTCCACTGGCTCCGTGGTCCTGGAAGAATGCACAACTGTCCTTTGGGTGGGGATTTTGCTGACTCAGGTCATCTGCTCTCTCTCCTGGGCCTTTAAATGTTGCCACTAAACTGGGAAAATGGGTTCTGGCTGCATTCTTCTTAACACGTGACAAAACCAGAGGCGAGACATTTTGAGGAAGAAATAGAATTGTTCCAAGTCCTTTTCCTTAAGTGCACCGAACACCCAAACCATATTACAGTTTCAGAATGTTTTTTCCCCTCAGTCCTCTATGAATTCCAAAGTAACACAACCTTATTCCACCAACTTATCTTTTTTTTTTTTTTTAGATGTTTATTTATTTGCTTTGTGAGAGAGAGTTTGAGCAGGGAAGGGCAGAGAGAGGAGAGAATCCCAAGCAGGCTCCACATTCAATACAGAGCCCAAAGCAGGGCTTGATCTCATGACCCAGATCATGACCTGAACCGAAATCAAGAGTTGGATGTGGAAGCAACTGAGCCACCCAGGTGCCTCCTGTTACCTTTAATAATTGTAAAACATCTCATCATTGACAGGACTTTCAGGAGGTCTTCTCTGCTCTTGGTATGAATGTTAAGTTCATACCTTTGCTTTTCTATGTCAGGACCATCTGAAACGTTCTCTTGGGGCAAAGGAACTTGGGGTCCCGAATATGTGTGACCCTTCTCTGTGTAAACACAGGCCACTCTCTGTCTTTCCATCTTTTTTATTTTTTTAAATGTTTTATTTTATTTCTGAGAGAGAAACAGCGTGAGCAGGGGAGGGTCAGAGAGAGAGAGAGGGAGACACAGAATCTGAAACAGGCTCCAGGCTCTGAGCTGTCAGCACAGAGCCCGACGCAGGGCTCAAACCCACGAACCGTGAGATCATGACCTGAGCTGAAGTCGGATGCTTAACTGACTGAGCCACCCAGGCACCCCTTTCCATCCTTTCTTTTAAAAGGACCTTATAGGATTTCTCTTTCTCTAACAGACTTACCAGGTAAGCGGATCTCTTGAACAACATGGGTTAGAAGTGTGCGGATCCACTTACGTGCATATTTTTTCAACAAATACAGTCTAGTGCTGCAAATGTATTTTCTCATCCTTATGATCTTAATAACGCCTTCTTTTCTCAAGCTTACTTGATTATAAGCATACAGTGTATAATGCATGTAACATATGAAATGTGTGTTAATCAACTGCCGATCTTACTGGTAAGGCTTCTCGTCAACAGTAAGCTATTAGTTAAGTTATGGGGGAGTCAAAAATCATAGTGAATTTTCAACTGCATGGGGGGGTTGGTGCCCCTAACCCCTGTATTATTCAGGGTTAACTATCTTCTAAGAGATTCTTTCAATGCTTTTGAGGGAAGCCTCCTCATCAGAGGAAGACAACAGAGGGGAGAGTGCAGACTCTGAGATCAGGCCTTACTCCTGCCTCGACAGACGGCAAATCATGTCTCAAAGTGTCCATGTATTAACACATCACAGACTCCTCCTTTCCCTCAGACTTGGTAGAGACGAGCATGCTGGAGTGAGTCACTCTGCACCAAAGGCTCCCAAGTTCCTCCCATCTGCCACGAATTCCAAAGGGCCTTTCTGTCCACCGCGGCCTTGGGCACGGTCCACGGTCCTCTGGCGCTGCCCGGCACCCAGGGGTATCTGGAAATTGCCAGGCAGGGACGTCACCAGGTCCCACTGGTTGCCCAGAGATGATCCCTTTGGCGACACTGCAGTCTGGTTCCCACTACCCACCAGCTGTGTGATGCCAGGCAAGTTACTCAACTCCGTAGAGAAGAAGCTGAACTAACGATCTTTAGCGCTCAGATGATGAGAAACTGCCCTCACGAACCAAGGACCCGAGGTGACCCAGGACCTTGTTCCTGGAGAAAGAAATCCACACTGGATCCATGATCACACACCCATGCAAGCACTGCCTTACGCTGGTCCTTTGCTATCACCAGGTGACACGCATCTGTCCAGAGAATGTGTTAGGTTATTTCTTAACCAAGCTAAGAGGGGAAAGAGACAGCATTTGAGAAAGCCAGAAACTCTAGAAGTTACTCTGGAGTTTTCCCTTTCTCCCTCTAAGCCCTCCCATCCCCCCTCCCCCACACATCAACTCATCAGGAACTCCTGTCACAGCTCTATCAGTCACTGCCTCCACTCGGTCCAGGCGACTATCACCGTCACCCAAACTGTGACAACAGCCTCCTACTGCTCACCCTTCACCCATCTGCACAGCAGTGAAGCACCAGCACATCAAATAACTCCTACCTAAAACCCCCAAAATGGTTCCTATCATGTGGACAGAAACACACCAAAGCCCTTCTGTGACTGGCAGCGGCCTGCAGGACCAGGAAAGTCAACTCTCAACCCCAGCTCTCCGTCTCCCTCCTGCTCACTCTGCCTTATGGCTTTTATTGTGATTCTTCCTATATAGTAACTTTCTTCCAGCTCAGGGCCTTTGCACATGCTGTTCCTTGTGCCTGCAGGGCTCCTTTTCCCAGCATGCATTATTACATCATGTAATTACAGTGTTTGTTTACTGTTTACTTACTTAAACACTCATTCATTTTTGGCTGTCTTCTCTACTAGAGTGTCAACTGCATGAGGCCAGGGCCCTGGTCTCTTTTATCTATCACCATGCTCCTAGTACCCAGACTGGGGCCAGCCACAAAGAAGATACTTAATAAATACTGCTGAATGAATAAATTAAGTCCACAGTCCACAGTATCCACAACTAAGAATATTAACTGTCCAAAGATAACTCCATTAGGGTCTGAGTTGCTCACTTTAATAGGAAACCCTGGAGGAAGATTAAAATCTAGGTGTGTGTGTGGGGGGGGATCTTAATGTGCACTCGAGGAGGTTTTCAGGGAGTGTAATGCTTCCACTGCACCTGCAGACTGTACGTGTGTGTGTGAGCGTGTGTGTGTGTATGCCTCTGCATGCATGTGTGTATCTGTGCGTGCGTACCTGTGCGTATCCCTGTGTGTGCATGTGTGCGCGTGTGTCTGCGCATGCATATGTGCACACACAAGTGTGCATGTGCTTGCTCCCCTCTCCTCCTCGGGGTGGCCATCACCAGTTCTGCTTGGCAGGACAGTGCCCTTCACCCCCACATTCCGTCACGAGTAACTCAGGCATTCAGATCTCAAGGCAGACTTCCTCCTGAAAGGCACGTCCCGGTAAAAGGGGACGATCACCAAATCCTCCAGATCAGAGACCCACACCCTCCGGGATTCGCGGTGTCGTGGCTCTACCAGCTGCTTGCCAACAGCTGAGCACAGCGACCAGGCTCCAAGGGGAACGTGCAGGGCCTGTGACAGTTCATCTCCCAAGTGAGGCACAGACGCCGAAGCCACTGGGAGCCTGACCTCGCTGCTGCTGGCTGCTTTCCTAAGCTGGGGGGTGGGGTGCACAGGCCGGGGAGTCCGCTTGCCCAGCGCATCTAACGCGTCCTTGATAATATGGTTTCCTCTTATTGGCCTCATCCTTTTTGCCGCTCAGCCCAGAAGTCAGGAGGGGCTGAATCCCTGAGGGGCTCACGCTCTAATGCCGGGGCCAGCTGTCAAGTCATAAGAGGGGCCTTGCACACGGAAACGGAAATCATAAAAATAAGAGCAAATGCTTACCCAGGCCTTCCTGTGTGCCAGTGGCTGTTCTAAGCCCTTTACACAATATCAACGTATATCAACAGCCCTAAGAAGCCATTTTATGGATGAGGGAAACTGAGGTACAATGAGGGTGTGCAACCTCCCCTCTCCTCTGCTAAGTGGTTGTATCAGTCGAGATGTGCAGGTAGCAAATAGTACACTCTAAAGTTTCCGCTCGTGACCACCTAAGGAAGGACTACTTACAGATGGAAGGGCAGGGCTGAGGGACCCATCAAAGGGCACTAAAGCACCAGGAGTCACGGTGACAGTCACCAACTCTTAGGCCTAAAGAGGAGGGACTGATGTCAGTGGAACCCAGCAAGAACTGGCCAAGGGAGAAAAAGGGAGCCACGGCAAAGCCAAGGCCCAGCAGGGTTGGAGGGAGTGTGCGGACCACGTTCCCAGCACCCCCTCCCTCATCTGACTTCTCGTGGGAGCCTCCGTGTGGGCCTTCATTCCATCACCAATAAACTGGGGAAATTGCACAGCCCCGATGGAAACTAGCATGGCAGCTCCTCAAAAGAAAGTAAACACAGGGGCGCCTGGGTGGCTTAGTCGGTTAAGCGTCCGACTTTTGCTTAGGTCATGATCTCGCGGTTCGTGGGTTCGAGCCCCGTGTCGGGCTCTGTGCTGACTGCCAGCTCAGAGCCTGGAGCCTGTTTCAGAGTCTGTGACTCCCTCTCTCTCTGATCCTCCCCTGCTCACGCTGTCTCTCTCTCCTAGAAATAACCATTAAAAAAAAAAAAAAAAGTAAACACAGTTACCACATGACCCGACAATCCCACTTCTGGGTAGAGGCCCAAAAGAGTCAAAAACAGGCTCCCGAACACGTGAACATCCACGTTCATCACAGCGTTATCCACAACGGCCAAGGCGTGGAAACAAGCCAAGTGTCCATCGGGGGAGGGGCAGAGGAGCAAAACTGCGGGACACACACGCGACACTGGATGACTCAGCCTCAGAAGGTGGTTGTGACACGTGCCGTAGGTGGATGGACCCGGAGGTCGTCACGCGAATGGAAATAAGCCAGTCCCAAATACACAAAGTACTTTACGATCCCACGTCCGTGAGGTCCCTTGAGTGAGTCTCAAATGCACAGAAAGTAGAAGGGTGGTTACCTGAGGGAGGGGGGAATATGGGGAGTTGTCTCATGGGTACAAAGTTCCAGAACTACAACATGAAAAGGCTCTGGAGATCCATTTCACAACAACGTCAGTATACTAGACACGGCCGCACCATACGCGTAAAAATGCTTAAGCTGGTGAATTTCAGGTTGTGTGGGTTTTTAAATTGTTTTTAGTGTTTACTTATTTTTGAGAGAGACACAGAAAGAACACAAGCAGGAGAGGGACAGAGAAAGAGGGAGACACCGAATCGGAAGCAGACTCCAGCCCCTGAGCTGTCAGCACAGAGCCCAGCGTGGGACTTGAACTCCTGAACTGCGAGATCATGACCTGAGCCAAAGCTGGCGGCTTCAACTGCTTGAGCCCCCCAACTGCCACTGTTATGTATTTTATTTGAGAGTGCACACATGTACATATACACACACACTCGCGTGCCCAGGGAAGAGGCAGAGAGAGAGGGAGAGAGAGGATCCCAGGCAGGCTCCGCACTGACCACACAGAGCCCGATGCAGGGCTTGAACCCATGAACCATGAGATCATGAGCTGAGCGCTCACCTGACTAGGCCCCTATGTATATTTTACCGCAATTTTAAACAAACAAAAAGTGGCAAAGTCAGACTAGACCTCAGGTTTGCATGATGATCTGTGGAGTTCTTGGTTTGCAGCAACACAGATGCTTTCAGGAGGGAGAAGCCAGCAGTGGGGAAGCCAAGGAGCTGGGCCCCGGACCCCACACACTCTGGCAGAGCAATCGTGCTTTCTCTCTGTGACATTTGGAGTGCCACTTAAAATTTCTGGGGCGCCTGGTTGGCTCAGTCAGTTAAGTGTCTGACTTCGGCTCAAGTCATGATCTCACAGTTCATTAGTTCGAGCCCCGTGTCAGGCTCTGTGTTGACAGCTCAGAGCCTGGAGCCGGCTTCAGATTCTGTGTCTCCTTCTCTCTCTGCCCCTTCACCCACTTGCACTCTCTCTGAAAAAATAAACATTAAAAAAAAAAAAGAAACATCAGACCCAAAATGGAGGTGCTTGTGCTAAGCCCTATGCCAGCAAGCCAACACTTAATACCTAACCTAATCATAGTTTCAGCCTCTCCCAGGAATGTAACCTTTAACCAGCCAACCAGGTAACCTGGTCCGCACTAGTGAGGTAATCCCCCAGACCCATTCTGTTCTCCACAGGTAGACTGCCTAAGCCTGAAACAATCCACTCTTTGCTAATAAACTTTTTCTGTCGCTCTCTGCCTTTAAAACCTTCCCTTTTCTGCAGCTCTTTGGAACAGACTTCTTTTTGCCAGATGGGACCCTGCCTGATTCAAGAGTCAATGAATAAAACCAATTTGATCTTCAAATTTACTGAGCTGAATTTTACTTTTTAACAATACAGACCTATCAGAGAGTAGACTCTTCATTCCTCGCAGGATGAAGGGAGAGAAAAAATAAATTCCTTGACAGGGTTAAACACACCTCCAGATTCTCTGATTTTCAATGCTTTCCTTCTATGGAGAAGGAAAGGGAGACTCAGAGAAGCTAAGTAACTTGGCCAAGGTCACCCTGCCTTAACTATCAAAGTGGAGATTCAGCCTTTTCCAAGGCTAGAAGGAGGAGGTCCCACTCACAGTGTGATCCAGCCACCCCAAGTCTCCCAGGGACTTTCAGGTTCTTGGGCTCAGTCCTAGCTGGTCATCTATTCACTTGTTCAATAACACACACACACACACTCACCAGCAAGCTCTCAGTCCCTTCTCAGAATAGCACAACCTTCTCACCTCTCCCCACCCGGCTAGAGCAGCAAGCGTGCTCTCTCCCTGCCCTGGAGCAATTTCACCCACAATGATGCAGGAGGTGGGGGGGGCTGGCAGAATTAATTTCGCATTGTAGCTGCCTAACGACCTCTAATTGCATAGCTGGAGGCTTACACATTAACGTGGGCAAAACCAGACATAAATTTAAAAGGGCGATTTCCTTCCCACTGTCCACCTCTGTCTCCCTTTCAATAAATCACTCACCTAAAATGGCAGAGTGGCAAAGCCCAGGGCCAGAGGTCAAGGGGGCCCAGCCCTGGCTAGATGCCTTATTAGCATTTAATAGCACCTGCCCCGATGGTCCTAAGGACTCATGGGAATGCCCTAGGGTGGTCAGAAAGTGGTGAAAGTGACTTGGGGAGGCGGTGGTTTGGATGTAGGGCAGCCACGCAGATCTCGCCAGAGAAGAGACGCACTCAGCAGGGGACACCTGCTGTCCCAGGTGCATGTGGCTGGAGCTGTGGGCACAGGAGGCTCTACGGGGTTGCCAAGGAGCCCCTGAGCCATGATCAGTATCCATGGGAGCACAGACACTGATGAACACCAGGGCATGTTCACAGTAGAGGGGGTGGGGGGAGACAGAGCGCTCGCGCCCGCGAGCAAGCATCTCTCTCTCTCTCTCTCTCTATCTCAGGGGTGGTTTTGTGACAGCAGATAGACAGGGATAGCAGAGTCCCACAGTGATGCTCTAAGATCACTCTGCTACAATTCCCCAGACCGCAGAAGGTGTCCTGTTTAAATACCGATCTGAGGGGCTCCTGGGTGGCCCAGTCGGTTAGGCATTTCAGCTGAGGTCATGATCTCTTGGTTTGTGAATTCAAGACCCANGAGAGAGAGCACTCGCGCCCGCAAGCAAGCATCTCTGTCTCTCTCTATCTCAGGGGTGGTTTTGTGACAGCAGATAGACAGGGATAGCAGAGTCCCACAGTGATGCTCTAAGATCACTCTGCTACAATTCCCCAGACCGCAGAAGGTGTCCTGTTTAAATACCGATCTGAGGGGCTCCTGGGTGGCCCAGTCGGTTAGGCATTTCAGCTGAGGTCATGATCTCTTGGTTTGTGAATTCAAGACCCACACTGGGCCCTGTGCCGACAGCTCGGAGCCCTGAGCTGGCTTCGGATTCTGTGTCTCCCTCTCTCTCTGCCCTTCCCCCACTCACACTCTGTGCCTATCTCTCTCTCTTAAAAATAAACAATTTGAAATTTACTATTTTGGTGGCTTTATTTCAGTATGCACGAGAGGCTCCAGGCCTGGAGTAGGTCAGCCCAGGTGCAACCCCACTCTGCCAGCCTCCCCAGACCTCTTCCAAAAACCCTAGACTTGGGGTAGCTCTGCATGATGTCAGCATAGACTTGGGCTCAGTAGATATCATTGTCCACTGTCACTTTTTGCTGAGACCTGACAGTGGTCAGGCCCCCTGTGGAAAACGCTGGAAATGGAGAGGAGGCTGATCTGAGGCTGGGCCCAGAGAGGCGCAGAAACCTGAATTGTTCCCACCACAGGGGAAATGCTGTCACCAAGCATGGTCCATGGAGGGAGAGCAAGTTAGAAGGCACAGGACAGGGAACATGGAGAGGAGGGGAAGGAAGAAAGATCCCAAGAGGAAGCACTTAAGCAAAGGGTGTTGGCGGGAGTACGGAGTGAGAATACGTGGTACAAAAGGGAGGGAGGCATGAGTGGGGAAACATGGGCTTCAGAGCCAGACTCCCAAGGTCCTAGGCCTGACTCAGCTACTCTCCCGCTGTGTGACCCTGAGCAAGTGACTTGGCCTCTCTGTGCTAAGAGCTTAGACTAGTGCTAACCTGGAGGACGGGGAAGGGCAGCACAGGCCTAAGCTTAGAAAACCTCGGGGCCTCTCCTCCCCTACCCAAATTCTCTGGACGAGGCTAAAAATCTATTGGTAACCTATGCTTTCTTTCTCCACTAACCCTCCTGTCTACACCTCTGTGATTCTTCATCATATGATTTCTATAATACGTAAATGCTACATGTATGTTGCAGTCCCTTATCAAATCCCTAACTGTCAATCACGGGGGTGAAGACCTAGATTCTGAGGTCCACAGGCCTGGGTTCAAATCCTGACACCACCACATGCTAGCTGGGTGATCGTGAGCAAGTCACTAATTTTTTCTGTGCCTCAGTGTCTTTATCTGTAGAATGGGAATAGTAGTCCCACTACCTATGGCTTTCTTGAGGGTTAAATATTTAGATGTCAAACATTTAGAGCAGCTTGGACCTCAGAGAGAGCTACAGTAGCCACCAAAGAAGCCGTAATGTAACTATGGCATACACATCTAGGTACCAGAACGCGTGCGACTTCTCTGTTTAAGTTACAGTGCGGCACCTGAGCATAAGCCATCCCCACACAGCTGCCAGACTCGCTCTCCTCAAATGACATCCCAGTCTGTTCCCCTTCCCCTACTTGGGTCTCAGCCCTGTGAGGTGGCTACCAGGACTACTCCCATTTTACAGATGTGAAAGCCAATCTACCCAAGAATGCATAACTCAGAAGTGGTGGTGATGTTCTCATAAGGCATTCATGGTTTCAAATGAAAGCTTCTTTGTAGAGTTTTTCTTTCCTGGAACTTCCCCTTCCCTTCTCCTCTTCTCCCTTAACTTACCAGGTCCACCCCTCCCCTCTTTATACAAATTTTTAAGTTTATTTTGAGAGAGAGAGAGAGAGAGAGTGCAAGTGGGGGAGGGACAGAGAGAGAGGGAGACAGAGAATCCCAAGCAGGCTCTGCACTGTCAGCTTGGAGCTTGACGTAGGGCTCGAACTCACGAAACCGTAAGCTCATGACCCGAGCCGAATCCAAGAGTCGGACGCTTAACCGACTGAGCCCCCAGGTGCCCCACGCCTCTCCTCTTTGAAACACAGTTTAGAAACCCCTTCCACCAGGCTGCTTCTCTACAGACACTACTTGCTCCAAGGGCGGCGAGAGGTCACAGCTTTACCTTCTGGCCCTTGCTTCCCAAGGGGTGGCATCCAGAGGGTGCCTTCCTCCTGCTCCGTGCTCCACAGGGAGGGTGCAGAGATAGCAGCTGACCCCAGGAGTTCTTATTCGGGCCACCTCTAATGAGCCCCCAAGAGCTCACAAAAATACATTTAATGCAAGTGGCTGCTCTCCTTTTTACATTGCCCACTGGGGAGACAGTATTTAGCTACAAAACACAGCTCACGCTCTTCTCATAGAGCTAAAACCCAAAGGGAAGCAGGCGCAGGTGCCCAGACTCTCTGGTGCTTGGAGGATGGACTTCCCTTCTTTGCAGATTTCTGGGAGCATAGCCAGGACGGTATTATTAACTACCTGTGCTCAGCAAGAGAATGAAGGGCCTTAGGTGTCCCATAATCACAGTGACCACAGTTTAAGGACATAAATTAAGACACATGGTGCCTGGGAGGAAAACAGAAAGGAATATTAGAACTTGAGATTGTCCCCAGGACAGCAGCAAACGAGGAAGCACAGCCTTCATGATCGAGAGGGTCTGCAGGGAGGCGGGGAGGCTGTAAGGCACTTAGTGTCCGTCCCCCAGCCACTCTGCAGGCCAGCCTCAGCCTCGTCTGCAAGGGCGGTTATTCCAGAGTCTCTGGAATATGCACGCATTGCAGTATCTGCACCATAGATTCTTCTCTATTTGTAGAAAGGATGCGGAAAGCAGGAGGCACCAGTAAAAAAGTGCCCAAATTAAACAGTCATTATAATGCCCTCAGATCCCTTAGGGGCGTAAACCCTCCAGAACAGAACCATACAAAAGAACTTTCTGCATGACAGAAATGTTCCATAATCCACACATTCCAAAATGGTAGCCAAGAGCCACACGTAGCTCTCGGCTCTTGAAATTTAGCCAGTGCGATGGAGCAACTGTGTCCTTGATTTCATTTTGCTTGAAGTCATTGAAATAGCACATGTGGCTGGTGGGTGCCCTGCCGGTCAGCACGGCTCTAGGCCACGTTCGGACAGACTTACACCTTGAAGCCACGTCAGTTAGCAGACCCGGCCTGTACCAACATGCTGTCTGCTACTTAATGACGCACTGAGCGCTCACTACGCGCTAACAATGGCCCTTTTCATGTCACCTCTGATAATGATGTCACCTCTAATAAGAGAAGTGCTATCATTATTGCTACTGTACCTAGTAGGAAACAGAGACACAGAGCTCAGTAAGCGATGGGGGCCTGGTCCAAGAATCACTCCTGCCCTCATGATTTCCTGCTCTGTGGTCTACATGTGTAACAAAGGTTTATTCTCTTCATTCAGACCTGCAATCACTTTAATAATTAGGGCTACACTCCCTCTTATGTTCCCAGCTAACTGCTGTGGGACCATCCCTGAAACATTTTTAAGGTCCTGAAAGATCCTTTGGGGCCTGATTTTAAACAAAAAGTCCTTCTGAGAAGATGTCCAATGAGACGTGGCAAAGGGACTACAGGGGTGTGCAGGCACTGCTCGGTGCACACTCGTGTGAAGCCTTCCCCCAGAATTCGTCGGGAAGGAAGGGCCAAGCCATCTCGCTCTTCCAAACACCAGCGACACCTGAAAGATGCCCTCCTGGGAGGGGCGCCTGGGTGGCTCCATAAGTTAAATGTCTGACTCTTGGTTTCAGCTCAGGTCATGATCTCATGGTTCATGAGTTCGAGTTCTGCATCGGGTTCTGCACTAACAGTGCAGAGATGGCTTGGGATTCTTGCTCTCCTTCTCTCTCTGCCCTTCCCCCACTCACTCTTTCTGTCTCTCTCTCTCTCTCTCTCTCTCTCTCTCAAAATAAATAAACTTACAAAAAAAGAAAGATGCCTTTCTGGGGGCTCCAGACTGCCAAAGCCTTCCATTAAAATTCATGAGAGAAAAGGTTGAGGCTTACTCCCATCTAGAAGACACATTAGACTTTTAATATCAGGCTAGTGGAAGTAAACAGCGCCCATCCTGTGGCTAATAGGCATGGGCCAGATTTTAAGGTAAAGGGGACTAGGGGGCAAGGATGACCTTTGCCCTCATTAGCCTGACCTTCCTCTCCTAACCTAGGACCTGTTTCTGTTCCCTTTCCATCCCTCTGACCTTGGCTACTGGCTTTCTTCAATGGATCAGCTAGGCCCATTTATAAAAACTTATTATGTTGCCCTTTCCTCTCATAACTTAAAGTAGCACTTCTTGCCTCAAACGGACATGACTTGGACCCTTAGCGTTTCTTATTTAACACAGGAAACCCGATCAGGAAAGTCACTGAGGATGCCAAACTGCTAGGGAGAGCTGCCTTCCAAGAGAGTGTTCCCATTCAAAGCCGCACGTGTTGCTATGAAAGGGTAAAGTTACAATCAGCATCTTAGGGCAGTAATTTACAGAATTATTAAAAAAAAAATCACTGGCAAGAAAAACTGGACTCAACATTTAAAGGAGTTTCAGCCAGGAAAAAGAAAATAAAAGGAAAGCAAAAGGAAACACTCTATTATGCACTCAAGAGACTAATGGACGCTTGTCAACCTCATCCCTCCGCCTGGTTTCAAATGTTGCCCATCACGAATAAAGAAAATCCAGAAGTTTGCAACATGACGAGCGTTTAAGATGTGTTAAGGGTGGCCTTCAAAAGGGATCTCACTTGGATTTTGGTTTTGTGACAGAGTCGGAGAAATACAAAACTTACCATAAGTACATCAGGGAATATTGGCAAATATTTTTAAACACTGTAATTTGTCAAAGAAGTGCTATGGGGACCCACCTGACTATTCTCAAACAAACAAGAAAGGTACAAAGAAATGTCGGAAGAAGTCCTCTGAGGGTCTCCACACTCCTACACATCACGTATTGCTACGTGTGCCAAGAACACAAGGTAAGAGAAAAGGCTGAGTCTTACCCCCTGTCTAGCAGCCTTATTAGACTTCTAACATCAGGCTAGTGGAAGTAAACAGTGCCCATTCAGTAGCTAACAGATGTGGGCAAGATTCAGAACACAACCATTTCCCAATGAGCAACTGTAAGCAACTTTTCCCTCTGGGACAATGGCTAGGGTTGCTTACTGCTTGCTATAAAAGCAGTTGATCGTCCAAGTTTGGTGTCTTGTAACAGGACTTCCACCTCCACCTGCATCTGGAACATCACCTCTGTGGTACTTCAGGGCAAAAGGAATAGTCACAACCTGCTGATGAGGGCGTTAAGAGTGATGAAGTCCTTTAACTGACCCACGAGTTTCATCATCTGAGCATCCATGAAATAACAACAGGCTAAGTGGTTCACCTTACCACGAGTTACGATCAAATTCTAGAACTCGACAAGAAGCTGCACGGCAAGCTGGTGATCATCTGAAAAAGTGATAAAGCTAGAGACAGTGCACGTGGGAAGTGACATCTTTAATGTAACTGCTCATGGGCTAGAACTTCCTTACTCATAAAACCCAGAAAACCAAATTCTAGAAATTCTAAAGCAATATAATGTGGTCTATGAGAGCAGACACCTGAATCTAAATCCAGGACCTGCCACTCACTAGGTCTGAGACACAGGGCAAGTCACCTAACTAACCACCTCGTGCCTCAGTTTCCCACCTATAGAATGTTGACAAGAATACATACCCCAGAGGGTTACCGTTATGAGAATTACTGAATGAATTTAGGCACAAAAACACCGTAAATGCCACATGAATATGTGCTATCATTACCACCAGCTCTGAAAATTAAATGATTCCATAAGTCTTTAAACAATGTTGGGGTGCCTGGGTGGCTCAGTCGGTTAAGCATCCGACTTCAGCTCACGTCATGATCTCATAGTCCATGGGCTCGAGCCCCGCATGAGGCTCTGTGCTGACGGCTCAGAGCCTGGAGCCTGCTTCAGATTCTGTGTCTCCCTCTCTCTGCTCCTCCCCTCCCACACTCTGTCTCTGTCTCTCTCTCAAAAAATAAAATAAAGACATAAAAGAAACAATGCCAATTATCCGAATTCTTTATAATGCAATCTTCCTTTATAGGGTATACTGTTCAGTGAAAAAGTCAGGTGAAAAAAATGCATATAATAAGTTACATTTTATAAATAAAAGGGAGATGCTCATATATAGATGTATTTAAACTTTTCACATAGAGAAAAACCAAAAACTAAAAGAAAAATGGGTATGTCTAAGGTGTGGGCGGGAATAACAATGATAGCTTTGGAAGCCAGAATTCTCAGAACATTCCTGTTCCGTAGATGTGACTTTGACACCGTGTAGTTTATGTTAATTATCAAACAAAATTTTAGCTTAAGAAGTAATCTATAAAAATCAAAAACAAAATGGAAAGTGTTTAATTGTTCATTGAATTAGAGTCCAAACCACAGAGAAGCCATTTTCTTAAAGCTATTTAGACACAGTAATTTATATATCCCTAAAAGAATATACCTTAAGGACAAAATAAACTACAAAAAAAATCTTAAATTGCTTTTGGTAATCACATAACCACTTTTCCTGCTTTTCTTAATCAAATTCTACCTCAAGATAACAAAAGAGTTGAAATGAGGAAGTTTCTCTTCATAGAATTTTTTAAAAATGGGATAACAGAATTTGAACGTCCCCCCTAAACAGAAGCCATGATTATTAATGGCTGTCAAGGCTACAGAAAGAGAAAGCCAGACCTTATGGGTCTCATTAATAGAAATCTACATCATCACCTATGAAGTACTTCTCGCAAAAAAAAAAAAAAAAAAAAAAAAAAAAAAAAAAAAAAAAACAACAAAAAAACAAACCACAAACCCTGAATCTGATCAGTTTTCCTTAGCTAACAACCAATTTACAAAAATTACAGGTGGGGGATAGAAGAACATGTTAACAAGCACCATCCAGTCTGTACAAAACTACAGGACAGATGATTCCATTTATTTAACCAGGCAGGGAGAGGAAGGAAAAAAACAAAACTATAGATTAAAGGGGATGTAAGAAACAAGGCAATTAACTGCAAAGCATAAAGCTCTTTAGATCTAATAAAGTGTGTGTGTGTGTGTATATGTGTGTGTGTGTTTTAAAGAGCCAACTGGAGAAATTTGAACATTGATTACATGTGTTAACACACATTAACAAATTATCATTAGAATGTATAGCATGAGAGTAGTATTTAATTATGTTTTTATAGAGTCCTTATCTTCTAGAAATAAATACGAAGTATTTACATACAGAACGATCGATCTAAAATTTCTGAAACTGTACATCTGATACAACCTAGGAGAAGGGAGACTAGGTGCAGGTACAGATGAAACAAGGCAGGCCACGAGTTGGTAACAATAATGAACATGCTGTGGCCCATTCAACTAGCCCATTTTTGTATGCGTTTCCAATTTCCCATGATAAAAAATCAGTTATTCTACAAAATCTCAGCTTTGGGCCAGACACAATCAGTGGACATTATGTTCGACTCTGATCACTAAGGGATATAGACTTAAGACAAGTAACTTCATTCTGCTGAGCCTCCATCTTCTACTCTGTAAAATGGCCAGGATAGAGAGGAAAGGAGAAACTAATTTGAGTGCCCGGCACGCGGTATGCACTCTCCCAGTGGAGGCTTCCCACTGCCCACAGCTTTCTAAGGCAACACCACAGCAGGCAGCAAGCTACGGAACCAAATCTTACCCCCCTGACTTTAAGTTAAAGACCCGTCTAGTGTGTTTGTGGATTACTTGCTTAATTGTCTCCAGTAGGAGTGATATTCTTAAAAGAATATGCTCATGTTCTGTGTGATGAATAGCAATTTCCACCATTTATACACACATACACGCACATACACGCCCACGGCTAGGTGGCCTCTTTCAGGCTGACCCTATGTGATTCACAGGAAGTAAAACACCGTCTCCCAGCAGCTGCAAACGCTCACCAGTTTAAAATTTTTTTTTTAACATTTATTTATTTTTGAGAGACAGAGAGAGACAGAGCATGAGCTGGGGAGGGGCAGAGAGAGAGGGAGACACAGAATCTGAAGCAGGCTCCAGGCTCTGAGCTGTCAGCACAGAGCCCGATGCAGGGCTCCAACTCATGGACCATGAGATCATGACCGGAGCTGAACTGGGACACTTAACCAACTGAGCCACCCAGGTGCCCCCAAACACTCACCAGTTTTAAAGGTGCTTTCTTTCCCAAGACATCCAGCCAGCCAGTTCAGACTTTGCCTTCCTTTCTGAGCCTGGGCGAGAGGCTTTGTCAAGTCACTTCCTTGACCAGATAATGCATCTCATCAGGGAACGGCATTTGACACGGATGAAGAATGAAGTTTACATAAGTTCCTGCTTTGAGAACATGCAGAAGGTTGTTTCTTTTCTCTAACAGCAGCTATGGTTTGGAAGACGGCATGTCTTCTTGCAAGGCTGAGTCATTACTCACACTTGTAAAATATTCCTGAGCACATTTGGTGAATATTTTCCAACTCTACATATACAAATGCATCTGTAGATTCCCATCAGCCTGGTGCTTCAACCTGCCCTCCCTGTGTTTCAAGCTCGTGGTTTTTATGACAGTTGCTGGTAGAGTTTGCCAGGAAGCAGAGGAACACATCCCTTAGAGAAGGAGCTCCCCTGGCTCAAGTCCCCATACTGTCCCTTACTGGGCAGGTTACCCATCTCTATGTCCCGACTTCCTTCCATAAACTGCAGACAGTAAAACCTAAAGGAGTTTTTCAAGAATCACACTGGATAATATACATAAAGAACATTACCCAGTCTCTGGCCCACAGAATGTGCTTCATAAATGCCTGATATTATTATTACACCCACAGCCTGATGGTAGGTCCCACCCAGCCATGCACCACCCCCCCAGCACCTTGCACTCGGCCTGACATATGGTAAGCTCACAATTAAACATGTGTTAAATCAATGCATGAGTGAAAATGGAGACAATTACATTTAACCTGCCTCTGTTTATTAAAAAGGAGTCAGGTGGGGGTGTGCCTGGGTGGCTCAGTCGATGAGGCATCCCACTTCAGCTCAGGTCATGATCTTGTGGTTCAGGAGTTTGAGCCCCGCGTCAGGCTCTGTGCTGACAGCTCAGAGCCTGGAGCCTGCTTCAGATTCTGTGTCTCCCTCTCGTTCTCTCTGCCCCTCCCCCACTCATGCTCTGTCTCTGTCTCAAAAATAAACAAACACTAAAAGCAACTTTTTTATTTTTATTTTTATTTTTTTTATATTTTTATTTCTTTCTAGGAGAGAGAGAGAGAGATAGACAGCGTGAGCAGGGGAGGGTCAGAAAGAGAGGGAGACACAGACTCTGAAACAGGCTCCAGGCTCTGAGCTGGCAGGCAGCACAGAGCCCGACGCGGGGCTCGAACCCACGAACCGTGAGATCGTGACCTAAGCGAAAGTCGGACGCTTAACCGACTAAGCCACCCTGGCGCCCCTAAAAGCAACTTTTTTAAAAAAGGAGTCAAGTGACTTTATGTCTTTCAAAAATATATAGTATTATCCTAAATGTGCATTATTTTAATATATACATAACCCTATTGTCATTATTCATGGAGCAAATAATGAAATTCAGTTCAATTCCATGCAGATGCCTTAGAACTTTTATAACAGGGGTTCCAGAACAACGTTCATCTCTTCAAGTTCATTAACATTCAGACCATGCCTTGGAGCTTCACAAGATGCCAGACAACCTGGACACAGACCACACTGGGCTCAGCGGGACACATCAAAGGTAGACGCACTCATCCAGGTGCGAGGTGTTGAGGGCCTGGCCTGAAATGACCAAGGTAAATGAAGAGGGGACAAGGGCCAGACACCAGCGACCTTCAGAAGCATTGATTAAGAAGCAGTGGCTTTTAAATGCAAGAGATGAGAGGAAAAGGGCAGGGTGAAACAATGACAAAGAAAATTTGGGGGGAAACTTAAGGATGTGAATTTTGGACTTACAGAGCTCACCACCTTCTTAGGGCACCTAATTAAAGAGCCGACTTTTTTTTTTAATATATTTTTTGAGCAAGCGAGCAAGCGAGCAAGCACATGAGAGCGAGTGACCAGGGGAGGGGCAGAGAGAGAGAGGAGACTGAGGATCCAAAGCAGGCTCTGCACTGACAGCCGCAAGCCTGATGCAGGGCTTGAACTCACCAACCGGGAGATCATAACCTGAGTGGCAGTCAGATGCTGAATCGACTGAGCCATGCCGGCGCCCCGAGAGCTGACTTTTAACAAGCCAGAAATACATTGCACACAGATGTTCATACAGCACTATTTGCCATCGCCAAGCGGTGGAAGCAATCCAAATGCCCATTGAGGAATAAACAGATAAAATGTGGTATAGACACACCAAAGGATATTATTCAGCTTTTAAAAAGGAAGGAAGTTTGAACGCAGTCTCCAGCATGGATGAACCTTGAGAACATTCTGCTAAATGAAACAAGCCAGTGACAAGAAGACAAATAAAGTGGGACTTCTCTTAGAAGAGTTAACGAGAGGAGTCAGGCTCTGTAAGGCCAGAAAGCAGAATGCTGGTTGCTGGGGCTGCTTCCCAGGTGCAGAGTGTCAGTTCCACAAGAAGAAAGTCCTAGAGAAATGTTGCATCACCATGTGCATACACTTAAACACTACTGAACTGTACATTCTTTTAAATGGGTAAGATGGTGAATTTTGGTGTTTTTGTTTTACAATTCAAAAACTAAAAAAAAAAGCTTGGGGCACCTGGGTGGCTCAGTCGGTTAAGCATCGGACTTTGGTTCAGGTCATGACCTTGCAGTTTGTGACACTGAGCCCCACACTGGGCTCTGTGCTGACAGCTCAGAGCCTGAAGCCTGCTTAGGATTCTGTGTCTCCCTCTCTCCCTGCTCCTCCCCCACTCATGCTCTCTCTCTCTCTCTCAAAAATAAACATTAAAAAAATTAAAAAGCTAGAAATATGAATCTGGAGTCATGAGCCAGAGGCGCTTCCAATTTCCCAACTTCCCATCTGCACTGACTTGGTGGCCAATTACTGTCATACCCAATGTCTGACCTCTGAACCCACCTTCCAGTCTCCTAGGTGGGGCCAATAGGAGGTCATTTGTCCACAGGCCACCAAGAAGCCTGTAGGACAGTGTGGATGAATGTAGTCTGGGAAGAGCATGCGGCTACCTGGCCATCATGCCCTTCGGGCTAGTGCAAGGAGGTCTCTACCACCGTCTGATCCATCAGGTTCCCCCTTCTCCTGTTACCAGTTCATTGCCATGGCCATCCTACTCTGGAAGGTCTTCAGAACACCACCTGTCTAGACCATCAGGCTGTTGCTTATTTTCTCATGTTCAAAGCCTTGGGAATTACACTATTTCAGCTCATTGTCTGTTCTTTAATCTTTCTTCCTCACCTGTTCCTCCATCATCCACGAAGCCTTTTTATTTTCCCTTCTTACCATTTTTTGTCCCAGCTGTGGCCGAGTGAGGCATCCATACACTCACTCCTGACTTGCAGAGCAAAGCAAGCCAGCTTGGCCACGCCTGGGAGTGAACAAAACAAAACAAAACACCCAAGTCCAAGTTGTGTAAGAGCAGTGACTGTATACCAATTAAAGGCTGCGGGGCCCAAAATGTAAACAAAACTGTCTGGTGAGCGTCTGTCACTTTACTACGGGGAGATTGTGAAAATAACTCACGTGGTTTTTTCCGTAGGAACAAAGCTGGATGAGAGTTTTAACAATTCCCATGGAGAAGCCAGGCCCTGAGTACCCTACGGCCATCAACCTCTCCCAGCTGAGACATTCCTCACCATTTCATACTTTACTGCTGGAGTCAGGAACAATACCAGGTACTAGTAGAGAGGGAAGCGGAAGGGGGGAGAGGAAGGAAGGGAGGGAGAGAAGGATAGAGGGAGAGGGAGAGAGAGACCTCCTTGTGCCTCAGTTTCCTCATCGGCACAATGAGAATAGCAATCCCTGTCTCCCTGGGCTTTAGGAAGAGGGAGTGAGAGACCACAGGAAGGGCCCCCCCATTCTCTGTCGTGTACCAAGGACACCATAAAAAAGAGCTAGTGTACCCAGTGTGGTCATGGTCATTATTCAAACCCACATGCGCTTGACGCACTTGTCCAAATAAGCAGACAGCTGTTAAATTCTCTTTGCAACCATAACGATCCCTAAAATTAAACACTTGCTCACAACCAGTAACAAGGTAGGTATTAAAAAATAAAATAAAAGCACCCATGCAGGAGACATTTTGCTCTTTATGCCGCCCCAGGGCTTCGGAGTCTTGCCTTAGGCCCCAGAATCACAGGCGTTAATGCGCGCATAAGCCAGTCCAGCTGATCCGCCCGGATCAAGGCAAGGTTCTCTCCCCTGTGATACAAACAGACCGACTGAGGCTGGGGTAGGTGAACTAATTCAGATCTAATAATAGACACCACTGGGTTTCTAAAGGTTCCCAGTGTCCATACACAATTTTAGAATCTATCGGACCCTTGCTGTGCTAACGAGGCCTCTTGCTGGGAATCCAAATTCCCTTTGTAAACTCCATTAACAGCCCACAAGGCAGGTGGGCAAAAATATGAATGTTCTTATGGTAATAATGCCTTGGGCAGAAATAGAGGCACTGAGAAATCACATCCACATGGGCCACATGCTTAGACCATTAGAGATAAAAGAAGAAAAACAACTCTTCTTGGAGAGAGATTAGGACGTGCCTCACCCCCAAACCCTGCCCCTCTTCAACCTCATACCTGAACGAGGAGGTGATAGGCACTGGTCAGGACAGCAAGGGGGTTTCTTAAATGCAACGACTGTCCCAAAAAGCGTGGGAAAAAAGTTTTGCCCACACTACCTTTGCCAAGTTCATTCATGTCCCCAGATGATTTTCTGGGGTCCCTCACAACTTTCTGCCTCCTTGTTTGTTTTTAATTGCCCAAGAGAATTTTTCTTAGTAAGAACACATGGAAAGTTTTGACTTCGGGAGTTCAGATGCCATTATGAACCACTGCATTTTAAAAATGTTTTTGCTTTTAGAGCAAAAAAAAAAAGTTGCTTTTCCTATCTGTGCATCAGTGCAAACCAGCACAGAAAATTTTGCTGAATGTTACCCCAAACACCCACAGTTAGGCCAAAAGAAGGGATGGAAAATTTTAGCCCCAAAGGAATTTTTTTTTTGGGTGGAGGAAGGTGGGGGGGCTGGGAGGGTGTCTCCAG